>NW_006798798.1:7375712-7417710 GCF_000442215.2 Lipotes vexillifer | reverse complement strand
TTAGTTCCTGCTGATCTAGGATAATCTCCCTTTTAATTAAAGTTACCTGTTTAAGGATCTTAATTTCATGTGTCCAAAATCCTTTCACCTTTGCCACATAACTTAATATAATTATAGGAGTGATATACCATGATACCATCACCTTTGCTGTACTTTATTGGTTAGAAGCAAGTTACAGGTCCTACAGTTAGGCATGGGTCATTAGGAGTCATCTTAAAATTCTGCCTTCTGCCACACAATGCAAAGAAGCATTTCTGGGCAGTGAAACAAAGAATAGTTACCAATAGAGAAATGGGAAGCAAAGAGGAGTGAACTAGCCAGCCTCTTTTCCCTCCTTAAGCCTGCCAGTTTTCCTCTGGTACTCCATATTAGCAAAGCCTAATAGGAAACCAGCTGGAATACTAGTATCTAGTTTCAAAATAATAAACAGTGTATGAGGGTGTTAGAATTGAAGCTAAAGGTCTCATTGCTTGTTTTTGAGGCAAGAGGAAAGCAACCCATCTTTTCCTCCATAGGGGTAGGAATACACAGCACAAAACAACTCCTTTTAAGTAGTTCTTTACCCCCAGCCAATCCCATTTCTCAGCTTCCATGACATCTTTACTCTGCAATGTCCAATAATTAGCCAGTAAGCCATATGAGGCTATTTAAATTTAGATTTAAAATAAATAAAATTTAAGATTAATTTCCTCTGTCTCATCAGGCACATTGCAAGTGCTCAATAGCCACCTGTGTCCAGTGGCCATTGTATTGGACAACGTATTATAGATCACTTCCATCATTGCAAAAAAATTACACCACAGTCCTATAATGTAAACAATCTGTTGGAGTTACTGAATTATAAGAGAAAGCTTAGTTTTCTTTGACTCTGTTACATATCCTGCACCGATACTCACAGACTTATTTTGGAAATCAGGGAGAGTTGAGACCATTACTTTGTGGCTTCACTTAAAAGAAAAAAGTTATATTTTATTATCCTTTTAAATTACGAGACCAGTCTGAAGTTGCCTCGGTAGAGAGTTAACATACAGAAATTGGGGCTTCCCTGGTCGCGCAATTGTTAAGAATCCGCCTGCCAATGCAGGCAACACGGGCTGGAACCCTGCTCCGGGAAGATCCCACATGCCGCGGAGTAACTAAGCCCGTGCACCACAACTACAGAGCCTGCACTGTAGAGCCTGGGAGCCACAGCTACTGAGCCCACGTGCCACAACTATTGAAGCCCGCGTGCCTAGAGCCTGTGCTCCACAACAAGAGAAGCCACCGCAATGAGAAGCCCGTGCACTGCAACAAAGAGTAGCTCCCGCTCACCACAATTAGAGAAAAGCCCACGCGCAGCAGCAAAGACCCAAGGCAGCCAAAAATAAATAAATAAATAAATTTGTTTTAAAAAACATATAGAAATCAATTAACTCATGTACAGATATTCTTAAGAAACAGAAGATCCAATAGAAAAACAAAAAGCTTTTTCAGTAGTCACAAGAAAAATTTGAGCTATCATGAAATAAAATTCAACAAAAAATCCATGATCATTATATTTTTTGTGTTTTATTTTTGGCTGCATTGGGTTTTCGTTGCTGCGCGCGGGCTTTCTCTAGTTGCCGTGAGCAGGGGCTACTCTTTTTGGTTGTTTTTAACATCTTTAACGGAGTATAAAGGGGCTAGTCTTCATTGCGGTGCATGGGCTTCTCATTGTCATTCTCTTGGATTCTCTTGTGGAGCACAGACTCTAGGCACGCAGGCTCAGTAGTTGTGGTGTACAGGCTTAGTTGCTCCGCGGCATGTGGGATCTTCCTGGGCCAGGGATTGAACCCGTGTCCCTTGCGTTGGCAGGCGGATTCTTAACCACTGTGCCACCAGGGAAGCCCTATGATCATTACTGAAAAATAAATTAATTAAAAATTTCCAGAGCAACCAGAAGATGAAAAAATGAAAGGGTGTAACATGTTCTGTGATTGCAGTACTAACATCATTAAGATCTCACAAATCCTTAGGTTATAAATGTGATGCACTCAATTAAAAACATTCAAGAATTCTTCTTAAACATATGAGCTAATTCTAAAGTCTATATAGAAAAATAAAGAGACCAGAATAACCAGTAAAATTCAGAAAAATAATAATAAAAATTGGATAATTAGAACTATCAGATATTAAGATATATTACAACTCTACACTAATTAAGAGTGTAGCTCTTCTCTAGAACTAAAACTCCAGCTATAGATCCAAACACATAGGAAAGGTAGTATGTGATAATGGAGGCATTTTGGATCATTTAATACCCTTTTGAACTGTTATAAATCTTGAGGATTTGGATGTATTATTTCATATGTATATAATATGTTAGATATAGATTTTTCAACAAATGTTTTAAGTAGCCATATGACAAAGATAAGACAAATTTGTATCCATGTTTATTCAAAAGGTCTGAAAACATCACCCCATAGTTTATGCAATAATAAAAAGGGGAAAAGATAGCTTTACAGTGGATAGGGCTGTTGACCACAAGCTTAAGGAACTAAATTAACATAAGAAATAGGAGAAAGTGACATTATGTGGCTCCTGATGTGTCACATTAAGGACACTATCACCCATGGAGTATTCTGGTCAAAAATATTTAGCCTGAAGTTAGACATGGGGACATTTTTTAAAATTCTTAGAAGGACATTTCGAGGGAGAAAAGCAGTCTGGACACCAAAAATATGATTCTGAAGTACAAGAAAGCTGTGAACTATTCTAAATCAAAGAAGACTAATGAGATATGACAACTAAAATAGTTCATGATCTTTGTATCTTGGATTAAAAAAGAAACTTTAAAATTGTTGGGATAATTGGGAGAAATTTGAATATGTACTATATATTAGATCATAACATTGTGTGATTGTTAAATTTCCTGAGTATTTATTGTGGTTATATTAGAGAATATCAGTTCATAGGACCTGTGTAAAATATGGACATGTCTGTAAAATAAAGAGCATTCACTAAACGGCCTTATGTAATTGGGCAGGCATATGGGACAGATTTTAAAACAAATAGGGGGACTTCCCTGGTGGTGCACTGGTTAAGAATCTGCCTGCCAATGCAGGAGACGCGGGTTCGAGCCCTGGTCTGGGAAGATCCCACATGCCCCGGAGCAACTAACCCCCTGCCCCACAACTACTGAGACTGCGGTTCTGGAGCTCGCGAGCAGCCACAACTACTGACCCGCGTGCCAAGAGCCCGTGCTCTGCTTCAAGAGAAGCCCCCGCAATGAGAAGCTGACGCACCAGAGCGAAGAGTAGCCCCCGCTCGCTGCAACTAGAGAAAGCCCGAGTGCAACAACGAAGACCCAATGCAGCCATAAAAAAATAAATATATAAATAAATTTATTTTATAAAATGGATCCCTAATGCAAAGCTCAAAACAAAATTAAATGCAAATGGATCAAAAATGTAGATTAAGAATTGTTAAGGTTAAAGGTTAAACCGTAAAATCTTAGAGAAAAACATGGAAGAAAATAATAATGTAAAATTAACACAAAACCATGAAGCCATTGTAGGAAAAAATATATTTGTTTACTTTTACATGAAAAAGTATTTGAAACTATTGAAAGTCGAAATGTAAATCCCAAACTGGAAGTTTTTTAAACAGAAAACATTCTTAATAACAAAAAAAGGCAATACAAATCATTAAGAGAAAATATAAACAATGACCTAACAAAAAATGGGTGAGTATGAAAAAATATATCAGGGAAACTGCAAAGAAATGTTTACTCCTTTGGAAATTTTTTCTTCTATCTCAATAAGATATGTGAAATTTATAAATGCAATTTCCACTCATCAGATTGACAAAATAAGGAAATTACATATCTAATCTATACATGTTGGTGGTGGACAGCTGAATTGATATAAACTAAAGAAGGGCAGTAGCAAAATACTTATCAAAACTTGAAACGCAGGTACCCATTTCTCCAGAATTTGTGGAGGAATTTGTGTAACAGATGTTACTAGACATATCCACAAGAATATAACTTATGGCACCAATATAATAGCAAAAGACTGGAGGAGTGGGGCGGTCAATTACAGTAACAAATTGGTTAAATTATCATATATCTATTTAATGGAAATATATAGCAAATTAAATGAATGAGATATCTATACATTAATATGAAAACTCAAAATAATATTTAAGTGTGTATAACAATCTAATATTTAAAATGTATCATATGTACCTGTATAAATGAACTCAGGCACACGCATATAAACAAACTGACACGCACATAAACTGACGCACACATATTGTCGTGGTAAGAAAGTGGTGAGTGCATTGGTTGCTTGGAGAATACTGGGTGTCCGGAGACTAGGATGCAAGGTGCTCATTTTTTCTCCTTGTATAGCTTTTCATTTTTTATTTTATTTACCATAGGCAAAAATTAGTCAACCAATACCCTGGACAAAAATTTAAAATCAGTAAAAAATCAATCTTGGGTTGTAATCCATTTCTAGTTTTGGCTGTCACTAAACTTCTGAGCCTGGGTTCCAAAGTCTTTTGAATAGAAGAATGACTTCCCAGATGGAATGGAGTGAGCCAAGGGCATTGGCTGACTTCTACCACACAGGCACTAAATATTAGCTGTTGAGTAGCAACAGGGGAGTCTGGATATCCGCCCACCACTTAGTGCCGATCCACCAAAGAGGTCACGTGTGACTTCGGCACAGGCGGTACAGGCAGGACTGTGCTGCTGGTGAGGAATGGGCTCAAAGGGTTCTGGGGATTGTAGTTCCTGCTTCGCAAAAAAAAAAAAAAAAAAACCTTCAAGAGCGCAGGCGCAGATGCAATTTTGTCGGCTCCTCTTTGTAGATGGCTTAGTTAGCGTAGCTTCCTGAGGCGTCGGCCGGTTCCAATGGCTACTTCGCACGGAGGAGCGGCTCTCTTAGGGCTGGGAGGCTCACAGTGCGGGAGTGCCTTCCAGCCAAGCCCGAATGGGCGTAAGCACTGCCTTGTGACTGGGAGACCTTATACCCGGTAAACTTTCTGTGTATTTGTCGCCGCGGCCTTAGCGAGTGGGGCTCGGTTATCAGCGAGCCGCGCCTTTAACATCTGGAGGGTGATTTACATGTGGCGACGTCCAGGGCTGACTGATCAGCTGTGCTCCGAGGAGAGATGGCTTCCTTGAGGACAGCGGCGCATCTCCAGACTTTGATCTGGGGCCGGAATTGGGGCGCATCTCCGGCTCAGGGTCTTGACTGAGGCGAGTCTTTCTGCTGTAGGTCTAGTCTCGCCGGAGTCCTGTTCCCCAGATGCAGCGAAGACACTGGTTTGCTCAGAAATAAGGTGGCGCTGGGAAGAGGACGTTGCATCCGTGTCTCCAGACACGGCCAGCTGTCCAGAGATTATTCTGTTGCAGCTGGAGCCTGGAGCCTCCGGATTAGGGAAGGGGCAGGATGTGTCCAGTCTCCCTCCCATTCCTGTCAGTATGTCTGTGAAGTGGAGAGAGTGGACAGTAGGACAATAGGGTAAAGGACTGCCTTATTTTTTTTTTTTTTTTTTTTGGTATGCGGGCCTCTTACTGTTGTGGCCTCTCCCGTTGGGGAGCACAGGCTCCGGACGCGCAGGCTCAGCAGCCATGTCTGACGGGCCCAGCCGCTCCGTGGCATGTGGTATCTTCCCGGGCCGGGGCACGAACCCGCGTCCCCTGCATCGGCAGGCGGACTCTCAACCACTGCGCCACCAGGGAAGCCCAGGACTGCCTTTTGAACGGGGTTTTTCTGGGAACTGGGAGGCTGGCGTGGCCCCGCCATCCCTGCAGTCTCCCAGGACTCTGCCCTTTTTCAGAAGAGGAGCCCTGAGGTGTGCGCATTTCCTGAAAGACTGAAAGCCATGACCGAGGTGAGGTGCTGCTTCCTCCCTGCTTCCTGAAACACATGGGCATTTGCCTTCTTTATCCCGACCTTCCCTGGGCAGGAGCATCTTTTCCAGGGCCTACTAACCATTTCCTTTCATTGCATCCATTCAGCTCTGTTGCCTAGATGCCCCTGATTGTCACGTATTCACGATTTTTTCTGTGAATCATTACCTTTTCCCCTTTGGGGTCAGGAATGTTGGTGGGGCAGAAGTGCACAGGGAGGAAAATGTGGACATTCTCTGCTAAATAGACCTGTTTTACACAGACAGTGATGTGATGAGGTCAAGCTGAGCACTTGAGTGGAAGCTCACATCTGGTCATGATCATCTCCACAGACTGGGGCTTCCTAGTAAGGCAAAATGGGTGGTGTTGATGGTCCAATCTTCATTTGACCTAAGTCTTTTTGTGAATCTTCATCCTCCAGGAGATTTTGGCAACTCAGGAACCAGGAACGTTTATTACAGTTTAGTGATGCCAGGCTACAGTTTGAATCATCCCAGAACATAAGTTGATTGAGAACATTACTGTTAGAGCCCATACAGACAGACAGATCTTAAAGGTCTTATTAATGCCAAAGATCAAAATGAGAAGAAAGATTAAGTCAGTTGATTCCATATGCTGGATAATAATGCTTCCAATAAAAATGGTGTTTATTAAAGAATTTTCACAAAAAGAATAAATCCCTTTATGTTACCACGTGGTATAAGAATGAACCTGCATCTTGAAAAAATTCTTAACTTATATGCAGAGTCTGTTTATTTAAAAAGGGATTTTTGAACTCATACCAAAATTTAAGTATTAATGATTCAAATAGAAATATGATGCTTCTAATTAAAGTAGCATGGTCTTGCCATATCACCTAGTTCTTGTCCAAAGACTTGGCTAACTGCCTTTGGTATTTATCCCTGTAGTGTTTCCAGTTATTCTTGTTTTACGCTTTGTGGAATAATCAAGTTTAGTAGTCATCCCTTGGCTTCCCTGTGTGTTAGAATGGAAACAGCCTTTTCCCACACTTTCCCCAAAATGTTTATGATTTTTAGTTAACTCTATAGTGTGTACATAGTTACTAATATGTAAATATTATAGCCTAGCCAAATAGTATACTAAGCAGACTTATTATTTCTACTATATTTTTTCCTGTACTAATTATCTTATAAACTTCTTTGTTCAGTTTTCCACATTTGTATTGCTAATCCACAATCTGTGCAAACGTCACTGTCACATGACTATCAGTAACATTTTCCAAATTGTCATAAACATCAGTCATTTATTTCTTCAATACCGTCTTCTGGTTTCCTTTGTTTTACTGCTCCTGTCTCAATTGCATGTTGCTCTGACTTGTTACACAGCTGTCACCCTGGTACTTTTCTTTCACAGTTACATTGGAACCTTCTGTCCTCTTTCTCCTGTGACCCTTATTTACCCATATCTGGATACCTAATATAACTCTTTCATGGTTTACTCTGTAGTTTTTATAAAGCACAACCAGTTACTTTTAAGCAAAGATGCCTAGAAATAGCAGGTAAATATTTTGAGCCCTTGCTAGTCTGGACTCTAAACTGGTTCTCAACCAGGGACAATTTTGCCCCTACCTCATCCCCCTAGGGGTGGATATATGGCAATGTCTAGAGATATTTTTGGTTGTCATATCTGGGAGAGGGGAGTAACACTGGCATCTAGTAGAGGTCAGAGTTGGTGCTGTATATCAACAAACAATGCATAGAACAGCCCCAACCCTGCAACAAAGAATTATCCAGCCCCAAATGTCGACATTGCCAAGGTTGAGAAACTCTCCTCTAGACATATCTTTATGTTTTCTTGATTCCAACAGTGATGTTTAGAAGTCCATTGCATTTCTGATTCCTGATACTTTATATATGACCTGTCTTTTCTGTCTTAACTTTTTTAAAGTATCTTCTCTTTATCACTTTTATTCTCAAATTTTATTCTTAGATATTTTGTAGAGTTGGTCACTTTTTCTCCTTAGGGCTAAATGAGTAAAGAGTAGGTGGAGGGAACTACCATTTACTGACAATTGATTATATACCAGGCATTACTAGACTAGATGATAACTTTACTATTTCACATAATAGAGAAACTCCACTTAGCTAGACTTTGTACGTCCCAAACATGGTTGGATACTGGAAATATCCTACTGTGAACAGATAGTTTGATCTATCTTCAGGAAATAGGATTTTTTGAGGACATAAATTAAATCATACTGACTTCCAGGCCTCCAGACCCAGCCTATTTGTTCTATGTGTCACTTCCTATAAACACTCTCTTTATCACCTGTATTTTACCTTTTTCTTCTCTCCTCCCATCTTAAAAGCATTTGCTTTTATTATATACTTCATACATGGATCTATTGTTTCAGGGATTGGTGTTGTTCAAGGATGTGTCTGTAGACTTTTCTCAGGAGTGGGAATGCCTGGATTCTGATCAGAGGGATTTGTACAGAAATGTGATTTTGGAAAACTACAACAACCTGGTCTCAGTTGGTAAGCATACCTGTATATAAAAATTCAGTTTTCCCTCTGGAATATTTCCTTCTCCAATTGAGAATTTCTCTGCTCTTTTCAAATATCCTGTACATTTCTTTTCCCTGTTCCCAAGGAAAAGGCTTGAGCTTTGTAGAGTTGAAAATGTGTAGCTCCGTTGGGGTTGAGGCTCCATCTTCTCTAAATAGTGACCTCTCTTCTTTGATTTTGAATTCTAAGCCTCCTATTGCAAAACTGTGTACCATTTCTCTTGGGAGCAGGACTCTCCCTTCCTAAGCCAGATGTGGTATCCTTATTGGAGCAAGGGGAAGAGCCCTGGATGGTTGGCAGAGAGGTGGCAGGGGACTTGCTTCCAGGGAAGTGAGGGATGGTCAGGCAAGGAGAGGGCATTGAAGGATGTAACCTAGCTGCTTATGGAGGAAACAACCCTGAGATGTTTTCTGGGAAGTTTCCATTAATAGTCAAAATGTGTAGAGAAAAGTAAGACCTCTACACCAAACTGTCAAATTTCCTTACCTCTACCTCTACCTCTCACTGTCCATACTTCTCTTCTCTTGCTTCCTTCCCATTTCAAAGTGGGAAGTACAACCCTTGTTCCTCTTCAGTAACAAATTTCTACCTTTACTTTGAAGACCATTCTTACACAGTTACTTTTCTTGTGCATTTAGATTTGTGTGTCACTTTCTTAAAATTTCTGAGATGTTTCTTCTCTGAACCAGTTTTCCTGTTCATTATTTTACTCATTTGTTCATTTATTCTTCCAACCATTACTGATTTTATAATTGGTACAAGATATTTACTAGGTGATGAAAAGATTATAAGATTTTTAAGCTATTAAGAAATTTATAGGACTTCCCTGTTGGCACAGTGGTTAGGAATCCACCTGCCAATGCAGGAGACACGGGTTCAAGCCCTGGTCTGGGAAGATCCCACATGCCATGGAGCAACTAAGCCCATGCACCACAACTACTGAGCCCGAATGCCACAACTACTGAAGCCCATGTGCCTAGAGCCCACGCTCCACAACAAAGAGAAGCCACTGCAATGAGAAGCCCACGCACTGCAATGAAGAGCAGCCCCCGCTCGCCGCAACTAGAGAAAGCCCGCAAGCAGCAACGAAGACCCGACACAGCCCAAAATAAATAAATAAAATATATATATAAAGAAATTTATATGGAATAAGAGGTACAAACTAGTATGTATAAAATAAGCTATAAGGATATATTGTACAGCATGGGGAATATAGCCAATATATTATAATAAATATAAATGGAGTATAACCTTTAAAAATTATGGGGCCTCCCTGGTGGTGCAGTGGTTAAGAATCCGCCTGCCAATGCAGGGGACACAGGTTTGAGCCCTGGTCTGGGAAGATCCCACATGCTGCAGAGTAACAAAGCCCGTGTGCCACAACTACTGAGCCTGCGCTCTAGAGCCCGTGAGCCACAACTACTGAGCCTGTGTGCCACAACTACTGAAGCCCGCATGCCTAGAGCCTGTGCTCCACAACAAGAGAAGCCACTGCAATGAGAAACCCACGTATCGCAACAAGAAAGAGCCCCCACTCGCCACAATTAGAGAAAGCCTGCATGCAGCAACGAAGACCCAATGCAGCCAAGAGTAAATAAAATTTTTTAAAAATTATAAATCATCATATTGTACACCTGTAACTTATATAATATTGTACAGCAACTATACATCAATAAAAAAAGAAAATCCTCAAAAAATAAAAAAATTAAAATTAAAAAAAGAAATTTATAGACTAGGGAACCTAGGAACAAGTCCATAAATACATTTTTAAAAGTAGAATCAACTACAGGAGGAGTTCAGTAGGTTACCCAAAAGAAAGAGCTAAAGATGGAAGAGTGGAAAGCCCCTGTCTTAATCCATCTGGGCGGCTATAACAAAATACCAGAGACTTGGTGGCTTATAAACAACAAAAATTGATTTCTCTTAGTTCTGGAGGCTGGGAAGTTCAAGATCAAGGCACCAGAAGGTTCAGTATCTGATAGACTTCCTCATATTCTATCATATTCTCATTGTAATCTCACATGGAAGAAGGGGGAATCTCTCTGGGGTCTTTTATATAAGGGCACTAATCTCATTCATGAGGGCTCTGCCCTCATGACCTGATCACCTCCTGAAAGCCCCACCTTCTAATACTATCACCTTAGGGGTTAGAATTTCAAAATATATATTTTGGAGGGACACAAAAGTTCAGTCCATTGTAGCCCACAGAAGTGTAATGGTTGGAGCATTGGGATGATTATAGTCACCTCTGTATAGAGAACTGAGGTTAAAGGTTATGTGTAGGCAGGGAGAGATTGGAGTGAAGGAGGAGAACCAGACAGGTGCATTCTTTCATTCAACTAACATGTATTATATAGTGCAATCCATGTGGTTATCTGGGAAGAGGGAATTTCAGGCAAAAAAGGCATAGTAGGTACAAACGTCATGAAGCAGGAACAGAATTACTATGTTTGAGGAACAGCAAGGTGGCCAGTATGGCTCAGAGAGGGAAGGGAAAAAATATATGAAATGTGATCAGAGCTGTGGATTTTGGAATGGGTCAGATTATGTAATGGCTTTTGAATCATGGTGATATTCTTACTGTGACTAAAATGTGACATATATAAAAGGTCTTAATTACTGACTCATACTTTAAAAGGAGTACCCTAGCTGCTGGGTAATGAAAATATTAGAGGTGCAAGGTGGAAGCAGGGAGGCCAAAGAATCAGCGTCCAGGTGAGCAATGCATTAACAATTTAAGTGATGAAAAATGGTTGGATAGTAGAGCCAGAAATTTGCTGATTTTGCTGATACTTTGGTTGTTGGTTGTAAGAGAAAGAGTTGAGAATGACTTCAAGTTTTCTGGCTTGACTAGTTGAAGAATTGAGTTAACTTAAAGATAAGGTTAAATTAAGAGTTTGGTTTTGGACATGCTAGGTTTGAGGTGATTGTTAGACATCAAATATAAAAGTTAATGAGTTGTTTGGATTTATGTTTCTGGTTTTTCAAATGAGTACAGGCTGGAGAGAAAATATGAAAGGCATGGGTGTATGGATAGTATTTAAAGCTGTATGATAGAATGGAATCATAAACAGTGAATACAATTAGCATAAATAAGAGCAATTTTACTACATCCTCATGAGGAATGTGTACTCTTACTTAAAAAACATCTTTTGATCTATATTTGGATAAAAGTATACTTTTATGGTTTGTTTTCCAACTTTTACCTTTTGAATATTTCAAACCTCCAGAAAAGTTCAAAGAATGGTAAAATGAAAAGTATACATATTTTTTTAAAAAACAGCTTTATATTTAAAAATAGCTTTATTAGAGCTATAATTTATATATAATAAAGTATACCCTTTTAAGGTATACAGTTAGATGGCTATTAATTGTATGTACAGAGTTGTGCTACCATCACCATAATCTAATTTTAGAACATTTTCTTCCTCCCCCAAAGAAACCTTGTACCCATTAGTAGTCATTCCCCTTTTTTCACCCTCTCTCCCCAGCCCTGGGCAACCAGTAATCTACTTTCTGTATCTATAGGCTGCCAATGTAAATGGCATAATGCAATATGTGGTCTTTGTGACTGGCTCTTTCACATAATGTCTTGAGGTTCACATACTGTAGCATGTATCACTACTTCCTTTTTATGGCTAAATAAATTCCATCATGGTTTATCCATTCATCAATTGACAGACTTTGGATTATTTCCACACTTGGGCTATTACAAATAATGATGCTGTGAACATTCATGAACAAGTTTCTGTATGATTACAGTTGCCCCTTGAACAAAGTGGGGGTTAATCCAAGTATAACTTATAGTCAGCCATCCCTACGCTCAGTTCCTCAGCATCCATGGGTTCAACCAACCATGGACTGTGTACTACTGTAGTAATTTACTATTGGAAAAAACTGACGTATAAGTGGAACTGTGCAATTCAAACACATGTTGAAGGGTCAATTGTACATGTTTTCAATTCCCTTGAGTATATACCTAGGAATGAAATTGCTGAGTCATATGGTAACTCAATGTTTAACTTTTTGAGGAACTGCCAAAATATTCTCAGGTCCTTTGCACTTTTTTTTTTTTTTTTGCGGTACGCGGGCCTCTCACTGTTGTGGCCTCTCCCGTTGCGGAGCACAGCCTCCGGACGCGCAGGCTCAGCGGCCATGGCTCACGGGCCCAGCCGCTCCGTGGCAAATGGGATCTTCCCGGACCGGGGCACGAAACCGTGTCCCCTGCATCGGCAGGTGGACTCTCAACCACCGCGCCACCACAGAAGCCCCCTTTGCACATGTTAAAGTTGAGTTGTTTGGGCTTTTGTTGTGGAGTTGTAAGAGTGCTTTATGTTCTCTGGATATTAATCCCTTATCAGATATACATGACTTGCAAATATTTTCTTCCATTCTATGTGTTACCCTTTCACTTTATTGATACAGCAGATTAAATTCCAGATGAGTCTTAGATTTGAATGTGAAAAAACAAATGCAGATCCACAAAAGCACATAAGGAGATATTCAGCCTTGCATTACAGAAAAAAAGCTAATTAAAACCACACTGAGAGACCTATCAAACTGGCAAATATCCCAGAGTTTGCTGATGTACTGTAGCTAAGAAGCTGTGGGGAAATAGGCACTAAAATTAAAATGTTACTTGAGTGAACGTACAACTTTATATGAGAGGAATTTGGCAATATCTAGAAAATGACAAATGAATTTTACTCATTAATCAGTTATCTCACACCTAGTAGTTCATTTCAAAAATAAGCAGGCAAACTTTCAAAAGATAAATGCAATTAAAACTTTTTTTCTCTTTTATATGTCTGTCAATTTTTCATCTTATTAGCTTTTAGAAAACTTCATTAATTTGTTTCCCTGCAGATAACTGTCTTGTCAGTTTTTTTCTTGCTTTTAAATGGTTAGACCTTTTGCTTCTTTTTCTTTTTCTTTTAGTTTTTGTCACAGTCTCACTTCAGTGTCTATAATTTCCACTAAATGTTAAAGAAAACTGGGGATAGTAGGTCCATCTTTTTTTGTTTGTTTATTTAGCGCATCATTTTAACATTTCATAGTTATGCATTTTTGTCATATGTATCTGGAGATCTCATTAAAATTTCCTAATCACCTCATCATCCAGTATGACTTCCCATCAATATATGTACTTTGTCGATTTATCAGATTCTACAAGTATATTTGATCACCATGTAAGTCATTCACATTTATATATGTTAATTGAAATTTTTTTAAACATCTTTATTGGAGTATAATTGCTTTACAGTGTTGTGTTAGTTTCTGCTGTATAACAAAGTGAATCAGCTATATGCATACATATATTCCCACATCCCCTCCCTCTTTTGTCTCCATCCCACCCTACTTATCCCTCCCCTCTAGGAGGTCCCAAAGCATGGAGCTGATCACCCTGTGCCATGAAGCTGCTTCTCACTATCTATTTTACATTTGGTATTGTGTATATGTCAATGCTACTCTCTTACTTCATCCTAGCTTACCCTTCCCCCTCCCCATGCCCTCAAGTCCATTCTCTACATCTGTGTCTTTATTCCTGTCCTGCCCCTAGGTTCATCAAAACCATTTTTTTTAGATGCCATATATATGTGTTAGCATATGGTATTTGTTTTTCTCTTTCTGACTTACTTCACTCTGTATGACAGACTCTAGGTTCATCCACCTCATTACAAATAACTGAATTTCGTTTCTTTTTATGGCTGAGTAATATTCCATTGTATATATGTGCCACATCTTCTTTATCCATTCAGCTGTTGATGGACACTTAGGTTGCTTCCATGTCCTGGCTATTGTAAATAGTGCTGCAGTGAAAACTGTGGTACATGTCACTTTTTGAATTATGGTTTTTTCAGGGTGTATGCCCAGTAATGGAATTGCTGGGTCATGTGGTTGTTCTATTTTTAGTTTTTTAAGGAACCTCCATACTGTTCTCCATAGAGGCTGTACCAATTTACATTCCCACCAACAGTGCAAGAGGGTTCCCTTATCTCCAGCTCTCTCCAGCATTTATTGTTTGTATATTTTTTGATGATGGCCATTCTGACCGGTGTGAGGTGATACCTCATAGTTTTGATTTGCATTTCTCTAATGATTAGTGTTGTTGAGCATCTTTTCATGTGTTTGTTGGCAATCTGTATATCTTCTTTGGAGAAATGTCTATTTTGGTCTTCTGCCCATTTTTGGATTGGGTTGTTTGTTTTTTTGATATTGAGCTACATGAGCTGCTTGTATATTTTGGAGATTAATCCTTTGTCAGTTGCTTCATTTGCAAATATTTTCTCCCATTCTGAGTGCTGTCATTTTGTTTTGATTATGGTTTCCTTTGCTGTGCAAAAGCTTTTAAGTTTCATTAGGTGCCATTTGTTTATTTTTGTTTTTATTTCCATTTCTCTAGGAGGTGGGTCAAAAAGGATCTTGCTGCGATTTATGTCATAGAGTGTTCTGCCTATGTTTTCCTCTAAGAGTTTTATAGTGTCTGCCCTTCCATTTAGGTCTGTAATCCATTTTGAGTTTATTTTTGTGTATGGTGTTAGAAAGTGTTCTAAGTTCATTCTTTTACAGGTAGCTGTCCAGTTTTCCCAGCAACACTTATTGAAGAGGCTGTCTTTTCTCCATGTATACTCTTGCCTCCTTTATCAAAGATAAGGTTACCATATGTGTGTGGGTTTATCTCTGGGCTTTCTATCCTGTTCCATTGATCTATATTTCTGTTTTTGTGCCAGTACCATACTGTCTTGATTACTGTAGCTTTGTAGTATAGTCTGAAGTCCAGAAGCCTGATTCCTCCATCTCTGTTTTTCTTTCTCAAGATTGTTTTAGCTATTCGGCGTCTTTTGTGTTTCGATACAAATTGTGCAATTTTTTGTTCTAGTTCTGTGAAAAACGCTATTGGTAGTTTGACAGGGATTGCATTGAATCTGTAGATTGCTTTGGGTAGTATAGTCATTTTCACAATACTGATTCTTCCAATCCAAGAATATGGTATATCTCTCCATCTGTTTGTGTCATCTTTAATTTCTTTCATCAGTGTCTTATAGTTTTCTTCATACAGGTCTTTTGTCTCCTTAGGTAGGTTTATTCCTAGGTATTTTATTCTTTTTGTTGCAATGGTAAATGGGAGTGTTTCCTTAATTTCTCTTTCAGATTTTTCATCATTAGAGTATAAGAATACAAGAGATTTCTGTGCATTAATTTTGTATCCTGCTACTCTAACAAATTCGTTGATTAGCTCTAGTAGTTTTCTGGTAGCATCTTTAGGAGTCTCTATGTATAGTATCATGTCATCTGCAAACAGTGACAGTTTTACTTCTTTTCCGATATATATTCTTTTTATTTCTTTTACTTCTGTGATTGCTGTGGCTAAAACTTCCAAAACTATGTTGAATGATAGTGGTGAGAGTGGACAACCTTGTCTTGTTTCTGATCTTAGAGGAAATAGTTTCAGTTTTTCACCATTGAGAATGATGTTGGATGTGGGGTTGTCATCTATGGCCTTTATTATGTTGAGGTAGGTTCCCTCTATGCCTACTTTCTGGAGAGTTTTTATCATAAATGGGTGTTGAATTTTGTCAAAAGCTTTTTCTGCATCTATTGAGATGATCATATGGTTTTTTTATCCTTCAGTTTGTTAAAATGGTGTATCACATTGATTGATTTCTGTATATTGAAGAATCCTTGCATTGCTGGGATAAACCCCACTTGATCATGGTGTATGATCCTTTTAATGTGCTGTTGGATTCTGTATGCTAGTATTTTGTTGAGGATTTTTGCATCTATGTTCATCACAGATATTGGCCTGTAGTTTTTTCTGACATGTTTGTCTGGTTTTGGTATCAGGGTGATGGTGGCCTCGTAGAATGAGTTTGAGGATAGGTGTTAGCTCTTCACTAAATGTTTGATAGAATTCACCTGTGAAGCCATTTGGTTCTGGGCTTTTGTTTGTTGGAAGATTTTTAATCACAGTTTCAATGTCAGTGCTTGTTATTGGTCTGTTTATATTTTCTCTTTTTTCCTGGTTCAGTCGCAGATGGTTGTGCCTTTCTAAGAATTTGTCCATTTCTTCCAGGTTGTCCATTTTATTGGCATATAGTTGCTTGTAGTAATCTCTCATGATCCTTTGTATTTCTGCAGTGTCAGTTGTTACTTCTCCTTTTCCATTTCTAATTCTGTGGATTTGAGTCTTCTCCCTTTTTTCTTGATGAGTCTGGCTAATGGTTTATCAATGTTGTTTATCTTCTCAAAGAACAAGCTTTTAGTTTTATTGATCTTTGCTATTGTTTCTTTCATTTCTTTTTTATTTATTTCTGATCTGATCCTTATGATTTCTTTCCTTCTGCTAACTTTGGGTATTTTTTTGTTCTTCTTTCTCTGATTGCTTTAGGTGTAAGGTTAGGTTGTTTATTTGAGATTTTTCTTGATTTTTGAGGTAAGATTGTATTGCTATAAACTTCCCTCTTAGAACTGCCTTTGCTGCATCCCATAGGTTTTGGGTCATTTTGTTTTCATTGTCATTTGTTTCTAGGTATTTTTTGATTTCCTCTTTGATTTCTTCAGTGATCTCTTGGCTATTTAGTAGCATATGGTTTAGCCTCCATGTGTTTGTATTTTTTACAGCTTTTTTCCTATAATTGATATCTAGTCTCATAGCGTTGGTCGGAAAAGATACTTGATACAATTTCAATTTTCTTAAATTATCAAGGCTTGATTTGTGACCCAAGATATGGTCTATGCTGGAGAATGTTCTATGCGCATTTGAGAAGAAAGTGTATTCTGTTGTTTTTGGATGGAATGTCTTATAAATATCACTTAAGTCCATCTTGTTTAATGTGTCATTTAAAGCTTGTGTTTCCTTACTATTTTCATTTTGGATGATCTGTCCATTGGTGAAAGTGGGGTGTTAGTGTCCCCTACTATGATTGTGTTACTGTCGATTTCCCCTTTTATGGCTGTTAGCATTTGCCTGATGTATTGAGGTGCTCCTATGTTGGGTGCATAAATATTTACAATTGTTATATCTTCTTCTTGGATTGAACCCTTGATCATCATGTAGTGTCCTTCTTTGTCTCTTGTAATAGTTTTTATTTTAAAGTCTATTTTGTCTGATATTAGAATTACTACTCCAGCTTTCTTTTGATTTCCATTTGCATGGAATATCTTTTTGCATCACTTCACTTTCATTCTGTATGTGTCCCTAGGTCTGAGGTGTGTCTCTTGTAGAGAGCATATGTACGGGTCTTGTTTTTGTATCCATTCAGCCAGTCTATGTCTTTTGGTTGGAGCATTTAATCCATTTACATTTAAGGTAGTTATCAATATGTATATTCCTATTACCATTTTCTTAATTGTTTTGGGTTTGTTATTGTAGGTCTTTTCCTTCTATTGTGTTTCCTGCCTAGCGGAGTTCCTTTAGCATTTGTTGTAAAGCTGGTTTGGTGGTGCTGAATTCTCTTAACTTTTGCTTATCTGTAAAGGTTTTAATTTGTCCTTCGAATCTGAATGAGATCCTTGCTGGTAGAGTATTCTTGGTTGTACGTTTTCCCCTTTCATCATTTTAAATATGTCCTGCCACTGCCTTCTGGCTTGTAGAGTCTGCTGAAAAATTTGCTGTTAACCTATGGGGATTCCCTAGTATGTTATTTGTTGCTTTTCCCTTGCTGCTTTCAATATTTCTTCTTTGTATTTAATTTTTGATAGTTTGATTAATATGTGTCTCAGTGTGTTTCTCTTTGGGTTTATCCTGTATTGTACTCTCTGTGCTTCCTGGACTTGATTATTTCCATTCCCATGTTAGGGAATTTTTCTACTATAATCTCTTCAAATATTTTCACAGACCCTTTCTTTTTCTCTTCTTCTTCTGGGACCCCTATACTTCAAATGTTGGTGTGTTTAATGTTGTCCCAGAGGTCTTGAGACTGTCCTCTATTATTTTCATACTTTTTTCTTTATTCTGCTCCCTGGCAGCTATTTCCACCATTTTATCTTCCAGCTCACTTATCTGTTCTTCTGCCTCAGTTATTCTGTTATTGATTCCTTCTAGAGTACTTTTAATTTCAGTAAATGTGTTGTTCATCAGTGTTTGTTTGCTCTTTAGTTCTTCTAGATCCTTGTTAAATGTTACTTGTATTTTCTCCATTCTGTTTCTGAGATTTTGGACCATCTATCATTATTCTGAATTGTTTTTCAGGTAGGTTGTCTATTTCGTCTTCATTTATTTGATCTTGCAGGTTTTTACCTTATTCCTTCATCTGTAACAATTTTTTTTGTTGTTAATTTTTTTTTTTTTTTTTTTTTTTTTTTTTTTTTTTTTTTTGATGTGTGGTGCTGTGTTCCTGTCTTACTTGTTGTTTGGCCTGACATGTCCAGCACTGGAGTTTGCAGGCAGTTGGATGGAGCTGGGTCTTGGTGCTGAGGGGAGGACCTCCAGGAGGCCTGACTCTGACTGATATTCCCTGAGGTCTGAGGTTCTCTGTTAGTCCAGTGGTTTGGACTCGGAGCTTCCACTACAGGAGCCAGGCCCAACCAAGATCTGGCAAGGTTTGTGGCATGGTAAAAGAAAGAAAAAAGAAAGAAGGAAGAAAGAAAATAAAAGAAAGCAGGAAGAAGGAAAAAAAGGAGCAGTACAATATTGAAGAATGAAAAACAAAATAATATTAGAAAGATAAAAAATATATTAGGAAAAATAAAACTATAATTGAAAGAACTGCAACTAGGTAAAATAAATCCACAACAGAAAAAAGAATAAAAGAAAATAAAAAGTGTGTGGGGGCGAACAAGCCAAAATGAGAGATCACTAACAAAGCATAAAGAATAAAATAAAAGTAGAAAAATAAAAGATTTATTAGGAAAAATCAAAATATAAAAGAATCAACAACAATGAATCAACAAGGTAAAACAGAACCCCAATCTAAAAGAGGAAAAAAGAAAAGAAAAAAGCCTTGACTATGGGGCGGAGTTTAAGCTGGGGTGGAACTTAGGCAGAGGCAGGGTTTAGGGTGGGGTGGGACCTAAGCGGGTGGGGTGGTGATGGTTGAGCATGGGGCTGGGCCTAGGCAGGGTGACATTCAAGCGTGGGGCGGGGCCTATGCTTAGGACCTGTACAGAGGGGGACAGGCAGCACATGGAAAGGAGGGCCTCTGGAGTGTGGTGTTCTAGAGTTTGGAGGTGGGGCCCTGAGTGAGGGTGTGTGGGTGGTGTTTAGGCCCAGCACGTTGGAGGGTGTCTCCAAGTGTAGAGGTGGGGCCCTGGGTGGGAGTGTAGAGGCAGGGCTTGGGCTCTGCACGGCAGGAGGGAGGCTCCAAGGGAAGAGGAATAGGCCTGGGTGTCCAACAGGCTCCCCGGTGCCTATGTGGACAGGGAAAGTACTGGCCTCGTTCCCTTCAGTTCCTTCGCACCCCTCCCCCACCATCTCCCCCAGGGTCTCCCCCATCCCTGCTGGACCCCTAACCATGGGTGGGTCCTGCTGGGTTTAGGAACTCCTTCCCTCCCCCAGCCACCCCTCAGGGGTGCTGGTCCCGGAGGTCCTGCCTTTACTTTGGCTCCCCCTTCCCTCTCTCCCACTCCCTCAGGACCCACACAGCTGGAGGGGGCCTAGGTGGGCAGAGGATCGGGCCCGGGGTCTCAACAGGTTCCTGGGGGCCCAAGTTGGCAGGGAAAACCTGGCCATGCTCCCTTTTTATCCTCTGCCCTCCCAATGGTTCCCCAGTTTCCCCCTTTGGGTGTGGGATCCCTTCACCTCCCCCAGCAGCCCCTCAGGGGTGCCAGTCCCATCCTGCCTCCACTTCTCCCTCTTCACTCCCCCCAAGCCCCACATCCTACCCAGTCACTGGGGGTTCTTCCCATCCCCTTAGGTGTCCGTGGTCCCCCACCAGTGCCTGGTAGGTGCCCTAGTTGTGAGGAGACGTGAATTCTGCATCCTCCTAGTACACCATCTTGACTCCTAATTGCAGTTTAATTCCCCTATTTATACCATAAAAGTTTCATTTCTTCCAGGAAAAAAAACAGTGAATGAAAAACAAAAAGTGAATGTTTTCTATTGTGCTTTCTTTCAGACTGTGGATCTAGGCCTGAAACCAAGAAATTATCTCTGAAGAAGGAAATTTATGAAATAGAATCACCCCAATGGTTTATACTGGGACATCTTACAAAACATGGACTTGAGTGTTCCTGTTACAGAGATGATCAGGAATGTGAAAGAAAGTCTGGGAAAAAACAAAGATCTCATGAAAAAAATTAATCAAGTTATTTTCAACTATGAAAATATACACACTTTCAGTCAGCACACTTCTTTTACTCTATATCAAAAACTTTATATTGAAGAGAAAGCCTGTGAATGCAGGGACTATGAGAAAGGTTTGGTGCATGACTTTCAACTAACTGCACATCAGAGAATTGATACTGGCAAGAAATTCAGTAACTATAAGGAATATGGGAAGGCCATTAGTAGAGGTTCAGGACATACTCAGCATCAGATCATGCTTCCTGGTGAAACCTATGAACATAAGGAATGTGGTGGGGCAACATCAGAGCATACAGTGTACAACATCAGAGCATCCATACTGAGGAGAAAATCTATGAGTGTAAAGAATGTGGAAAAGCCTTTAGTACTGGTTCAATATTTAAAGCGCATCAGAGAATTCACACATGTGAGAAACCCTGTGTAGCTAAAGAAGGTGGGAAGGTTTTTCATCATTCCTCAGACCTTATATTCACCAGAGACTTCACAGTAGTGAGAAACCTTATCAATGTAAGTTATGTGGAAAAGCCTTTAGTAGTAAATCAGCCATTATTCTGCATCAGAGAATTCACACTGGTGAGAAACCTTATCTATGTAAAGAATGTGGTAAAGCTTTTCATTATTCCTCAGATCTTAAAAGACATCAAAGAATCCATACTGGTGAAAAACCCTATGAATGTAAGGAGTGTGGCAAGGCCTTTAAGAGTGCATCATATTTTTTAATACATCATAGAATTCAAACTGATGAGAGGCCCTATGAATGTAAAAATTGTCCTAAGGCATTTAGAAGTAGTTCAGCCCTTAATCGACATCAGAAAGTTCATACTGGTGAAAAACCCTGTGTACGTAAGGATTGTGGAAAAGCCTTTTGTAGCAGTTCACAACTTATAGAACATCAGAGAATTCACACAGGTGAGAAGCCCTATGTTTGTATGGCATGCGGAAAGACCTTTCATAACATTTCTATACTTACAGAACATCAGAGAATTCACACTGGTGAGAAACCATGTGTGTGTAAAGAATGTGGAAAGGCTTTTTATCACCCTTCAGGCCTTAGCCAACATTGGGGAATTCATATAGGTGAGAAACCCTATGAATGTAAGGAATGTGGGAAAACCTTTAGCAGTAGCTCATCTGTTATCCGGCATCAGAGAATTCATACTGGTGAGAAACCCTTTGAATGTAAGGAATGTAGAAAGGCCTTTCTTTGTTCCTCAGATCTTTCTCAACATCAGAGAATTCATTTGGTGAGAAACTCTATGAATGCAATGAATGTGGGAAGGATTTTGTACGTAGTTCAAATCTTAATCAACATCAGAAAGGTCATGCTGGTAAGAAACTGAAAGGTATCTGTGGGGAAAGACATTCAAGTATGGATATTTACCTAATTTGAGATAGGACTTCATGCTGATGAGATATCCCATAATTAATACAAAGAGACTTTTATTTGCTTTTCACAACCTAAATGCATAAGAATACAGTAAATGTCAGAAGACCATCAACAGTTCATTCCTTACTTAATATCAGAATTTATAACTGTGAATGAGGAAAATAAAAACTTATTTGTGCCAGATCAACCCTAAAAAACAAAGAACTTATTAAGGAATAACCGTGGGATTTCATTTTATTTTTCCTAATTTAATTCTAAGGTATTTTGTCCTATGTATATTCACTGATCATTAAAATTAATTATTTACCAGTCAATATTAATTAATTTAATTTTTAGTTGTGCACTACAGTTCTGAGTTGACTTCTTTTTCTCCAAGATTCTGAACCCATCACTAATTCTTTCTAGTTGCTTTCTTACTGGTTTGGTGGTTTATTCTTATTTATATAAACTTAAGTTTCAGGGCAACAATTTAAGTATTCATAGGTATATATGTGTGTATGTATATGTATATACATATATATATCTGTAATTGTACCTGTACCTTTTTGTCTTAATTATTTTTACTTTTTATATATCTTAATATAAATAGAACTATACCACTATTTTTTTGAATAGAGTTCCTTTTAATATTTTATTGTAATTTTTTCAGAGGAATTCAGAAGGCACAAAAGAAACCTTTAATCCTATCAACCATTATAATAACCACTCTCAAATTGTCAAAACAAGTTTTTTCAGAAAATTTTTAAAGGAAATATTATATTTCATAAACTATGTTTTCTATGACAGAATACATCATGAACAGTTTTCCAAGTCAGTAAAATCATATCATTATCCTTACTTAAGTGGAGTTAGTGTTTATCTGTGTGGCTCTACTATTATTTTACTAATCTGCTGATAAAATATATTTACCTTCTAAATTTTGCCTTTATAAACAATTCTTTCAATATCCTTTTTGCACATTTTGTATACTTATCTGCTTTATTTTTTCTGAAATTATCCATGGGTGCCTTATACTTAAAAAAAATTTTAAACATTACAGATAAGTTAAACTCCCTTTTGTCTAGCTCCCTTACCCTGTTTCTTCCCTAAATTTACCACTGTTGGCAGTTTCATTCAAGATCCTTTTTATTTTACTTTATTTTCAAGAGCCTCTTTACGCAACGGCACACACACATATATAAGTATATATGTACGTTTGTGTGTGTGTGTGTGTGTATATATATATATATATATATACACACATAATGTTTATAATCTGTAGAAATGTAATATTGCTTTCAATCTTATGTATTATACTTCAAGTATGGCAAAATGGAGGTGACTATAGTAACTGTCAAAGAGTGTAATGAGGATTACATGAGTTAATGAACCCATGTATGTAACTGGTGACTTGTTCAGTAAATGTTAGCAACTATAATCTTCATCTCTTTCATTTATGGAATGGTGTTTAACCACAATATATACCTTATGCAATAACAAGACACTTCATATCAGAAAAAAACTTAAAACCAAAATTAAATAAAGATGTTAAAATGTAGTAAAGCCTTCCTGTAGAACTCAGTCTTTATGCTGAATCATGACATACCAGTGTAAAAATGTCCATAAATGTGTATGGGGTTGTTGAGACCACAACTATCAGAATAATGAGAAGTGTACAAAAAAATAGTAATATTATAGAACACATTATCTAACTTAGAACACACTGGGTAGCCAAAATACCCAAATACTAATTCAATTCTTATCTAAATTGCCCTTTGATTAAGGATGAAATCACAAATTATAATTTCACTAGGAATAAATAATAGTGGGTATTCTACATAGAAAATGGTGCCTGACAAAACTACATGGAAGAAAATTTACAGCTCTACATTCATGGATGTATTCGAATAATAGAAAAATTTTAAAATAAGTATATAGTTTTGAGAAACTAAGAAAAATTGCAGAAATATCTAAAGACAATGGAATGCATTTGTAAAAATGAAGGTAAAAACTGAAATAGAAAAATGAAAAGTCTAAATGGATGAAAAGCACAAATGGTGTTTCTTGAAGAAAACAATTGTAGAAGTTCTGGTGAAAAAAAGGGAGATAAGCATTATGACTAAGAAACTGACATTACTACAAATTAGAGATTTTATGGGTAGCATATATACCCCTTTTGCCAGTAATTTTGAAAAACTAAAATGCTTATTTTTCAAAAATAGAAATCTCCAGAATTGAGTCAAGAGAGATAGGAACACTCAGTCCAATAAAAACTGAATAAACATCTAGCGATTTCTAAAGAAATTGCCTGATCCTTTTTTTTTTTTTGCGGTACGCGGGCCTCTCACTGTTGTGGCCTCTCCCGTTGCGAGGCACAGGCTCCGGACGGGCAGGCTCAGTGGCCATGGCTCATGGACCCAGGCGCTCCGCGGCATGTGGGATCTTCCCAGACCGGGGCACGAACCCGTGTCCCCTGCCTTGGCAGGCGGACTCTCAACCACTGCGCCACCAGGGAAGCCCGCCTGATCCTTTTTATAGGCAGAATTCCCAAAACTTTAAGGATCTCCTCATAGAATATTTAAACATGAAAGTTTGATATTTAATTCTATGACTCTTGCATAACCTTAATTTTAAACTAAAAGGGGAAAACAACACTTATGGTACCAATTATGAATATTTGTGTAACATCCCAAATAAATCAGTAATTTAAATTCCCAAGTGTATTCAGTTAAATCTAGAGTATTGTTCACTCCAAAAAAGCTGAGCAATATTTCCATAGTTTACACAAAGTCCAAAGATTTCTTTGCAAAAATGTTGATCCATCTGGCATAATTTTCCTTCTACATCAAAAATTTCCTTTAGCATTTATTTT
Source organism: Lipotes vexillifer (assembly GCF_000442215.2). NCBI lineage: Eukaryota > Metazoa > Chordata > Mammalia > Artiodactyla > Lipotidae > Lipotes > Lipotes vexillifer. Next base: position 7,392,816 of record NW_006798798.1, on the reverse strand, counting down.
AGTGCAGGTACACTGCCATTAAATATCTCAGCTTTTGTTTGTCAGAATATATATTTTATTTTAATTTTTCTGGATACATTTAGAATTCCAGGTTGACAGAATATATATATGTTCTGTTTTTCTGGAGAACCCTAATATATCCAGACTATGAACATCACTGGGGGACCTTATCCTGCCAACTACCCGCTGCCAGTTTTGCAAAAGTGGCTATGCCATTTTGCATTCCCAGTAGCAATGTATGAGATTTCTATTTGGTCCACAACCTCATCAACAACTGATATGGTGAGTCTTTTCAATTTTAACTATTTTACTGAGCATGTAGCAGAATTACATTGTGGTTTTAATTTGCATTTCTCTGAGAAGTACTGACTTTTGGCATCTTTTCCTATGTCATTTGTTAGACTTAAATGTACGCTTTTGTGAAGTGTCTGTTCAAGGCTATTGCCTATTTTTATTGGGTTGTCTGTCACTTTTTCTCACCAAATGAGAACTCAGGCCAGTTAACACCTTGTTTAAGCCTTATGAAACCCTGAGCAGAAAACCAGTCATGTCATACAGGACTTCTGACCTACAGAACTGTGAGCTAATAAATGGGTGGTTTTTTTAATAGCAAAAATACTGAATTTATTACCAAATGCCAAGTACAAAAAACAGTGGCGTGATGTCTAATTTAATCATGATTTACATCAAGAGAAAAAAAGGCCAAAAATACTCAAATGCAAATGATCAAAAAACACCAGCTATTAAAACTTAGAGGGCTTCCCTGGTGGCGCAGTGGTTGAGAGTCCGCCTGCCGATGCAGGGGACACAGGTTCGTGCCCCGGTCCGGGAAGATCCCACACACCGCGGAGCGGTTGGGCCCGTGAGCCATGGCCGCTGAGTCTGCGCGTCCGGAGGCTGTGCTCCGCAACGGGAGAGGCCACAACAGTGAGAGGCCCGTGTACCGCAAAAAACAAAACAAAACAAAAACTTAGAGAAGGGGACTTCCCTGGTGGCGCAGTGGTTAAGACTCCACCTGCCAATACAGGGTGCATGGGTTTGATCCCTGGTCCGGGAAGATCCCACATGCCGTGCAGCAACTAAGCCCATGTGCCACAACTACTGAGCCTTAGCTCTAGAGCCCATGAGTCACAACTAATGAGCCCACACACCACAACTACTGAAGCCCACGCACCCTGGAGCCTGTGTGCTGCAACTACTGAAGCCTGTGTGCTCTAGGTCCTGTGTGCAGCAACTACTGAGCCCACATGCTGCAACTACTGAAGCCCACACACCTAGAGCCTGTGCTCTGCAACAAGAGAAGCCACTGCAATGAGAAGCCCATGCACCGCAGTGAAGAGTAGCCCCACTCACCGCAACTAGAAAAAGCCTGCATGCAGCAATGAAGACCCAACGCAGCCAAAACAAAACACAAAAACTTAAACAAGATAGGGGACTTTTCACACACATTACTATATCCCCCAAGGCCTCTATGGATGCTTAATAACTGTGAGTGGGTTGAACTGAACCGAATTTAAATGGGTGCTGTTTTAAAATGCTAAGTTTTTGTTAATTTATTATGCCATAATAGAAAACTAAAATAGATTTGGACACCAGAAGTGAGGTGCTGCTGTAACAAATAACTAAAATGTGGGAGTGGGAATAGGAGACTGGAAGAATTGTAAAGAGCACGATAGAAAAAGTCTAGATTGCTTTGAACAACTGTTAGCAGTTCTTAAAGATCTTTGTCAAGCTCACGTACACAAGACAAGGCCTGACTGTTTCAACCAGTAAAATCCTATGAACCACTCTTAGACTTAGACAGTTTATTACTTATGAATACAATGAAAAGACACCAAGCTCCCTATGATCCTTGTTCTAGATGCCAAAAAGGATGGCACTGAAACAAAGGGGCTGGATGAGTGCATTGTGAGTTGTGGGATACTAACTTCATTGCTGAGAAGTCAGTCCTAGACTGCAGTTAGGCAGTTTAATATCCAGCAGTTGTATTCTTTTGTTGGTGGTGTGTTGTTTTGTTTTGTTTTTGCAGCTCTGTTGCGGGGGGGAGCGGTGTTGGGCAGAAAGCCCCATACTTCACCAGAACCTGGAAGGTGATTAGAAACTATCTCAAAACAGCCTCCCAAGTTCTAACACAAGGAGGCAAATGGGAGATGGCCTGGTAGCATCTCATTACTGGCCTCCCACCTTTCATGTTCTAGGAGAATCACAAGGCATTCTGCCAAGACTCAGGTTAGCTCTATTTCAAGCCTTCACCTGCATGGGTCCATGCAACTGTAGTGAACAGTGGAGCTATTGCCTACAATTCCACGCCCCAACCGTTCAGTATCCAGCTAAGAATTCTCAGGATCATAGGCTACCCCATCTGATACTCTCATTAGTTGTATAGATAGAGGCTTGGACCAAATATGTTCCATTGCCTTAAGAAACATAGTGACCACTGACCACAACTATGACTTCTAGTAGGCCCAATCTGGAGCCAAGTCAGCTAAATATGTCCCAGCTGCCATTGGGATCAACCTGAGAGAGCTACACACTTTTTTTCCAAGGCGAAAAATGGGTTGCTCTGCTTTTCCTGTTTCAATGATCCAAGTGTGGCAAGAAATGTTTGCAATGTATACACATATACATCACCTGTACTGGCCAGTGGGAAGTCCAGGGCAATACAATTGTCTATTACCACTCATCCTAGAGAGTTTATAATAATCAATAGTTTGAAAAACAAGAGAATAGGCTAAAGAACATCCTATCAGTGTCGAAAAATAATCTTGTTCTATCATTTCAAGTGGAGGCTGTTCCTTTCTGAAGTCAGCAGCTCTTGGAAGCTTTCTGATTAGGACTATTTGTTGGTCAACAGTTATGTTGACGTGATGGTGACAGTTTGGGATAAACTGGCCAGGTGCTGGACAGGGATAAGAGTTGAGAGAGATTAATGGTCCCACTCTCTACCCTCACCTCAAAAGGTCTAAGTGTTCTATACCCAATGATCAGGGTTGTTCCTCTTCTACAGCCATATGATCGGTCTTCAACCAGTCCCTGCAGCAATCACTTCATTCTTTTTCCAATATCCCCCATGTCTTATTGATACCATATGGCATAACTCATCCCTAGATGCCTCAGCAGTTTCTTACTATACCTGTACTATCCTAGAACCTCCTCCACTCCTGTTGTGTGGACCATGCCAGCACCACCTTAAGAGTCTTCAGCTCGTGGTGATCATTTTGTAATGTATAGTATATTGAATCACTATGTTGTGCACCAGTAACTAAAATAGTGTTGTAGGTCTATTATACTTCATATAATAGACAACAAAAAACAAACAAACAAACTCATAGAAAAAGAGATCAGATTTGTGGTCACCCCAGGCAGTGGGTAGGAGGAGGGGGAATTGGATGAAGGTCGTCAAGAGGTACAATCTTCCAGTTATAAGATCAATAAGTACTAAAGATGTAATATACAACATGATTAATATAATTAATACTGCTGTATGTTACATACAAAAGTTGTTAAGGGAATAAATACTAAGAGCTTTCATCACAAGGAAAAATTAATGTTTTCTCTTTCTTTTGTATCTATATGAGATGATGGATGTTCACTAAACTTATTGTGGTAATCATTTCATGATGTATGTAAGTCAAATATTATGCTGTATACCTTAAACTTATACAGTACTGTATGTCAATTATAGCTCAATGAAACTGGAAGAAAAAAAAGTTAGATATGGGAAGGGATGGGACAAGGAGAACCCTGAAGGAGTCTAGCTTTCCCCTGCCCCAATGTGAGGAGCAGAGTTACAACTGGTCTCAGCACACAATTTTGCCCCAGCCAAGGGCCCAAGTCCAAAAAACAGGAAGGGCTGAAAAGCTGTGGGAGACAGCTAGTACTGACTGCTGGACCTTTACTTCATGTCAGATTTCACGTTATCCTCACAAGCACTCTTGGAGAAAGGTGCTATTAGTCTATTTAAAAATAAAAACTTAGCGAGGGAGAAATGGGGAGGTAATAGTAAAATGGTGCAAGTTTCAGATACACAAGATGAGTAAGTCCTAGAGTTTACTGTACAGCCTAGGGCCTATAGTTAATAATATTGTATTGTATACTTGAGCATTTGCCAGGAGGGAAGATCTGACAGTCTGTGTTCTTATCACACAAAAAATAATAATAAATAAAGAGGGTAGGAGGAAACTTTTGGAGGTGATGGATATGTTTATGGCATTGATTCTGGTGATCATGATCATGATGTGTACTTATCTCCAAACTCATCAAATTAATGCATTATCAGTTTTTTTTGTATTATATCAATTGCACTTAATAAAGTGGGTTTTTTGGGGGGGGGTTAAATATTTATTTATTTATTTGGCTGCACTGGGTCTTAGTTGCGACATGCAGGATCTTCGTTGCGGCACACAGGATCTTCATTGCGGCATGCGGGCTCTTTTAGTTGCAGCATGCAGGCTCTTAGTTGCAGCATGCAGGATCTAGTTCCCTGACCAGGGATTGAACCTGGGTCCCCTGCATTGGGAGTGTGGAGTCTTAACCACTGGACCACCAGGGAAGTCCCAATAAAGTGGGTTTTTTTGTTTTTTAAAGATATTAATGTAGTAGGCAGAGCACAGGCTCTGAACTCAAGAGAGAACTGGTTTTGAATCTCAGTCCTTGCCTTAGCTAACATGAATAAAATTTAAAATTCCTCTGCTTTGAGGATTTTGGGGGGTTACAAAACATAGAATTTGGGCAAGCATATAGGTGATAAAAGGTGATAAACATTATTTTTCCCCTTAAAAATAAAACAAAAATTTAAAACATCACCTCATATTCATGATCATTATCATCAATATCCATAATTGCTAAATTCAGCAAGTACAGCCAGGAGACAAAAGAAGTACTAGGTTAGAGTTTCCCAGCCCCCTTTTCTCCAAGGGTATGTGTGGAAGGCAAAAAGGTAGAGTGAGAAGTTAATTATGTGGATTGGGTTTCTGACAGCAGTCTGGGCCTCTTCCATCCTCTCCAACCTCATAATTAAACATTCTATTTAAATGGAAGGTAACATTTTGGGAGAATTGCCACATTTAGTGCCCAAACTGCCTGTCTTAATTATGTGCTCCACTGGGAGCTGTCTCAGTTGTCCAATTATCTTTTCAGTTTCTCCATCTTTCCATTTTCCATCTTTCAATGGCACTTGCTGCCTGCATATGATACAGGGCATGAAAGGTCCAGTGAATATCCCATGTAGCTGCCTATTGCAGCATATGTTTTGGTTATAAGGTGGCACCATTGTCTGATTGGATATGTTCAGGGAGTCCAAGTAGATAACAATGTAACACATCTATGGCTTAGAGGGCCATACTATTCCATCTAAGAGTCTTTGAAAAGTATGGCCCCCATCTGCTGTGTGGACAGGATGGCAGTGCTATACACTGAAAGGGTGTCTATTGCAGTCAATTCCCACCAGTACCTTTGGGTGGAACAGAGAGAGCCTATATGGTCTATTTTCCAGGATTGGCCAGGTCTGGTACCCCTGGCTATGTGTCCAAGAGTTCTCTTTGCTACTCAACTGCATAGCTGACAGTCTAGGCATGTTTGCTGGGCTTTCCTGACCTCTTGTGCTGGAATCACTATGTCTCATTTTGGGGCTCAGTCCTGAATTATAGATGGATTATCTATACACGTGTGATTGTGAATCCAGGTGGTCATGGCCCTTACCTGGGTCCTTATCTGATGATCTCATAGATTCCATTCCAGTAAATTTCTGTTGTTTTAATCCACCTAGTTTGTGGCACTTTGTTGTAGTAGCCCTAGGAAACTAATATACTGGTTGACAGTGTCAGAAATGTGCTGTGTCCAAAACCCAAGGGGATGTCATTGCCTAGTGGACACATTTTTTGCCATAGGCTCCAGTCTGCATATTGTCAGTTGCTGACACTTGGTCCTCATAAAACCTTTTTCAATGGGAATCCACATGGTTACAACCAAGGGATGTGGGTCTTGTGCAATCTCTTGCCATAATGCTTCATCCTCACAGAGGCTGAAACTTAATTATCCAGTTGGCCCCCCACCAGGTACAACACCACATTGCCAGTGCATTGGCTCCTGCCCATGAGTCAGTGAAAATGTAACAAGGTATATTTTGAGGGGTATTTTCCAGGGGAAGCATACAGCCTGCAGTTCCTCCCATTAAGCAGAGTTCTCTTTTCCATGCACAACTTTAAGCATTTTTCTTTGAGGCTGCACAGCAGCAGTGGTCTAGTACATCCCATCTGTTTTTAACTTAGCTGATATGTCCATGAGCCAGGCCCAGGAATACTCAGGAATCTTAGTGTATTGAAGCTCCCTAGAAGCTCAAGGTGCTGGAACAGACACTGCATCTGACATAACTGTATCTGGAGAATGACTAGTCACTTATTCATGTAGATGTGAAATGCCATGAATGACCAGTTTGCTTCTTTTCTGGATATTCCATTTCCACTTAATAATGAATGCTGTTGTACAATATTCACTTTGTTGGTATTCACATTTCTAACCCAGGATAGGGATGTTTGTGTAACACAACCTGCTATTGGTTTGTTATTCTTCAGTATCCAGTGACTAATAATGAGCCAGTAATTGTCTCCGAAATGGGGTATTTTTTTTGTACTGGCTTGAATAGTGTCCCCTCCAAATTCATGGCTACCTGGAACACATAAATGTGACTTACTTATTTGGGAATACAGTCTTTGCAGATATAATCAAGTTAAGATGAGGTTACACTGGATTAGGGTGGGCCCTAAATGCAATATGACTGGTGTCATATTTTTAAAAAAGGCAAATTAGGACACAGTGACACAGCCATATGAAGAGAACGCCATGTGATAACAGAGCCAGAGATTGGAGTGATATGTCTACAGGCTAAGGAATGCCAAGAATTGCCAGAAACCACCAGAAATAAGGAAAAAACAAGGAAAGATTCTCCCCTAGAGCCTTCAGAGAGGCCAACACCTTGATTTCGGACTTCTGGCCTTCAGAACTGTGAGACAATAAATTTCTGTTGTTTTAAACCAGCTAGTTTGAGGTACTTTGTTGTGGCAGTCCTAGGAAACTAATAATACTCGTTGATGGTGTCAGACACGTGCATGTCCAAAACCCAAGGGAATGCCATTGCCTAGTGACCACATCTTTTTGCCACAGGCTCCAGTCTGCATAAATGTCAGTTGCTGACACTTGCAGCTCAAAAGGCTTGTTAGGGCTGACTGGCCAGAATGGAAGGGCAGCCTGTACAGCTTGTTGGATAGTTTCTAAGGCCTGTTATTGGACAGTGCCCCTTTTGAGTGATCTTATATAGTGAGTTAGGAGGATCCTCATGTGAGGTATGAAGTGCCTCCAACACCCAAACGTGCCTATCACATGTTGTGCCTCATTTTGTTTGCTGAAGCTTTTAAGGCCAACAATTTTTCTTTAAAAAGCTCAGGGCTTTTTCTCTGGGCAGCCCACCTGGTTTCCAAGAACCTTCCTTCAGTGTTTAGCCCCTGTATCTTATTGGGATCTTAATCTTCCAGCCCAGGTTCAGATAATTGACTCATCTTATGAAAGGCAGTCTATATGCTGTGCTTAGCCCTTCCAATCAGAATAATGCCATCAATGTAATGGTAACAGGACATCTCTGGTAATATTTCAGCCTTTTTAGATCTCGGCCTATTCACTAACGATGAATGGTGAAAAGTTTAGGTAGCCTGTGGCAACATGATAAAATAAAGGTAATTAGAAACTTGTGGAGGCAAATTGGCACTGATTTGCAGAATGCAACAGGATGCTGAGAAGGTATTAGCAATGTCCACCAACCAGGGCAAGACAGACTCCTTCAGTCTGCATTACAGACTCTGTGATTGTTAATATTGGAACTGCACGTGTGAGAGAGACTACCTGCCACACTGAGCTTCTGGTAGTTCACAGTCCAGAGCCAGATAGCATTGTCTTTTTCACTGGCCACTGAGGGCCATTATGTGACATAGTTTCTTTAAGCACCTCTTCCTCCACTAGCTCCTTGATCAGTATAGTGACCTCTGACCTCTTCTACTCCCTCTGTCCTCCTTCACCAGCACCCTACACTACCTCACAGTAACTACATGACTATAGTGATGGGTGGGATAGGGAGGGTGGGAGGGAGGGAGGGAGACAAAGAGGGAAGAGATATGGGAACATATGTATATGTATAACTGATTCACTCTGTTATAAAGCAGAAACTAACACACCATTGTAAAGCAATTATACCCCAATAAAGATGTTAAAAAAACTACAAAATTCTTGAACACATCTCTTGGTGTTTATGTGCATATGTTTCTGTTGGGTATGTATCAAAGAGTAGAACTGCTGGGTTATAGGGTATGTATACATTCAATTTTGGTAGATAATGAGGGAGGGAGGGAGGGAGGGAGACAAAGAGGGAAGAGATATGGGAACATATGTATATGTATAACTGATTCACTCTGTTATAAAGCAGAAACTAACACACCATTGTAAAGCAATTATACCCCAATAAAGATGTTAAAAAAAAAAAAAAAGAAGTCTAGTGGCTCCAGGTTGGGTACTTGCATCACTACTACTGTTCTAATTGTGGCATTTCCCCATTGGGAACATCCCTAATGGTCAAGAGAATTATTACCTATAATTAACACATCTATTACCACAACACATTCAGCAGTATCAGTTACAACCACTTGAATGGGTATTGCTCCAAAAGAGTCCACCTATAAAGTTATAGCAGTCTATTGATCAATCTGGAAATTACTTTCCAAATTATTTCTGGAAGTTATTATTAACTGCTTCAAGTAATTTTTTTGACCACACCCAAGGGTGCTTTCTAGCACCGCAGTAACTTATGTCCCAATGTCCAAAAGGGCTTAAAATGTTTGGCAACCTTGGTCACTGTCAAGTCCCCAACATACCTTGACCAGTGCAGGTGGCCTTGGGTCCCTCTTAGGGAAGGATGGACCTTTGCCTTTACTCCAGTCCTATTTGTTCTTAAAGGCGGTAAGGAAAGAGAGGCACTATTGAAGGCGCTGGATCAACACCAATCTAAACAGTACAGACCTCTACAAGAGGATCCAGATTCTCTTGGTCCTCTTCCTGTTTGCCCAAATTAATACTAAAGCTGGCAGGTATCTTCCCCTGTTACAGAAGATATACAAATGGACACATCAGGTAAATTCAAATGAAAACCACCATGCACCCACGAGAAAGGTTAAAAAGGAAACACATAAAGTGTGTGTTAGGTATACAGAGCAACTGTAACTATAATACATAGCTGCAATCGCAAAACCACTTTGGAAAACTGTTTGGCAATGTATTACTATAGTTAAACATATGCATAACCTATGACCCAGCAATTCCCCTCCAAGAATCACACATATACACAGCAAAATACACAAATGAGACTGTTCAAAAGCACTATTCCTAGTAGCCCCAAGCTAAAAACAAGCCAAATACCATCAACAATGAGAGTAAGCGAACTTTATCAATTAATCTCACAAACTGAATATTTGGCAAAAGAAGCAGACCAAAGGGGTTAGAAAGTGTGCATACAATATGATTGCATTTATGTTCAGTTCAAAATCAGGCAAAACAAATCTGTAATGTTTTAAGTCATGTGATGGATATCTTTACAGGAGACCAGTAGGGGACTTCTGGGGTGCCAGTTATGAAACTGATCAGAACACAGTGGGGGCCTCCTGGGCATAAAAACCTTTCTGTGTCCCCAGTTTCTTATTTGCAGGATAAAGGCTTCAGCCTCCTAGACCTTCCTGAATACCAAAGAGCAGATTCAAACAGTTGCTAATCAAGGAAGTAAGGGAATGCAGAAGCCAAGAATGAGCAGTCAAGAAACTATAGTGCATGGGACTTCCCTGGTGGTCCAGTGGTTAAGGCTCCATGCTCCTAATGCAGGGGGCATGGGTTCAATCCCTGGTCTGGGAACTAAGATCCCACATGCTAAGTGGCATGGCCAAAAAAAATAAAAGAAAGAAAAGAAACCATAATGTAACCATTAAAGCAGGATCCTGGTTCCTCCTCAAGGGATATACATAATCATATCTTCGCGTTCTTCTGCAGGAACTAAGGCTCCCACCTAGGTGGAGGATGGTAACTTCAGGCTGAGCACAAGAGTCCTGGAACACTGCCCTATTACCTCACCACCAGTCAGAAGAAAGTCACACACCCTGCAGCCCTCACCCCAAATTTTGCCTGTTAAAACCAGCAGGGAGTTTGGGGTTTTTGAGCACAAGCCACCTGTTCTCCTTACTTGGACCTGCAATAAACCTTTCTCTGCTCCAAACTCCAACACCTCAGTTTGGCCTCACTGTGCTTCAGACACACGAACTTGTATTCAGTAACAATTACTCTAAGTTCGAGCAATTTATGAAAAGTCACCCATCTTTAACAATTTGGGCACTTTTTGGCATGTTACATTCAGAAAGTGGACTTTAAACACTTTATTTATTTATTTTTTACTCATAAAAACTGTATCAGGAACAGCTGCACAACCACACCCCCAAGGTCACAAACTGAAGCAAATGCACTCACCAGCAGTAAAGGGTCACTCTCCTTACGTCCTCCTCCACAGGCCAGGCTGCAGTAACGGCCTGGAGATTCATCTCCTTCAGCCTCCTCGGAATCCGCTCCATCTTCCCTTCCACCTGCCAGAGGCTTCGGACTCTGTTGCGGCAACCAGCGCCAACCCGTGGTAAGCTGAGGCTGAGACAACAGGACGACCCCTTTTGACCCTCTGGGGCTCCTCGTCCATACTACATGTCCCAGAAGTCCCCGCGGCCGGAAATAAGCTGCCCGCCAGAGCGCGACCGGAGGTGCCAGAGCGCGACCGGAGGTGCCAGAGCGCGACCGGAGGTGCCAGAGCGCGACCGGAGGTGCCACATCACAGCTGGGACGGCAGACGCGCGGAGTGATTTGCGGAGTCGGCGGAGGACCCGCTGGTCGCGGCTTGTATTCTTGCGGGGAGTACGGTTCTGAGAGGGGCTCGGAAGGCTTGCGTTGCTGGCTCTCTCGGATCTTTTGGGTACTGGACTACATTTTCCAGAAGCCTGCGGGTGTAATGTTACTTCCTACTAGGTTGTCAGCGCTGTTAATGCTGGAACGAGCTGAGCCGCGCAGCGGCTGAGGGAGCGCGGACTGTTTATGTGGACCGGACCACTGGGACCCGGCAGGACGCCGGAGAAGCAGAAGGTGAGGCGTTGTCTGAGCCCCGGGACAAAGACCGGCCGTGTCTAGAGCCTCAGGCCTTAGCACGCCACTGTGTGTGTGTGTGTGTGTGTGTGTGTGTGTATAACGTGATGTGCCTGTGGGACTGCATGATTTTGTGTGACCACTTGAGAGAGTGGTAATTGTGTCTTCAGACGTGAGAGCGGTTGTGTTAAGCTGCGAGAATGACCAGATAAAGAAGCTTGTCTCCAAGTCACAGACCTGATCTCAGAATGAGAATTTTAGAGCCAGAAACAGCCTCAAGTTCGGGGGGCTGAGAAGAGAGGAGGCAAAAATCGAGGTAGTAAGATTCCAGTTTCCCCTCAGGAATCCACCTGGGGAGCCCTATGCGGATTCTCGACTTCCACTCTGGTTCCCAAAGAGGGAGGGCATCATTGCTCAGGTCAGTCGCTGAGCTTCGGCTGAGTGTCTACTTTAACTTGTGGGGTGGGGCAGGGAGAGTAGAAGATGTTTGGTTCTAACAAAGAACCAAAGAAAGGCTTGGTGTCTCAAGATTATTTAACTCTTACCAACTTCTCTGACACAGGTGACCAGAGAACAAGGGAAGAGTAGCTGTTGGACAGCTAAGATTTTTATCCAAGGTAAGTTGTTTTTCTCTTGTCTCTGAATTGCTTTCAGGATTTTCAGGATATATCTTTCTGTCCTCGAAAATCTATAGCAAGGATCTTTTTAGTGATCTGGTTTTTGGGCGTTGCTATTCCAAAGAATAATGGGCATGGGGGGAGGTTAGAGGAATGGACCCAAAGAAGATGTTCCACTCCATTTCTCTCCTTTTAACCTGAGGTACACATATTCGTGTGCCAAATATTTTAATGCCGCCTGTATACTTAGTACTTTTCTAAGATTTTTGAAGGAATAGAATAAATCCCACAGAGTGAAATTTGAAGCCTTTCTTTTAGTATTTTCTTCTCAATTTTATTGTTTAAGAGATGATATTGTAAGTATTTAAAAGGTTCAAAAGAGCATTCAGCAAATTCTCCCTCCCAGCTCTGCCCTTAGTCACAGAGTTTTCCCACTTCAGAGGGCAACCAGTGTGACTAGTTTCTTGAGTACTTCCAGGGGGATTCTATGCATATATTAGTACATTACAGGCTTATTCATTTTTTATAGCTGAACTGTATTCCATATTTCTTCCATGTTTAAAAACTGACCCTTACTAACTTTCAGATGGCTATCAGTCTTTTACTATTGTAAACGGTGGTAGGATAAATATAGATGCTCATTTGATGAGTTTATTAGTAGAATGAATGCTACTTTCTGGGCCAACTTATGTGTAGACTTTAAATTTTAATACTTCTTGCTATATTTTCCCTCAGGCTCTATCATTACTTTACTAATCACTATTTTTTGATTTTATGTTTTATTCAAGGTACTTTGCTAGTTGTTGGAAAGCTTAAGAAAATTATTAATATGCTATTGTAGAGTTTTCAAACTATGGTGTTGTTACCTTATTTTTTGTGTATGTGGTAAAATCAATTCACTGAGCCATGATCAGCATTTTTTAAAACTTTTTATTATGAAAAATTCAAACTGTACAAAAATAGACAAAATAGTAATGAACCTCTATGTACCATCCTTTGTTCAGCTTCAATAATGATTTACTCATAGCTAATCTTGTTTGATCTATACCTCTGCCCACCCCAGAATTATTTTGTAGCAAATGCCAGATGTTGTTGTATTACTTCATCCATAAACATTTCAGTGTGTATTGTGAATGATGAGTCTTTTAAAAAGCTTAATCACAATACCATTATTTTCTCTCAAACAATATTTCTTTAATATCAGATATCCAGTTAGAGTTTAGACTGCCTCTCCGGGCGTATCTTTTTAAAATTTTAAAATTTCTTTGAATCTGGGTCCAAATAAGACCTATGTGTTGCGATTGGTTTATAATGTATTTGTTGAAAAAACTGGGCGATTTGTTCTGTATAGTTCCCCACAGTCTGGTATCATTAACATGTTTTTCTGTATTTCCTATAGATTAAGAGCCTTAGCCTACATGCACCAATTTGAATTTCCTGGATGGGATCAGAAGGAGATCCCAGATTAATTTTCAACACCTTATAATCCAAATATTGGGGAAGGTTTCCTGGGTAGGGAAAGTTCAGGCTCAAATGGATCACATACCAGGTGGACAGTTGCTTCTCCCATTGGACCATCTATGGTTAATGGGTCTGAGGAGAGTATGTGCCCTCAATCTTAGGGAAAGTTCAGGCTCAAATGGATCACATACCAGGTGGACAGTTGCTTCTCCCATTGGACCATCTATGGTTAATGGGTCTGAGGAGAGTATGTGCCCTCAATCTGACTTACAGCCCTTATGAAATGGCAGCAGGATTGAAAATCCATAAAGTTAGAGGGAGACATTATTGTTAAAAGACCTCATATGTGATGAGTCTTCATGTGCATGGAGGGTGAGACATACTCCCTCTAAATATAGGAAATAGTGATAAGGAGGTTTCCTAAAGTTTCTTTGAGATGTGAGTCAGACAGGGCGCCTTAAATTAAGAGAGATTAAGGCTTGAGGCAAGAGAGAGACACATGTAGGTGTCCTTTTGCCACACTGCCATTTATTTATCTATTCTTCACATCTTTATTGGAGTATAAATGCTTTATAATATTGTGTTAGTTTATGGTGTACAACAAAGTGAATCAGCTATATGTATACATATATCCCCATACACACTGCCACTTAAAAGGGAGCTGTTTAGGGGCTTCCCTGGTGGCGCAGTGGTTGAGAGTCCACCTGCTGATGCAGGGGACACGGGTTCGTGCCCCGGTCAGGGAAGATCCCACATGCCATGGAGCAGCTGGGCCTGTGAGCCATGGCCGCTGAGCCTGCGCGTCCGGAGCCTGTGCTCCGCAACGAGAGGCCACAACAGTGAGAGGCCCGCATACCGCAAAAAAAAAAAAAAAAAAAGGGAGCTGTTTAAAGAGACCATTGTGTCTCTTAATTAAGCCAGCTGCCTGGGACCTATTGGGAGATGTAAGTTCCATTGAATGTCTTTCACAAGAGCCCAGCATTGTGTGTTTTGAGAAGTGAAATGTATGCCTTGGTCACTACTAGTAATGTCTTGAACTCTGAAGGGAATAAGGATTGTCTTGGTGAGTCCTTGTATATGTAGAGACGAGTGACTTTGATTTATATTTGAGTATCTGTAAGGCAAGAGATTCCCAGATTTCTTTACCCTTAAAGGGACAACTCTTAGGCAATGGCCCAAGAGTTTGTAAAAATGTGTAGATGGGACCATTTGTTTGTCAGGACATTTGTGCAGAGATGACTTCCTAAAGTTTGACCACTTGTCTGATCCTTGGATCCTGTCCTTTATGGGGGACATCCTAGTTAAGGAATGGAAAGCAGCAACATTCCACTTAGCTCCATCACCTATGATGGTGGCAGTGCTATTCATAAAGTCTGTGGGCTCACATTGCTGTTTACTTAGTTAACCCCAGGGGGATTCCTAGTCAAGGGCTCTGAGGGAGGGGTGACCTCCTCTAGCACCATGGCATCTGGCAAGGGACTAAGGACAGGGAAGACCACTCCCTCCTGTAGGTGGAACATTCCAGAGGGCTCAGGCTTGGCTGAGCCTATGGGATGTACCTGTGCTGAGTTTGTGGGGGTGCTGCCTCCCTGATCCAAGGCATAGTAGGCATCTGGGTTCAGAGAGTCCCAGGCTTAGGGTCTTTGAAAGCCTTTATCTCCAAGAGATCTTAGTATATAGCCAGCAGTTGTCACTCTAATGGTGTATAGCATAGGGCCAAAAGGGGCACTTTCTTGCATCTTAAGCCTGTAGGCACCTGGTGGCCGTCAGAGGGGGTTCAGAGGCATGAGAGGAGGTTGCTGCAGCCTCTGCAGAGAAGGAGTCTCTGAGAGCACTAACAGGAGTGACTGCTGATTTTAATTTGAACAGATTCTGGAGCCTTTTGTTAGCAGGGTTCCTTTCCAAGGTGGGATGATTTGTAAGTAATGGCATCAGTGAGATTAACTAAAATTTGTAAGTAAGGAATATGTTGCTTCCAGACCCAAATAAGACTGAAAGACATTATGGTTGCTGAAAGATTTTACTGTAGTTTCTTGACAGTGTCAGGCATAGAGTTGCCCTGTTTTACTTTTCAGGAATTTAACGAAGGTGTCAGGGCTTTGCATTATGTGTGAGGCAGTGGCCTATGTCTTTTTTTGTGAGCTCTTTTGTGAGTATTTTTATGTCCTTAATGAGCATGTTAAATGAATCTCCTCAGAGGAGGATGTCGTCCATATAATGTCATACCTGCGCTCCTGGAAAAAGGTGGATGCAGTTAAGATTGTGTACAATGGCAAGGCTACTGAGGTATGCGTGGGTAGCCTGGCAAAGGTACGTTGTGTTAGACCTTGATAAAAGAAATATTTAGGGTGTGGGTTTAGCAAACTTCCTGTGAAGAGGAATTGAGAGTTTTTAGCCATGACATCAACATTGGGTCAAGACAGCACTTGTGAAATATTTTATCACAGGCTCGTACCTCATGCCACACACAAAAATTTACTCAAAATGCACCATCGACCTAAATGTAAGAGTACAAGCAGCCAAAGGGGAAAAAAATACATAAATTGGATTTCCTCAAAATTAAAAACTTTCAAGCTTCAAGGGACACCACCAAGAAAGTGAAGATACAGCCCACAAAGTGGGACCCGAAATTTGAAAATCCCAAGTTCAGGAAGGGAATTGTATTTTGGAATATATGAGCTATTATTACAACTGAAATAAAAAGACCAATAACCAAAAATTTTTTCTTTTTTCTTCCTTTTTCCTTTTGGCCACGCCATGACACATTCCACAACCAGGGATCGAACCTGTGTGCCCTGCAGTGGAAGCATGGAGTCTGAACCACTTGGACCTCCAGGGAAGTACCACCAAATTTTTTAAATGAGCAAAGAATTGGATTACACATTTCTCCAAAGAAAATACACAAATGACAAATAAGCACATAAAGATGTTCAACATCATTGCAGAAATGCAAATCAAAATCATGACATACCACTTCAGACCCACTAGAATGAATTTAATCCAAAAGATGGCGAAGATGTGGAAAAAATGGAACTTTGATATATTGGTGGAACTGTAAGATGATGCAGCTGCTTTGAAAAAGAGTTGGCAGTTCCTCAAAAAGGTAAACATGGAGTTACCATATGATCCAGCAATTCTATTCCTAGGTGTATATATCTAAGAGAAATGAAACATATGTCCACACAAAAACATGTACATGAATGTTCTTAGTGGCATTATTCTTAGTAACAATAAGTGAAAACAATGCAAATGTCCATCAACTGATGAATGGGAAAAATGTGGTGTATCCATACAGTGGAACATTATTTAGCAATATGTATAAAGGCAAAGGTACTAATCTATGCTGCAACATATGCTAACCTTGAAACATTATGCTATGTGAGAGAAGCCCATCACAAAGACCACATATTATATGATTCCATTTATATGAAATGACTAGAATAAGCATATGTGTAGATATAAAGAGTGGATTAGCAGTTGCCAGGGTCTGAGGCAACAAGAGTGGGAAGTGACTGCTAAGGGGTATGGGGTTTTAGATAATGAGAATATTCTAAAATTAGATGGTTGTGCATCTCTGTGAGTATACTAAAAACCACTCAGTTGTATTTTTAAAAGGATGAATTTATGGAATGTGAGTTATATGTTAGTGAAGCTGTTACGAAAAGAAACAAGTATAAGGAAGATTCTATAGCCAGTGGGGGCAGAGTGGTTAAATTCACAGACCTGTTTGCTGATCATGTAAGTGTTAATTTTATAAAGAATCTAGCGCATGGTATGTGCTCTATGGAAATTATTTGTTGTACAGCCACTTTCTCAAGTCA
>NW_006798798.1:7326131-7375702 GCF_000442215.2 Lipotes vexillifer | reverse complement strand
TGCTGCCTCCAGAATTCCTGAGTTCAGCTGAGGCCATGATTGGATGCAACAGGCAGCCTTCTTCTTATTTTGTTTTTAATTTTTTGGCAATGCCACATGGCATGCGGGATCTTAGTTCCCCAACCAGGGATTGAACCTGCGCCCCCTGCAGTGGAAGCAAGGAGTCTTAACCACTGGACCACCAGGGAAGTCCCCAGGCAGTTTTCTGTTAAAGGATGTTTTGGGGAATTCCCTGGCGATCCAGTGGTTAGGACTCTGTGCTTTTACTGTTGAGGGCCCAGGTTCAGTCCCTGGCTGGGGAACTAAGATACCACAAGCCATGCAGCCAAAAAATAAATTAATTAAATAAAAATTTTAAAAATTAATTAAAAACAAAAAGAATGCTTTGGATTTGTTCCTTGGTTACTTGATAAGGCTAGTGTGACTTCACGTGGCCTGGATGAAGCCTACAATTTGGACTCAAAATGCTTCTTGCACCTTGGAATGTGAGAACGAGCCAGGGAGGCCCCCTGAGCTATTTAGTGTGTTGAGCCTGGGGGAAAAAGGCAGATCTTAGTTGTGGGAAGTGTTTGTTCCAAGATTTGGCCTACATGGATACAGAGCACTTCTAGGCCTGAGGGCCCCATCAGTGTCCTTGAAGCAGGTATGACTTGGATTCATTTTGGATCAGAGGCCCCTAGTCTGAAAATATTAACCACTCAGGACAGGTCAGAGAACCCTACGAACATCATAGGAATTGGGTACTGCTTTAGCATAAATTAATTCTTCTGTATCTGTTTTTTTTGGGATTGGGGAAGGGATTTGATTGTTTATATTTCTGCAAATCTCAGTATATATATTGGGGCATGGAAGGGACCAGGTGCCATGAAAAGGGAAGGAAATATTTATCTTAACTTAGTCATTTAGAAGGAAGCCTATTCTCACAGTTTCCTTTTTCTTTCCTGACTCAGTATTCTCAGGACTCAGCACTTGTCCAGAGGAGGACTAATAATTTTCCCTTCTAAGCCATGCCCCATGTGAGTTGGTGTTTTTTCTTCTCCTTATCAAATAGTCATTGTTTTCTAGAATATGAATGCTTAATATTCTTATCTCCAGATTTTCTACCTCACTAAGCCCCACCCCTCTCTTCTCTAGCCATATTTAGGGATCCATTCTGCAAATCAGGAAATGTATTAAGGAAAGAGTAGAACCTCTTGTGTCAGAATGTGGTTTGATGAGATGGGGCTACACATGCAAAATTCATTCTTTCTCATTGACCTCCATTTTCTGGTTGATGAGGATAGAAAATTGCTGTTTATCTCAGAATGTGGTGAAATCTTTGGTCTGTGAGGCTTTTAAGATTGGAAATGTGATCAAATGTAGGATTGAGAACAGAGAGAGAGCATGTCATGTCAGTGAGTACCTCAGAGGTGAATACCAGTGACAGGGTCCATTTCAAATTTGAATAGAATGTGTAAGTCAGGGGCCACATCTGTGTGAGTTTAGCTCATCTTTCATTGGTGTTCTCTTGCTCAGAATAAGCAAAGTATACAGTGAGCATTGATGAGTGGTAAAATGATCATCCAGAGGGTTAGATATTTGCGAATTTTAGAAACAGAGCTGATGTTAGAGAAGGAAAACAAACTAAATACTGGAAAATAAGAAAATGATTATAGGGAATTCCCTGGTGGTCCAGTGGTTAGGACTCTGTGCTTTCACTGCCGAGGGCTGGGGTTCAATCCCTGGTGGGGGCACTAAGATCCCACAAGTTGCGCTGTGCAGCAAAAAAAAAAAAGAAAAGAAAAGAAAATGATTATAATATGAAATATTATATACCTTATAAAAATGATGTCTATGAAAGGATTTGCCAGGACAAAGAAGAATATTATTGCTAAGTTATTCTGAGACTTGAGTTGGAAATAAATTCTTAAATTATATAGAAACTTTATTTTCTAAGATAAACATTTTAAAAGACATTTGGAATGGGCCCATCAGTTTTGTTTTTTTCTCTTTTTTCTCCCTCCCTTCCTCCTTCCATCATCTCTTTCTTCCCTCCCTTCCTTCCTTTTTCTTATTTTCAGTTCTTTAAAGGGAAGAGGGGAGGAAGGAATTTGCAACTTATTTGAGAATTTGCATGTGTTATGTGCTTGCACACAGTATTTCATTTAATCAGAGAACTCCACTTACCTGGCTTTTGTTCATTCTTGTAACTGTTCACAAGAAGCTATGACAGAGTAATGGGAATGTTTAGAAACTATTTAGGTGCTCTGCATTTATCACACTCTCTTCCTTTCTATTAGCCATATTGCAAGCCTCCAGCTTCAACGTATTTGTTTTGGCCACTTTATGTAATACTTTTCTTCTCTCATTACTTCTAAGAAATATTTCTTTATTTTACCATTAACCCTGGGTTGTCATTTCAGAGTTTGGTGTCATTCAAGGATGTGGCCATAGACTTCTCACAGGAAGAGTGGGAGTGCCTGGACTTGGAACAGAAGGATTTGTACAGAGACGTGATGTTGGAGAACTACAGCAACCTGGTCTCACTGGGTAATTTTGTCTGTTCCTAATAATTCAGCTTCAGTCTTTGTGAAATTTAGAAAACTTTCCAAGTGCCTAGCTGAATTTCAGACCCCTAGTCCCAAATAAATTTTTTGTGCCTTATAGACTTTGAAATGGACAGCTTCATTGGGCACTTTTATCTACTCTTTTCTTCAGATATCCTTTCTCTGAATCTTTCTGTAATTGACCTTCTTACTTGATGAACAGTGGACTCAATTTTAATTCTGGACAAGCAGAGTGTAACCGTATCTATTTCCATTCTTATAAGCAGGATTTTCCATTTCTAAGCCAGATGTGCTCTCCTTATTGGAGCAAGGGAAGGACCCTTGGAAGGTTGTATGGGATGTGACAAGAGGTCTGAGCCCAGGTGAGTAAGAGATGATCAGGCAAAGGGAGGCCGTTGTTAAATTCCTTAATAAGTTGGCCACACCTTTGAGTTATTAGCTCCCAAGTTCTCCTCACAGACCCAACCAAGGCCTTTTACTCCTAGGCCTGTGAAGTAAAATCCTGAGCCTGGAGGATAAAACTGTTTTAGTATCAGTTACCTAAGGAATCCCCTTCTTTGCTCCATTTACCACTTCCCTTGTTTTCTTTCATGTTCCCCTGTATTTTCAAACAGGGAGTAGCCCTCCTTTTTCAATGATAACCATTTTAACATTTTATATTTTTGATCCAGTGAAACCTGTATGAGTCTTTATCCAACAAATATTTTTAAATACCCTCTATATTCTAAGTATTGAGAATATAACAGTAAACAAGAAAAATTCCCTATCCCCATTGATCTTTCCTAGCAGAAGAAATAGTCAGTAATAAAAATATACAAAGAGTGATGAGTGTTATGAAGCAAAACAAAAAGCATAGAGAATCACAAAGTAATGGGGGGAGGTGTTCTTATAGAAAGAGTGGTTAAGGATGGCTCTCTGAGGTGCTCGCATTTGCGGGGAGACATGAATAGAGTAAGCCATGCAAATTCTGGGAGAAGAGCAGGTTTTTGTTTTTTGGGGTTTTTTGTTTGTTTGTTTTTTGGCCACCCTGCGTGGCTTGTGGGATCTTAGTTCCCCAACCAGAGATCAAACCCAGGCCCTCGGTAGTGAAAACTCAGAGTCCTAACCACTGGACTGCCAGGGAATTCCCAAGAAGAGCAGTTAAGGCAGAGGGACTAAGCAGTTGCAGAGGAACTGAGGTAGCAGTGAGTTTGATCCTTTTGAGGATCAACAGATAAGTGTGGCTAGGGTGAGTCAGGGAGAACAGAAATAGAAGAAAATAATGTATCAATATAGATTCATCAGTTTTAACAAATGTTCTGCACCAATACAAGATATTAAGTTATTACTGATCAGGGAACCTGGAGGGGAAGGAAAAGGGAGCATGTGGGAACTCTCTGGACTTAATTCAGTTTTTCTGTAAACCTAAAACTACTCTTAAGAAATAAAGTCTTAATTAAAAAACATAAGATAAACTATAGCATGGGTTCATAGCAATTCAGTTCAGATTCTGAATTATAGGCTTTTTATTTAACCCTTTTTAAGATCTTACAGCTGCATCTATTTTCTCCCATGCCAGGAGTCCCAGTTATCAAGGACACTAAGAATGATGCAATTAGAATATCACATAATTACATATTTTATCCCACATTATACAAGAAGCCTCTAAAATAAGAAGATCAACACTACCACTAACAATATGATTATTCAAAACAGTTTGAGATAATTGTTTTGGCAGTTTTTTGTTCCCTTCATAGGGTATATCTCACAGTCAAATTACTATGTTTGAAAGTTATTTGAAGTAGTTTCCTTGTATGGTTATGTCACTAATTGTAAATACTGGTTCTTTTTTTTTTTTTTTCAATTTTTAAGCTGTGCTTTCTTGTAATTTAATTTTGTTTTATAATTATTTAATATATTTATATACCACCAAAGTCAAATCTACAAAACAAGTTATATTCAAAGAAATCTGACTTCTATTCCTGGCTCCTCCACCTGTTCCTTCCCTACCCTGTAACTATGGGGTTTATTCCTCTCCCTTTTTAAAAAAAAAGCAAATGTGTATTATACATTTATACTTCCTCCACCTCCTCTCCTTCCTAAGATAAAAAGAGCATAACTATACATACTTTTGTTGACATTTCTTTTTTTTTTCTTAATTAATTAATTTATTTTTGGCTGCGTTGAGTCTTCGCTGCTGCGTGTGGGCTTTCTCTAGTTGCGGTGAGCGGGCGCTACTCTTCATTGCGGTGTGCGGGCCTCTTATTGCGGTGGCCTCTCTTACTGCTGAGCATGGGCTCTAGGTGCACGGGCTTAGTTGCTCCATGGCATGTGGGATTCTCCTGGACCAGGGCTTGAACCCATGTCCCCTGCATTGGCAGGTGGATTCTTAACCACTGTGCCACCAGGGAAGCTTGACATTTCTTTTACAATTAATAGTGTATTTCAATCAGCACTTCATATTAATATAAAGAGATATTCCTTTTTAACTGCTTCATAGTACTGCATGATGTGGATATACCATGAATTATTTCAACCATCCACCTACTGATGGACAATTGGGTTATTGTTAATCTTTTTCTGTAACAAATTATGCTTCAGTGAAAACTTTCTGCATCAAAATTTTTGAAATTTGCTGGTGCAATTAAAAAAATTTTTTTTATTGCTTTATTTTTTTTGTTTGTTTGTGTTTTGGCCATGCCACACAGCATGTGGGATCTTGGTTCCCTGACCAGGGATTGAACCCTGCGGTGGAAGCATGGAGTCTTAACCACTGGATGTGGGAAGTCCCAATGTGGTCATTTTTATCAAGTTGTGATTTGGAAAAATTTCCCCTTTCCTAAGTTATAGAAGAAGTCACCCAAGTTTTATTCTGGTTATTTCTGTGTTTTCATTTCTCTTGAGTAAGGGTATCTGATCCATTTGGAATTTATCCTACTGTAAGCTCTAAGGTACTAATGCAACTTCATCTTTTTTCTGTATGTTTATCCTTATGTCGTATTGTTTTTTTGTTTTTGTGTTTTTAAGGGAGAAGGAAGGTTTCATTATTTGCAGCAAGTAAGGAGAGCACTGGGGATCTTTCCCAAAGCAGTGTCTCCTATGTTTATCCTTATGTTTATCACTTTCATTTATTAAAAAAGAGTCCATCTTTTCCCTACTTGTTTTAGCTGCTACCTTTATTGTATGCTAAATTTGCACTTATAATTGTGTCTATTTATGGATTTTTCTTTTCTGTTCCATTGGTTGCACTGACATCTTATGAGTATGATATTCAGTTTGAGTCCACCACTTCTACCTTAGAAGTTTCATTTTACCAGGAATATGAAAATAGCATTTGTTTACTTGTTATCTTACAGACTGGGAATCCAGGTGTGAAACCAAGAAGCTATCATCAAAAAGAGAAATTTATGAACTAGAAGCATCTCAGTGGGAGATAGTAGAACAACTTACAAGCCATAAGTGTGAGTGCAAAAGTTTTCAAGATGATAAGGAATGCAGAGACCAGTTTGAAAGCCATTTAGGAAGTAAAGAGGGACTTTTTAGGCAACTAGTAGTCTATGAAGAAATGCCTAATTTTAGTCAAACCACATCCCTTAAGTTACAACAGAGAATTCATTCTACTGAGAAATTCTATGAATGTAAAGCATGCAGAAAATATTTTATCCTTGGCTTTCAACAGACTGAACATCAGAAAAATCATTCTGATGAAAAATTCTATGAATGTAAAGAATGTGGAAAGGCCTTTATTTGGGACTCACAACTTACTTACCATCAAAGAGTTCATGTTGCTAAGAAACCCTATGAATGTAAGGAATGTAGAAAAGCTTTTATCTGTGCCTCGCAACTTATTTGTCATCAAAGAATTCATACTGGAGAGAAACCTTATGAATGTAAAGAGTGTGGGAAGGCCTTTATTCGTAGCTCTCATCTTACTCAGCATCAAATAATTCATACTGGTGAAAGACCCTATGAATGTAATGCATGTGGGAAGGCCTTTTTTCGTGGCTCACAACTTACTTACCATCAGAGAGTTCATACTGCAGAGAAACCCTATCAATGTAAGGAATGTGGAAAGGCCTTTATTCGTGGCTCTCAACTTACTGAACATCAGAGAATTCATACTGGTGAGAAACCCTATGAATGTAAGAAATGTGGGAAAGCCTTTAGTTATGGTTCACAGCTTACTCTACATTATAGACTCCATACTGGTGAAAAGCCTTATAAATGTAAAGACTGTGAGATGTCCTTTATTCGTGGCTCACAACTTACTGAACATCAGAGGATCCATACAGGTAAGAAACCACACGAATGTAAGCAGTGTGGAAAGGCCTTTAACTATGGCTCACAGCTTATTCGACATCAGAGGATTCATACTGGTGAGAAACCATATGAATGTCAAGAATGTGGGAAATCATTTATTCGTGGCTCACAACTTACTGAACATCAAAAAATTCACACTGGTGAAAAACCCTTTGAATGTAAGGAATGTAGGAAAGCCTTTATTCGTGGCTCACATCTTACTCAGCATCAGAGAATTCATACTGGTGAAAAGCCCTATGAATGTAAAGAATGTGGAAAGGCCTTTATTTATGGCTCACAACTGTCCCAACATCAGAAAATTCATACAGGTGAGAATCCCTATGAATGTAAGCAGTGTGGGAAGATCTTCATTTGTGCCTCACAACTTAATCTACATCAGATTTTTCATACTGGTAGGAAACCATATGAATGTAAGGAATGTGGTAAGACTTTTATTCGTAGCTCACAGCTAACTTGCCATCAGAGAGTTCATACTGGTGAGAAGCCCTATGAATGTAATGAATGTGGGAAGGCCTTTATTCGTGGTTCACATCTGACTCAGCATCAGAGAATTCATACTGGTGAGAAACCATACAAATGTAACGAATGTGGGAAGGCCTTTAATCGTGGATCACAGCTCACTCAACATCAGAGAATTCATTCTGGCGAGAAGCCTTATAAATGTAATGCATGTGGTAAGGACTTTAGACGTCATTCACACCTTACTCAACATCAGAAACTTCATAATGGAGAAAAACTGTATGAAAAAATTAATTTAGTAAATCCTTTACCTGTTTGCCCATGACATTCACCTTTGGGATATCAGAAAATTCAGATTATGAATGTGAGAATCCTTTTTTACTTAAACTCATAAGTAACTCACCTTCAGAGAATTCACATTTAAGAAAGGCTAGATTAATATAAGTGCAGAATTACTTTCCATCATATTTCAATCCTAGTTAGACATTAGTGAATTCATATGAGAGCTCAACCCTAAAATGTAGGGTTCTCTTGTACAGTATCACGTGAGCTCCACTGTTTAGTATGTGGGTGTTCCTTTGCAAAAGTTACTTAACCCCTGTTTGTTTTAGTTTCCATTAATATCACATATTTCATCATAGTGTTCTGCAATTTAAAGAAGTACATATACCGTAAAGCCTTAAAGGAATGTGTACTACATAGTTAATGCTTAATAAATGTTAGCTATTATTGTAAACATGACTTTTATTTAGTGTTTTAATCATTACTTTTAATCTTACTTTACAGAATTCAAATGAGAAGGAAACTTTACAAATACAGTACATACGGTAAATCTTTCATCACTCTTACTAAGCCTCAGGTAAATCATTTTGGAACAAAACATTCTAATATTATTAATGTGAGGTTATACTTGATTCTGAATCAAAATTCTTACTAAAAGGAAACACTAAGGGGAAAAAAGTGTTTTGCCCTTACAAATAAAGCTGCTTGTGAACATTTTTGTATAAATTTTTGCGTGAACACAAACTTCCATTTCTCTGGTCTAAATGTTTAAGAGAGTAGTTTCTGGGTTATATAGTAAATGAACGTTTCTCTTATAAGAAATGGACAAATCATTTTCCAAAGTGGCTTTTCCATTTTATATTCACACCAGGAACATGAGTGACACAGTTTCTCTGTATCTCTACCAGCATTTGTTTTTTTCACCATTTTTTAATCTTAGCCATTCTGATAGGTGTGTAATGATATCTCTGTGTGGTTATAATTTCCATTTCCCTAGGGGCTAGTGATGGTGTGCTTATTTGCCATCCCTGTATCCATTGTGGTGAAATGACTGTGTCTTTTACTGCTTCATTTTTGAATTGTATCATTTTTTTTTAACTGTTGGATTGTGAGAGAGTGCTTTCTTTATTCTAGACAATACTAGTCCTTTGTTTGATATGTAGTTTGCAAAAATTTTTCCCAGTGTGTAGCTTTTCATCCTTTTAGCAGGGTCTTTTGAAAAGCAAAACTTTTTAATTTTGATAAGGTCTAGCTTATTACTTTTTCCTTTTACGGATTTAGCTTTTGGTGTCAAATCTAAAGACTCGGGCTTCCCTGGTGGTGCAGTGGTTGAGAGTCCGCCTGCTGATGCAGGGGACACGGGTTTGTGCCCTGGTCCGGGAAGATCCCACATGCCGTGGAGTGGCTGGGCCCATGAGCCATGGCCTCTGAGCCTGCACGTCCGGAGGCTGTGCTCCACAGTGGGAGAGGCCACAACAGTGAGAGGCCCGCGTACTGCAAAAAAAAAAAATATATATATATATATATATATATATATATATATATATATATATTTCTTTTCTAGCTCCAGATCCCAAAGATATTCTCCTACATTTTTGCCTGAAGTTTTCATGGTTTTATGTTTTGCATTTAAGTGTGTGATCCATTTTGAGTTAATATTTGCATACATTATAAACTTTAGCTTCATGTTATTTCTTTGTGTCGTCTTATGGGTGTCCAGTTGTTCTAGTACCATTTGTTGAAAAGCCTACCTTCAATAAATTGATTTTGTGCCTTTATATTTGTGTATGTCTATTTCTGTATTTTCTCTGCACATAGGCACATCTGAGTGTGCCTATCCCTCTGCCAGTACCACCCTGTCTTGGTTACTGTCACTCTATATGATGTCTTAATATTGGGTAGAGTGATTCCTCCCACTTTACCTTTTTAAAATTGACTTAACCATTCTAGATCTTTTGTCATTTCATATAAATTCTAGAATAAACTAACCTATATCTACAAAAGAAGAGTTTGCTGAGTTGTAATAGAATTTCACTTTGGAGATAATTGACATCTTTACTCTCTGAGTCTTCCAATCCATGAACATGATATGTATCTCCATTTTTAGGTCTTTATTATGGGTTTAATTGTGTTCCCCAAAATATTCAAGTCCTAACTCTCAGTAACTGTGAATGTGACCTTATTTGGAAATAGAGACTTTGCAGATGTAATCAAATTAAGGTGAGGTCATATTGGATTAGAGTAAAAACTACTCTAATGACTAGTATCCTTAAAAGAAGAGGGAAGTCTGGACACAGACACATAAGCAAAGCCATGTGAAATCAGAGGCAAGGTTGGAATGATGCATCTACAAGCCAAGGAACACCAAGGCTTAAATAACTACCAGAAACTGGAAAGGGCAAGAAAGAATCATCCCCTAGCACCTTTAGAGAAAGCATGGCCCTGCCAATACCTTGATTTTGAACTTTTAGCCCCCAGAACTGTGAGAAAATAAAGTTAAGTTGTTTTAAACTAAGTTGGTGGTAATTTGTTATGGCAGCCCTGGAAAACTAATATAGTCTTTGATTTCTCTTATTAGGATTTGTAACTTTGGGCATACAGATCGCATACATGATTTATAAGTGTATATCTAAGAGTTTCATTTTCTTTGGAAAAGTTGTAAATGGTGTGTTTTTCCTTTTAGCTATTAATCACTAGTATACACAAATTATTATGTACATATACAAATCAATATACAAATTATATAATTGGTGAGTTCTACAGCAAAGCCATAGACTGTACTATCAATATAATTTGTATATGGGTTACAAATAACTTGTATATTGATCTTGTAATCTATTATCTTGCTGCAGAACTCACTAATTAGTTCTGGAAGTTTTTGTTTTGTACATTCCTTGGGATTTTCTACATAATCATGTCAGCTATAAACAGGGACAGTTTTTTTCTTCTAGTCTTTTGTTTTTCTTCCCTTATTATGGTGACTATTACTTCCAGTGTTATGTTGAGTAAGTGGTACAAGCTTATATCCTTGCCTTGTTTCTGATCTTAGGGGGAAACTCTCAGTCTTTCACTGTTAAGTATTATGTTAGCTATAGGTTTTGTTTAGGTGCTCTTTTTTATTTTTATTTTTATTTTTTTAACATCTTTATTGGAGTGTAATTGCTTTACAATGTTGTGTTAGTTTCTGCTGTATAACAAAGTGAATCAGCTATATGCATATGTATATCCCCATATCCCCTCCCACTTGCGTCTCCCTCCCACCCTCCTTATCCCACCCCTCTAGGTGGTCACAAAGCACCGAGCAGATCTCCCTGTGCCGTGCAGCTACTTCCCACTACCTATTTTAAGTTTGGTGGTGTATATATGTCAATGCTATTCTCTCACCTCGTCCCAGCTTACCCTTCCCCCTCCCTGTGTCCTCAAGTCCATTCTCTACATCTGTGCCTTTATTCCTGTCCTTCCCCTAGGTTCATGAGAACCTTTTTTTCTTGTTTTTAGATTCCATATATATGTGTCAGCATACAGTATTTTTTTTTATCTTTCTGACTTACTTCACTCTGTATGACAGACTCTTGGTCCATCCACCTCACTACAAATAACTCAATTTCGTTTCTTTTTATGGATGACTAATATTCCATTGTATATATGTGCCACATCTTCTTTATCCATTCATCTGTCGATGGACGCTTAGGTTTCTTCCATGTCCTGGCTATTGCAAATAGTGCTGCAATGAACATTGTGGTACATTGTCTCTTTTTGAATTATGGTTTTCTCAGAGTATATGCCCAGTAGTCGGATTGCTGGGTCATATGGTCATTCTATTTTTAGTTTTTTAAGGAACCTCCATACTGTTCTCCATAGTGGCTATATCAATTTACATTCCCACCAACAGTGCAAGAGGGTTCCTTTTCTCCACACCCTCTCTAGCATTTATTATTTGTAGATTTTGTGATGATGGCCATTCTGACCAGTGTGAGGTGACATCTCATTGCAGTTTTGACTTGCTCTTCTCTAATAATGACGTGCATTTTTTCATGTGTTTGTCAGCAATCTATATCTTCTTTGGAGAAATGTCTATTTAGGTCTTCTGCCCATTTTTGGATTGCGTTGTTTGTTTTTTTCATACTGAGCTGCATGTCCTGCTTGTATATTTTGCAGGTTAATCCTTTGACAGTTGCTTCATTTGCAAATAGTTTTTCCCATTCTGAGTGTTGTATTTTCGTCTTGTTTATGGTTTCCTTTGCTGTGCAAAATCTTTTGAATTTAATTAGGTCACATTTGTTTATTTTTTGTTTTTATTTTCATTACTCTAGGAGGTGGGTCAAAAAAGATCTTGCTGCGATTTATGTCATAGAGTGTTCTGCCTATATTTTCCTCTAAGAGTTTAATAGCATCTGGCCTTACATTTAGGCCTTTAATCCATTTTATTTTTGTGTATGGTGTTAGAGAGTGTTCTAATTTCATTCTTTTACATGTAACTGTCCAGTTTTCCCAGCACCACTTATTGAAGAGGATGTCTTTGTTCCATTGTATATTCTGGCCTCCTTTGTCATAGATTAGGTGACCATAGATGCATGGGGTTTATCTCTGGGCTTCCTATCCTGCTCCATTGATCTATATTTCTGTTTTTGTGCCAGTAACATACTGACTTGACTACTGTAGCTATGTAGTATAGTCTGAAGCCTGGGAGCCTGATTACTCCACTCCATTATTTTTCTCAAGATTGTTCTGGCTATTCGGAGTCTCTTGTGTTTCCATACAAATTGAGCAATTTTTTGTTCTAGTTCTGTGAAAAATGCCATTGGTAGTTTGAAAGGGATTGCATTGAATCTGTAGATTGGTTTGGGTAGTATAGTCACTTTCACATTGTTGATTCTTCCAATCCAAGAACATAGTATATCTCTCCATATGTTTGTATCATCTTTAACTTCTTTCATCAGTGTCTTATAGTTTTCTGCATATAGGTCTTTTGTCTCCTTAGGTAGGTTTATTCCTAGGTATTTTATTCTTTTTGTTGCAATGGTAAATGGGACTGTTTCCTTAATTTCTCTTTCAGATATTTCATCATTAGTGTATAGGAATGCAAGACATTTCTGTGCATTAATTTTTTATCCTGCTACTCTACCAAATTCATTGATTAGCTCTAGTAGTTTTCTAATAGCATCTTTAGGATTCTCTATGTATAGTATCATGTCATCTGCAAACAGTGACAGTTTTACTTCCTTTCCGATTTGCATTCCTTTTATTTCTTTTTCTTCTCTGATTGCTGTGGCTAAAACTTCCAGAACTATGTTGAATGATAGTGGTGAGAGTGGGCAACCTTGTCTTGTTTCTGATCTTAAAGGAAATGGTTTCACTTTTTCACCATTGAGAATGATGTTGGCTGTGGGTTTGTCATCTATGGCCTTTATTATGTTGAGGTAGGTTCCCACTATGCCTACTTTCTGGAGAGTTTTTATCATAAATGGGTGTTGAATTTTGTCAAAAGCTTTTTCTGCATCTATTGAGATGATCATATGGTTTTTTCCTTCAATTTGTTAATATGTTTTATCACATTGATTGATTTGTGTATATTGAAGAATCCTTGCATTCCTGGAATAAACCGCACTTGATCATGGTGTATGATCCTTTTAATGTGCTGTTGGATTCTGTTTGCTAGTATTTTGTCAAGGATATTTGCATCTATGTTCATCAGAGATATAGGCCTGTAGTTTTCTTTTTTTGTGACATCTTTGTCTAGTTTTGGTATCAGGGTGATGGTGGCCTCGTAGAAGGAGTTTGGGAGTGTTCCTCTCTCTGCTATATTTTGGAAGAGTTTGAGAAGGGGAGGTGTTAGCTCTTCTCTAAATGTTTGATAGAATTTGCCTGTGAAGCCGTCTGGTCCTGGGCTTTTGTTTGTTGGAAGATTTTTAATCACAGTTTCAGTTTCAGTGCTTGTGATTGGTCTGTTTATATTTTCTCTTTCTTCCTGGTTCAGTCTCAGAAGGTTGTGCTTTTCTAAGATTTTGTCCATTTTTCCAGGTTATCCATTTCATTGGCATATAGTTGCTTGTAGTAATCTCTCATGATCCTGTATATTTCTGCAGTGTCAGTTGTTACTTCTCCTTTTTCATTTCTAATTCTGTTGATTTGAGTCTTCTCCCTTTTTTCTTGATGAGTCTGGCTAATGGTTTATCAATTTTGTTTATTTTCTCAAAGAACCAGCTTTTAGTTTTACTGATCTTTGCTATTGTTTCCTTCATTTCTTTTTCATTTATTTCTGATCTGATCTTTATGATTTCTTTCCTCTGCTAACTTTGGGGTTTTTTTTTTTTTCTTTCTCTAATTGCTTTAGGTGTAAGGTTAGGTTGTTTATTTGAGATTTTTCTTGTTTCTTTAGGTAGGCTTGTATTGCTATAAACTTCCCTCTTAGAACTGCTTTTGCTGCATCCCATAGGTTTTGGGTTGTCATGTTTTCATTGTCATTTGTTTCTAGGTATTTTTTATTTCCTCTTTGATTTCTTCAGTGATCTCTTGTTTATTTAGTAGCATATTGTTTAGCCTCCATGTGTTTGTATTTTTTACAGTTTTTTTCCTATAATTGATATCTAGTCTTATAGCGTTGCGGTCAGAAAAGATACTTGATATGATTGCAATTTTTTAAAATTTACCAAGGCTTGATTTGTGACCCAGGACATGGTCTATCCTGGAGAACGTTCCATGAGCACTTGAGAAGAAAGTGTATTCTGTTGTTTTTGAATGGAATGTCCTATAAATATCCCTTAAGTACATCTTGTTTAATGTGTCATTTAAAGCTTGTGTTTCCTTATTTATTTTCATTTTGGATGATATGTCCATTGGTGAAAGTGGGGTGTTAAAGTCCCCTACTGTCATTGTGTTACTGTTGATTTCTCCTCTTATGGCTGTTAGCATTTGCCTTATGTATTGAGGTGTTCCTATGTTGGGTGCATAAATATTTACAATTGTTATACCTTCTTCTTGGTTGATCCGTTAATCATTATATAGTGTCCTTCTTTGTCTCTTTTAATAGTCTTTATTTTGAAGTCTATTTTATCTGATATGAGAATTACTACTCCAGCTTTCTTTGATTTCCATTTGTGTGGAATATCCTTTTTCCATCCCCTCTCTTTCAGTCTGTATGTGTCCCTAGGTCCGAAGTGGGTCTCTTGTAGACAACATATATATGGGTCTTGTTTTTGTACCCATTCAGCCAGTCTATGTCTTTTGGTTGGAGCATTTAATCCATTTACATTTAAGGTAGTTATCGATTTGTATGTTTCTCTTACCATTTTCTTAATTGTTTTGGGTTTGTTATTGTAGGTCTTTTCCTTCTCTTGTGTTTCCTGCCTAGAGGAGTTTCTTTAGCATTTGTTGTAAAGCTGGTTTGGTGGTGCTGAATTCTCTTAACTTTTGCTTATCTTTAAAGCAAATCCTTGCTGGGTAGAGTAATCTTGGTTGTAGGTTTTTCCCTTTCATCACTTTAAGTATGTCCTCCCACTCCCTTCTGGCTTGCAGTTTTTGCTGAAAAATCAGCTGTTAACCTTATGGGGATTCCCTTGTACGTTATTTCCCTTGCTGCTTTTAATATTTTTTCTTTGTATTTAATGTTTGATAGTTTGATTAATATGTGTCTTGATGTGTTTCTCTTTGGGTTTATCCTGTATGGTACTCTCTGTGCTTCCTGGACTTCATTGACTATTTCCTGTGTTAGGGAGGTTTTATACTATAATCTCTTCAAATATTTTCTCAGACCATTTCTTTTTCTCTTCTTCTGGGACCCCTATACTTCGAAGGTTGGTGCGTTTAATGGGCGAAGTTTAGGAAGGGGTGGAACTTAGGCAAGGGCGGGGTTTAGGGTGGGTGGGGCCTAGGCGGGTTGGGGGTTGACGTTTGAGTGTGGGGCGGGGAGTGGCGGGGCAAAGTTCAAGTGTGGGGTGGGGCCTCTGCTTAAGACCTGCACAGAGGGGGAGAGGCAGCACGTCTAATGCAGTGTGGAGTTTTGGAGTTTGGAGGTAGAGCCCTGAGTGATGGAGTGTGGGTGGGGTTTAGGCACAGCTCGTAGCAGGGGATCTCCGAGTGTAGAGGTAGGGTGCTGGGTGGGGGTGTAAGTGCAGGGCTTTGGTTCTGCATGGCAGGAGAGGCTCCAAGGGCAGAGGATTAGGCCTGGGAGCCCAACAGTCTCCCTGGTGCCTAAGTGGACAGGGAAAGCACTGGCCCTGTTCCCTTCTGTTCCTTTGCACCCTCCCCACTGTCTCCCACAGGGCCTCCCCTGTTGCCACTGGACCCCTAACCGTGAGTGGGTCCCACTGGGTGTAGGAACTCCTTGCCTCCCCTAGCCACCCCTCAAGGGTGCTGATCCCAGAGGTCTGGCCTTTACTTTTGCTCCCCCATCCCTCCCTCCCACTCCCTCAGGACCCACGTGGCTGGAGGGGGCCTAGGTGGGCAGAGGATCAGGCCCGGGATCTCAGCAGGTTCCTGGGGGCCCAAGTAGGCAGGGGAAAGCTGGCCACGCTCCCTTTTGATCCTCTGCCCTCCCAGTGGTTTCCCAGTTTCCCCCTTGGGGCATGGGTTCCCTTCCCCTCCCCCAGCCATCCCTCAGGGGCGCCAGTCCCATCCCGCCTCCACTTCTCCTTCTGCTTCTCTCCCCTCATGCCCCACGTCCTACCCAGTTGCTGGGGGTTTCTCCCATACCCTTTGGTACCATGGTCCCCCACTGGTGCCTGGTAGGTGCCCTAGTTGTGAGGAGGTGTGAATTCCATGTCCTAGTAGCCATTTTGACTCCACCCTCCCGGTGCTCTTTTTAAAATTGAAGTTGTTCGCCTCTGTTCCTAACTTCTTGAGGTTTTTTTTTTTAAATCATGAATGGACGTTGGATATTATCGAATGCTCTTTCTGCAGCAATTAGAATTTTTCTGAAGCAGTTGATCATAGGATTTTTCTTCTTCAATGTGTTGATATGGTGGATTACATTGATTTTTTTAAATGTCAAATCTGTCTTGTATACCTGTAATAAATCCCACTCAGTATGTTGTATAATTTCCTTGTTGGATTTGATTTGCTAACATTTTGTTGAGGATTTTTGTGTCTAAAATTATGAGGTTTTCTTTTTCCCCCAAGTCTTTGTCTCACTTGGGGATCAGTGTAGTACTGGTCTCATAAAATGAGTTGGGAAGTGTTTCTTCTATTTTCTGGAAGAAGTTGTGTAAAATCTGTGTTCATTCTTCAAATGTTTGTAGTAAACTGCAAGTGGAGACACCTGGACCCCAGGGTTTCTTTTTGGGGAGCTTTACAGTATAAATTCAATTTCTTTATGGTTATCTGGTTATTTGGGATATCTGCTTTATCTCAGTTGAGATTTAGTAGTTTGTAGGGTTTTGTTTTTATTTTTATTTTTAGCCATGCTGCATGGCTTGCGGGATCTCAGTTCCCCAACCAGGAACTGAACCCTGGCCATGGCAGTGAAAGCGCCGAATCCTAACCACTAGACCACCTCCCTAGTAGTTTGTGTTTTATGAGAAATCTAGAACAATTAGTTCTACACTTGAAATTTTTCAAAACCCCTCCCCTAATAAAATTTTTGAAGCTCATTCTGTGAGGCTAGTACCATAGCCCTAGTTTCAAAATCAAACAAGAGCAGATAATAGATAAATGCTGTAAATGATAATAGATATACTCTATGTAAAATATAAATAACATCTAACATATGATTAAAAGAATGCAAAGGAATACCACTTATCCAGAATGTCTGATTTACCTTTTCTAAGTTAATTATAATTCCAGAGATTAGAAATTATATTTCTAAGACTTGCTTATGATGGAAAAGTGACTTGACACAGCCTCAAGTCATTTTCATTCTCTTAGTATATGGTTTTGGAATATGATGTGTTTCTCAAGCTTCTTTGAGCGTGACCCAAATGAAGAAATACATTTGAAATGTATTTCCAGTACATAAAAAATTTAAATAAAAATTTCATATAATACTGTTCCTTGGAGAAGTTCATTGAAACCACATTTTGACTGAATGCTTAATAGCTAAGTTTTAAAATTAATATTTGGCTTAAGACAAATGCACCAAAATAAAAACAATTCTGGTATACAAAATATAATCTGAAATTTTTTTTCTTGTTTGATAGATTGTGTTAAATGGTTTCAAGTTTTTATTCCATCATGAAATTTTGAGGGTTTTTTCCTCGAGGTAGGAAACCTTTTTTTTTTTTTTTTTTCTTTTTAGGTATAGATGACATAAACATTATTTTAGTTTCAGGTGTACATGATTTTTCCATATTTGCATATATTGCAAAATGATCACCACAGTAAGTCTAGTTAACATCTGCCACCAGATGGAGAGGGTGTGGAAAAAAGGGAACTCTCCTAAACTGTTGGTGGGAATGTAAATTGGTTCAGCCACTAGGGAGAACAGTGTGAAGGTTCCTTAAAAAACTAAAAGTAGAGTTACCATATGATACAGCAATCCCACTCCTTGGCGTATATCCCGAGAAAATTCTAATTCATGCACCCCAATGTTCATAGCAGCACTATTTACAATAGCCAAGACATGGAAGCAACCTAAATGTCCATCAGCAGCCAATGGATAAAGAAGATGTACATATGGAATACTCAGCGATAAAGAGATGACATAATGCCATTTTCAGCAACATGGATGGACCTAGAGATTATCATACTAAGTGAAGTAAGTCAGAAACATAAAGACAAATGCCA
The DNA here is from genome assembly GCF_000442215.2 of Lipotes vexillifer. NCBI lineage: Eukaryota > Metazoa > Chordata > Mammalia > Artiodactyla > Lipotidae > Lipotes > Lipotes vexillifer. The sequence continues at coordinate 7,357,397 of NW_006798798.1, read as the reverse complement.
TATGATATCACTTATATGTGGAATCTAAAATATGACACAAATGATATATGAAACAGAAACAGACTCACAGATACAGAGAACAGACTTGTGGTTGCCAGTGTGGTGAGGGGGTGGAGGAGTAATGAAGTGGGAGTTTGGGATTAGCAGATGCAAACTATTATATATAAAATGGATAAACAACATGGTCCTACTGTATAGCAAAGGGAACTATATTCAATATCCTGTAATAGGGAATTTCCTGGTGGTCCAGTGGTTAGGACTCTGCTTCCACTGCAGGGGGCATAGGTTCGATCCCTGGTCAGAGAACTAACATCCCGCAAGCCACACAGCATAGCCAAAAAGCAAACAAAAATATCCTTTAATAAACCGTAATGGAAAAGAATATGAAAAAGTATATATAAATATAACTGAATCACTCTGTACAGCAGAAATTAACACAACAGTAAATCAACTAAAATAATTTTTTTAAAAAAAGAAAAAAGCATAAAAGTTAACTCTGTAATTATCCAACTGAAAATGTGAGAAAAATGGCAGAATAAACCAAAAGAATGTAAAAGCAAGGAAATAATAAAGAATAAAGGAAATAGAAAAAGCAATATACTGGATTAATAAGGTCCCAAATAGGTCTTTGTGTTATCATATACCAAAAATTATTATAAAACTATGTTAATCAAGAGCATGTACACATTACAGGGAATAATAACTTGATCAACAGATTGAATAAAGATATACATACATATAACGTAATTTATGACCGTCAATAATAGGGGAAAAGATAGCCTTTTCACATTCTGGGACATTTGCTGCACATGCACAGATAAATTACACTCCTTTATTTTACAGAAAGAGATTGATTCCAAAAGATTTTTTTTTTAAGTATTATTATTTATTTATTTATTTATTTATTTTTGGCTGCATTGGTCTTCATTGCTGCGCGTGGGCTTTCTCTAGTTGTGGCCAGCGGGGGCTACCCTTCATTGCAGTGCGTGGGCTTCTTATAGCGGTGGCTTGTCTTTGTTGCGGAGCACAGGCTCTAGGCATGCAGGCTTCAATAGTTGTGGCACGCAGGGCTCAGTAGTTGTGACTCACGAGCTCTAGAGCACAGGGCTTAGTTGCTCCATGGCATGTGGGATCTTCCCGGACCAGGGCTTGAACCCGTGTCACCTGCATTGGCAGGCAGATTCTTAACCACTGTGCCATGAGGGAAATCCCCCAAAAGATTTTATAACAACCAAAAATGTGGAAGACAAAACTATAAACCCTTAAGAAGATAATGTAGGAGGCTAAATTTATGACCTTAGTGTAAGATAATGATTTCTTAAAACAAAAAAAGAACACGTCTTTAAAAATTTTTAATAAATCTGACATTGAACTTCTGTTTATTAAAAGATTCCCTAGAGAATGAAAAGACAAGCTATAAACTGGGAGAAGATATTTTCAACACATATGACTAACACAAAAACATCCAAAATATTTTTTATAAAGTTCTATAATTATTAATGACAACCCAAGAAAAAAATGAGCACAGAACTTTAAGAAGCATTTCATGTTAGACAAATGGCCAATAAACATATGTTTCAAAACAAAAACAAAAAAACTTAACCTTAATCAGGGAAATGCAAATTAAAACCAAAATGAGATTTCATTTCATATCCATATACCAGATTGGCCTAAACTTAAAATTTTCAGAATTTCAAATGTTAGTAAAGAATAAAAATTGAAAAATCTCCTTTGGAAAATATTGCATGTTGTCTAGTAAAGTTGAAGGTATTTGCATGCTCCAAATACCCTATGTTTAGTGATACCACATTCATAATATATATCCTAGAATAGAGGCTGGCAAACTATGGCCCACTGGCTAAATCCTGCCACTGCCTGTTTTTGTAAATAAAGTTTTATTGGAACACAGCCACACTCATTCTTTTACATATTGTCCATGGCTGCTGTCATGCTACAATGGCAGAACGGATGAGTTGTAATAGAGGCTATTGGACCTGCAAAGTCTAAAGTATTTCCTATATGTCTTTATATGGAAAAAGTTTGCACACCTCTGCACTAGAGCAACCTCTGCATATCCATCAGTAAACATGTACAAGAATGTTTATAGCAGCACTGTAATATCAAATTTTGAAACAATCTACATTGCTATTTATAGAAAATGGATTTAAAAACATGATATACTCATGCAATAGAATACCATACAGCAGTGAAAATGAATTATAGCTATATGGCTAAATCTCACACTAATATGTTGACAAAGAAATCAAGTCATAGGGACTTCCCTGGTGATCCAGTGGCTAAGACTCCATGCTCCCAATGCAGGGGGCCCAGTTTCGATCCCTGGTCGGGGAACTAGATCCCACATGCTGCAACTGAGTTCACATGCTGCAACTAAGAGCCTGCATGCCACAACTAAGAAGTCCCCCGGCCGCAAATAAGAAGCCCGCATGCTGCAACTAAGAGCCTGCATGCCCCAACTAAAGATCCTGTGTGCCGCAATGAAGATCCAGTGTGCTGCAACTAAGACACTTACCAGCCAAAATAAATAAATATTTTTAAAAAGCAAATCATAGAATGTATAAAATATTTATATAAAACTAAAATATATGCATAGATAAACAACATAGTTTTGGAGTACGTGGTTCAAACTATAAAGAAAAGCAACAGAATTATGAACACAAAATTCAGGATAACTATTATGGTTGTGGGGAGAGGAAAGGGAGTAGATATGTAGGGGTCTTCAAAGTTAGTAGTAATATCCTCTTTCTTAAAATAGGTAGTTACACAGGTTTTGCTATATTGTAAGTCATTACACCTTAAATATATTTAATAAATATTCTTTTATATATACCCAAATTTAATAGAAACTATCTTTGAAAGCTACCAGTTAACAGAGGGAATGAAAATTAAATTCTTTTGCTAGGTCACACTGAAGTGGACTTAATTTTAATTTCCCCCATTGTACTGTAGCTTCTAAGGCAACTTTTCAAATAACATTGTAATAATTCCTGTTAACTGAAAAACTGAACTTTATTAGACAATGGTTTCACCTTGTGATTTCTCCTCACTCACCTAGACTCTTGTCGCTTGTCCTTCAACTACGTTTATCTCATGATTCAATAAGGACATTATAATGAGATTAGAATCTAACCATCTTACATATAGCAAAAGAAAAGGTACAGGCCAGGCTCTGGCTGTTCTGTAATTGAGCCCCATTTCCATGGTTATCAGGAAAGCAAGGCCATCCTAGGGAGACCTAGAGAAAAGTGTGAACGATGGGAAATTATAGCAGAGTTGTCTTTGCACAACTCTGCAAAGCTCTATTTTCTGAGAACATGAACCAAAAATTCAGGCAAAGCACTTGGAAAAAACACAAAGGGACAAACAAGCTCCAGATGATAGATTTAAAATTTTGGTAAGAAGATGTCCTTCTCTAGCCAGATGAGATCCCTCTAGTTTTCCAGCATAGAGTTCAATGATCTCTACTCCTCTTAGGGGAAGTCTTGAAAGTCACTAGCCCCTGCAATGACAAATTCCTAATCACCCAAAGCCAAGATCAAGATCTAGGAGATGGCCATCATGAATGAGGAACTATTCAGATATTTTCCAGCATTCTGACAAGTGTAGAATGATTAAAAGAAATTATGATGCTCAACAGATTCCATGTAATCTTTAATATACATGTCACAATAAAACATATACCATAAACTTTTAACAACTCAGTCATAAATACTCAAAATGTATTCCATCATTACTTCAAAACACTAATGATCTGTTTTTAAATATTATGAACATTTGAAAGTTATATGAATTTCAATGCAATATTTTATGTTTCAAAATACGGAAAAGGCAGATTATTAAACAGTATATAGTATATGACATCATTTTCTGTGACTATATAAATGGCACTTGGTAAGATAAACCTAGAATGTGGTTATCTCTTGGCTATGAGATTATCAGTGATTAAGTTTTTTTTCTTTTTAAGTTTATTTCTAAAGTTTTCAATAATGACCATTTATTATGCTCAAGAACATGTATATTTTTCTAACATTTTTATACTTGGTTAAATAGAAGCTGTTTTCAAATAATAAAAAAAGAAATAGAGACTGGATAATTTTTAAACTATTGCTATATTTTTCCTAATTGGAGTTTATTGTGAGTTCTTGAAATTTGAATGAGTGTTTTGTTTGTGAAATATACAGTTGTGTGTTCAATTCCTGCCTAAAACATAATTACTGGAAGTTATTTAAACCTTTTGCTAAAGGTTTAAATACTTTAATAGTGCTAGTACCTAAAATAGTGCTAGTCTATTTAACTTTACTTCTGAACCAGCTCAATTGGACCAAACTATCCCAAACAGCTATCAAGTTGCCTTATTCAACTATCTTCAGTTTTGATTTAATAAGGTCATCAAAAGAAAAACTGCAAGTAAAGCTGACCTCACAAAATCCATTACTATCAAGAGATTCTGGGCTTCCCTGGTGGCGCAGTGGTTGAGAGTCCGCCTGCTGATGCAGGGGACGTGGGTCCGTCCTCCGGTCTGGGAGGATCCCACGTGCCGCGGAGCGGCTGGGCCCGTGAGCCATGGCCGCTGGGCCTGCGCGTCCAGGTCCTGTGCTCCGCTGCGGGAGAGGCCACAGCAGTGAGAGGCCCGCGTGCCGCAAAAAAAAAAAAAAAAAAGTCCTTTATATTTTGTACATGAGATAACAGTAGTCCCTGTGGGAAGAATATATCCCTCCCCTGAACTCCCAGAACATTTATTCGTAACTTGGAAATGACTTTTATATACTCTTAGAATTACTTCAGTACAGCTTTTATCTTCTTTGCTAGGCTAAAAACAACTTTTCATCTTTGTATCTTTCTTAAGTATCTAATACCTTTTATATTATAATGCTTGATAAATATCCTCATCTTTAACCTAACTCTTTTTATTGATTTCTCAGAAGTAACAATCCGACAGGTGCCCATAAGTGAATGCAAAAGAGTGCTGATGGGAGTATCATTTATTATGTTGAAAAAAATGGCAACATAATGTTCATCATAGGGAATTATTTAAATAAATTGTGGTAAGTCTAAACAATAGAATAGGACTATCTATCCAGCCATTCACATATATTATATAGCACATTAATAATGAACATGGGTAGATATCACCAATACTGAATTAAATATTTAAGATTCATTCTTGTTAATTTAAAATTTATTATCTTTATAAATCCAAGTTTATTGGATGCATAACATTCCATTGCATGTGTACCACAAATAACTATATCTTTGCTAAGGATATATATTTGAAAAGATCATCTCAAAAACTCTCTTCAGAAAGTGGCTAACTCCAGACCTGGGACAGAGAATGTACAATATAAGTCTTGAATACCTGTGTCAAAAAGTAAGGAATTGCTCAATGACAAATGGGGATTACAGGAGCCAGCTTGAGAGGCCAAATTTGTACAATTTGAGCAACACAAAGAATGATGGTAATAAATGGTCTAAAATACTTTGTTCCTTGTGCTAAAATACTTCAAATGGCAAAAAAAAAATCCATCAGTCAGAGATACTCAAAATAGAAAACCCAGACATAGAGAAGAAATGGGGGGAAAGGCAAAGCTTTTATATAAGAGAATGATAAAATTAAAAATCACCACTGCAAGCCCTAATTTTATAACTTATTTAGGCAAGAATTATCAACGGATGCTAAAAACATGAGGCAAAATGTTATATGTGAAATGGTCTCAAAATATTCATGTCAGATTACTTCTTGACTTACAAAGAAAAAAAGCAACGTTTATTATGGAGAAATCAGGTACACACACTACTCAAAGTGATCAACTTTAGTATTACCAATAATGGATCAAACTTAAATTATGTGCTTCTTGATGTGATACAATAGGAAGTATACAGCACCACCCCTACTATTCTTGTCAAAAATATTTAAACTTAACCTAATCATGACAAAACAAACAAATCCAGAATGTTACGCACTGTACAAGACAAACGTTCTAGATTCTTCGACTCTTTAAAATGTCATTGTGAAACACAAAACAGGTAAGAGGAATACTGCTCTACATTAAAAAGATATGACCTCTCTCCACCATGTGAGAAAACAGCGAGATGGTTACCCAGAAAGGGCTCTCACCAGGAACCAAATCTGCCTGTACCTTGATCCTGGAGTTCCTAGCCTCCAGGACTGTGAAATATAAATATTGTTTTTTTAAAAAAGGGCCCATCCAATGCAATATGTGACCTTGATTTGGATTGTGTATCAATTTTTAAAATAAATTTATTTATTTTATTTTTGACTGTGTTGGGTCTTTGTTGCCGCACGCGGGCGTTCTCTAGTTGTGGCGAGCGAGGGCTACTCTTTGTTGCGGTGCACGGGCTTCTCACTGTGGTCGGTTCTTTTGTTGCAGAGCACGGGCTGTAGGCACACGGGCTTCAGTAGTTGCAGTGTGTGGGCTCGGTAGTTGTGGCTCATGGACTCTAGAGCACAGGCTCAGTAGTTGTGGCACAGGGGCTTAGTTGCTCCGTGGCATGTGGGATCTTCCTGGACCAGGGCTCGAACCCACATCTGCTGCATTGGCAGGCAGATTCTTAACTACTGCGCCACCAGGGAAGTCCCTGTATCAATTTTTTTTTAATGCACATATAGGATATCAGGGAAACAACAAAGGCAATTTAAATACAGATTATATATTAGATATTATGAATCAATGTTAAATTTCTTACGTTTTCTTGATAATGAATACTCATAACATTGCACTTACTCATAAATAGAGCAAAAAACAAAAATATGTAAATAGGTGTAGACAGAGATTAAGAAAATGGTGAAAAATGTTAAAAACTGGTGAATGTATGTAAAGGATATAGAGTGTACATCATTATAATATTCTCTTGCTTTTAAAACAGTGAAAAATAATTATAAAAATACTAGAGTACCTTAAATACTTTCCTGAGATCACTGATTAAATGTCTGACTCATATGTGCTGGTATAAACCCCAATCTATTGGCAGAAGGTCAAAATCATTGGCCAGCATTGATAAAGATTCTCAAAGAAAATGATCCAATGCCAGGAAAAAGAATATACTCACCAGTGCTGTTCATGGGTAACCACTACCACAGGGCTCTAGTTGCTGGGTTGAAGCAGTAACTAATCCTTAAGGGTCTACAAGGTCAAAATAGGCCATAACATAAATCTGAAACTGCCAGCTGATAAACAACAAGGCACCTGGGGCCTATGAAAAATTATTGCCTGAGTTTCCTCCCTCTCTGCAGTCTTCTGCATGTTTTTCTGGATTTTGTCTGCTTCCACAGAGTTTAGTTTTCTTGACTCACTTTCTTGCTCCAAAATCTTCAACGTCTCCATTTTCTTTTGAATTTTAAAATTTAAATTTAAATACATGAGTAATATGTTTTCCTTGTAAGGAAAAAATAGATTATCAGTAATGCTTAAAGTCCTCTTTGTCACTTCTTCCCCTTTACTGTAAGTCCTCTCTTCTAGCCTCAAAGGTTACCACTGACAGGAGCCATATCCTTCCAAAAAATATATACTATTTTTTATATTAAGTATATTACATGGTATGCTAAAAAAAAGTCCTCCTCAGATCCTGCAGTCTGTATTTCTAAAGGTCTTCACTTTTTTGGGTCAAAGTACCTCTGTCAATCTGATAAAGCTGTCTATATTTTCTCTGAAAAAGAAAAATCACATTTATCTATACATACAAAATGTCACAAGTTTAATATACAATAAGAAACCCATACACATGGAACCTATCCATCTCAGGTTAATAATTCCTGTTTTTTACTTTAAACAATAGCCTCCTTTCTCTTGCAAGAAATCATCACAACTACTCAAAAGCCAAAAGAGATAACCCAGAATCAAACAGAGGTAGCTTGAGATCAATGCATGCTGTCCAATTTGAAACCAGAATGTGTATCTCTTAAAAAAAAACAAAAAACAAAAAACCAATCTACGTCTCCCATGTATACAATGACAAAATTTTTGCTCCACTTTAACACTTCGACTCCCTCTAACTCAGTGCAATTTGACCATCTTTATTTCACATAGCTATACTGGATCAAGCACACAGGTTCATTCATTCAACAATCTTGGTCACCAAACTTGCTACTCCATTCACATTATTTGGAAGAGATCAAAGTATTTGGTAAATGGTCCTGAAAATCAGACAAGCTTTATTAGCTTTCCGCTCCGAAGGAGTGGTGAAATGACAGCTCCATCTCCTTTGTGTTGGAAATTCACAAGTTTGTGATTATTTTTTTTTTTAAAGGCCATGAGGTCTTGACGCAAACGAAGACAAGTCCAGGCTTGCCAACAGACCTACAGCCCTAAGTTCTTTGCTGTCTGTGAGCCAAGGTATGTTCAAAAGAAAATGGGGACAAGGGTTTGACCTAGAATTCAAGAAATCTGACTAATGCTGGACTCTAATGAAATTCACTCTTCTTATGCATAAAGTTATTTTATTGTTTTATTAGTTGGATGGCCTCTCAAACTTACCCAATAATGTCCCCTTAATAGTAAAGAAAGAATGTCTACTTTGAAGGGCTGTGGCAGAGGAAAAAGCGGTTACCCTAGGGATACCTTTGAAATTATCTTTCTTAAAAAATAAAACAAACAAAACCCAACTATGTTGATTTTACATTCTTCCCCATAATACATTTATTTGATCCAATAGAAAAATCATGTCTAAATTATCTGCCAAGTGAATAACCTTTTCCAGATCATCAAATTAGTGTTCAAGGAAGAAATAATTTGACCATCCATCGTTTTCTCACAGTCACACATATGCTCTTTTGCTAGTCAAACTCCTAACATTCTGAAGATATAGGCACAGGAAAAGTACCTTTCTATTGACACAAATCATCACCAGTCACACAACCACACTCAATTATGGCACAAAACAAACTACAAAAGTAGAAGTCCCTTAATATGTCAGACAATCCCACAGTTATAAAATGCTATTACCGCGCAGCTTCAAGTACGAATAACCTCATACCCGACAGCACGTAGAATCACGCACAGGCAGAAATAACCATACACTCGGCCACTGAGGGACTCCCAGTCCACCCGAAAATATCTCGCGTTGTCTCACAAATATTCACAAGCACCAAAGGGCCTAACAAGGCACACAGAGGGTCTCATGCCAGTCTGACGCTCAGGCTGGTCCCCTGCACCTGCCCCACCGACGGGTCCCACTTTCTCCTGACGTGTATAAGGCCCGGAGCCCACTCAACACTCGCCGCAGTCTCAGGGGGCCAACTGCCCGAGGCGAGCGCGCCCCACGCCTGCGCACTGAGCGCAGGCGGGCTCTCCCAGAAATCTCCGGGGCGCGGCAGTTGGGGCGAGTTAGTTCTAGCAGCGGGGGTCCTCGAACCCAGCGGAGAGTATGTGGGCTGCGTCTCCTAACGTTCTCGCTGGCCAGCCACAGCCTGCCCGGAGTTGGACTACATTTCCCAGAGCTACCGCGTCCCGAACGCGGCTTCATTTCCGTTTGTTCGCGCGACTTGGGGACCTCGCGTGGGGTGAGGGCTGCGTCTGTGGAGGAGTTTGGCCTGGCTCCTGCAGGGCGGGCGAACCCGAAACCGGGCTGGGATCCCGGGCACCAGGTCCTGGACCCTGAACTGCACCCTCTGTCGAGGTGAGTATGTCCGGAATGCCAGGGTGGAAACGCTCGGAGGAAGCGTCACTGGAATTACGTGGGTGGCCGTGTCTCCTCGTGTTTTGTGTGTGTGTGTGTGTGTGTGTGTGTGTGTGTGCGCGCGCGCGACAGCCAGCCTGGTATTGGTGACTTTATGGGCGAATGGTCGTGTGCTACTGTGGTTTTGTGTGTAAGCGTTTGTGTGTGAGTTGTTTTGACTCTGAGGCTGTGATAGTACTGCTATGACTTTGTGACCGCGTGCTTACTTGACTGGAAATGTGCTTATGTGAGAGTGTAATTGCTTGTGGACTGCGTGCTTATGACTCTGAGGTGTGCGACAGTGTTGTTGTGACAGGGTGTTTAGAAGTGCTTGTGTTACTTTGAGGTTTTGTATGTGTGTTACTAGGATTTGCCTGTGACTTCGAAGTGCTACGACACTGTTTCTGTGACACGAGGTTTGTGATTGCTTGTTTCCTTGACCTGGTACTTGGTTGTGTTTTTCTGACTATCTGATTGGATGACTGTGTGCCGTTTTCATGACTGTATGAAGAGAGTAAAAGTGCTGTTGTGAAAGGTTATTTTGGGCTGTGTGTGTCCCCAACAGGGTGCTTATGTATGCTTGAGTGGTTGTGTGTATGCTCTGTGTATGACTGGGTTTTAAGACTAGGTGGTCAGACAGTGTGTAGCATTAACTTGGTGATTGTGACTCTGGCTGTGTATCTGTGGAAATGTAATTTTGTATGACTTTGTGAGTCATTTGTATATTTTATAGTCTGTGATCTTATGGGAGTTTAGTGGGGTACAGAGGTAAAATTGCATTTTGGTAATTTCTGGGGTTCATTCTGTGGCTGAGCCAGCCTATGGATTAAGAATCCCTTGTGGCTTTGTCCTCCTCTGAGGACTTGACTTATTTCTCTTTTGATCACAGTGATTACCACACCCTACCCCCCACCCCCCATTTCACACATTGCCTGTAGTGCTTCATTTTTCATATCCATCCTTAGTTTGCCCTGGGATTGTAGATGTAGCTTCCCTGCTGCTCGCTGGTGCTCTCTCACTTTATAGCATTAAGGGTTTTGGATGCAGAGAAGTGACAGGAAGGAAGAAGTCAGAAATTTGAACCCCTGAATGAAGAGTATTAGTTATTTCTAAGGCACAGATCTGGACTTGAGATGAGAATTTTAGAGCTGATAGCACCTTCAAGACAGGTCACTTGGAAATGTAATGGGATTCCAGGAGTGGGAATACTTCCAGAGAGTGTGCAAGAGGAGTCAGCCATACACTTGAGAACCTGTAGCACTCCCCTTCAGGACTCCATCTCCAGCAGACAGCCTTGAATTGAGAAGCAAATTCTAGCCCAAGATGGCTGTGAACTCGGCCCTTCTTCTAATACAGAAAGTGCAGAACTGTTCTAGTCTCCTTTTGACTTTCCTCTGTGTTAAATGAGGGGTAGATTGGCGGCGTTCTAATTTAGAGTATACCCTAAGAAAGGCCCAGTATCTCATGATTCTTTTTTCTTTCCCTGAGAATAGCGCCCAGAGGAAGAAAGAATGGCTGTTATACAATCAGAAGCAAGCTCCAAGGTGCGTAGATGTTTTCTCTTTGTTTCGTGAAATGCCTTTGTTTTTTCAGTACATAGGAATCTTTGGGTTTTTGCGGGGGGGGGGCGGTGTTTCTTTCTTTATTTTTGGCAGCGTTGGGTCCTCGTTGCTGTGCGCGGGCTTTCTCTAGTTGAGGCGAGTGGGGGCTACTCTTTGTTGCAGTGTACGGGGCTTTTCATTGCAGTGGCTTCTCTCGTTGCGGAGCAGGGCTCTAGGCATGCAGGCTTCAGTAGTTGTGGCACGTGGGCTCAGTAGTTGTGGCTCGGCTCTAGCGTACAGGCTCAGTAGCTGTGGCACACGGGCTTAGTTGCTCTGCGGCATGTGGGATCTTCCCCCACCAGGGCTCAAACCTGTGTCCCCTGCATTGGCAGGCAGATTCTTAACCACTCTGCCACCAGGGAAGTCCCGAATCTTTGCTTCTTTTTGAAATTTCCTAGGTAAGCCTTCTCAAATGATGGAGGGGCAAGGCAATTTTCTGTAGATTGAGAGCAAGGAATATGTGCAGTTAATTGTGATAGATGCTTCCCAATAGCAGTTAAATTAAGGAAGAATGGATTTGAGATCCATAAATTTAAAAATGAAGAGCTCTTTTGTGTTATTTCTGACATAGCAGCATTCTGTTTTTTTAACTTTTTAAAATGTTTGTTAATTTTCAGAGGTACACAGAAGTGTACCTCTGTAGTATCATATGCCCAGCTTAAAAGTTATCACTTGCCAATCTTATTTCAGTTATTCTGCCTTCAGTTCAAAATCCCTCCTAATTTGCCTTTTTATTTCTTCTTTGTCTTTTGAGTTATTTAGTAACATGTTATTTAGTTTTCAAACATTTTAAGGATCTTCCAGAGGTCTTTCTGCTACTGATTTCTATTTTCATTCCATTTTATTCAGAGAATATACTTTGTATGACTTGAATTCTTTTAAATTTATTAAGATTTATTTTATGACCCAGAATGTGTGGTCTATCCTCGTACATGTTTGGTGTGCACTTGAAAAGACTGTATTCTGCCCCTGTTGGGTGGAATGTTCTATACATATCTGCTAGGTCAGATGGATTGGTAGTGTTTAAATCTTCTGTACCCGTATTGAATTTGTTGGATTTACCTCTTTCTCTTTGTACAGTAGTTTCTATCAGTTTCTGCTTCATTTATTTTGAAGCTCTGTTATTAGGTATATAAATGTTTCAGATTATATGTCCTAATGTTGAATTGACTCCTTTATCATTATGAGATGGTCTTGTAATATTCTTTGCTCTGAACATTTACTTTATCTGATATTTAATATAGCCACTTCAGCTTTCTTTTCATTAGTGTTAGCATGGTATAGCTTTTTCTATACTTTTACTTTTAACCTATTTGTGTTCTGATAAAGTACATTTCTTGTAGGCAGCATTTATTTGGATCTTGTGTTTTGTTTTGTTTTTTGCGGTACGCGGGCCTCTCACTGTTGTGGCCTCTCCCGTTGTGGAGCACAGGCTCCGGACGCGCAAGCTCGGTGGTCATGGCTCACGGACCCAGCCGCTCTGCAGCATGTGGGATCTTCCCGGACCAGGGCACGAACCCATGTCCCCTGCATCTGCAGGCGGACTCTCAACCACTGCACCACCAGGGAAGCCCGGATCTTGTGTTTTTATCCAGTTTAACAATATCTGTCTTTTAATTGGAGTGTTTTTACCATTTATATTTAGTGTGATTATTGGTATACTTTGGATCAAATATGTCATCTTTCCATTTATATTTGTTCCATCTCTTCTTTATTTCTTTTTCCATATTTTCTGCTTCCTTTTGGACTAAGAGAAAGAGTTTCAAAATAACAATACCAACATTTTTACTAATCTTATGAATATAGAAAACAACCAAGATTTCTTGGAGTTCAATGGCATATAACCCACTAAGGATCTATAATCAAATTACTGTGTTTTTAAAGTCACCTATAATAACACCTTTCATATAGTTAAGTCATCAACTTGAGAGACACAGGCTCATTTGTTTCACCTTGCTTTCTACTTTTAGGGATTGTTTTCCCACCACTTTGATTTAATTTTGTTTTAAAATTAAATAAGATATTTGCATATTTCTAAAATCAAAACTGTAGATCAAGGTGAATTTAGAGAAGTCTAGCATCCATTCCTGTCTCTTCCACCTTGTTTTTCTTCCCTCTGTAGATAACTACCTGTGCTTCTCTTTGGTTTATTCTTCTATTTTTCTTTCAAATGATATATATATATATATGTTTATGTATATGTTTGTATGTATATGTATGTATTTTTTATCATCTTCATTCTTAGTCAAAAAGGAGCATTCCTTGTATGCTGTTCTGCACTTTCCTTTTTTTTTCTCACATATTTAATGTATCCCAGAGATCACTGCATAAGCAGCCTATAGAGATCCTCCTCATTCTTTTTAATAGCTTCATTTTATGTTGTGTGGGTATACTGCTTTATTCAGCCAGTCTCCTACAGGTGGGCATTGGTGGTTTTTTCCCCAGTGTTTTGTTGATAACTGTGTATATTGTTTCTGTGGTTTATCTTTGGAGCAAATTTCTAGAAGTGGCCTACTTTTAGTTTATTTTAATGCTTTTGACATAAATTCTACCCAAATCACAACCTTGAGTAATAATAAAATTGGCCCATTTCCTCATTTTTCCCCTTTCTTACTTTTTTCTCCATTACCCAGATTTTCAAAAAAAGTCTTAGAGTCTGTCTTTATACTGTTAAATATTCTTTTTTCTCTGAATTTATTGAGAATTTCTCTTATTAACCATAACAAGCCCTTGTTTTAAATTTCAGGAAACTATTATTTCATAGTTTTATGACATCAAAGTAGTACATGTTTGTTGGAATGATTTAGAAAATACAAAAGGAAACAAATAAGGAAGAAAATAAAAATTACTCAGAAACCTTCCTTTGGAATGAATCATAGTTCATATTTGGAATCTATCCTTCAAGTCTTTCTTTTTTAATTCTTATTATGGAAAAATTCAAACATATACAAAGCTAAAAGTACAGTGTAAGGCACCCCTGTGTACTCTACCTGTCACTCAGCTTCAACAAATATCAGTTTAAGGCTAAACATGTTTCATCTATGGTTCTACTACTCTCTCCCCCGACCCAAAAAAGCATGGATTATTTTGAAGTAAATTCCATATATATAATTTCATTCACAAGTATTTTAGTGGGTGTTTCTAAAATATAAGGACTTTTTATTTTAAAAACAAAACCACAATGTCATTACTATTAAAAAGAAAAAAAGAACTCAATACTCTCTTAATGTCATAAAATAGCCAGTTAGTATTCATGTTTTCCCCATTGCCCATAAATATTTTTTTATGATTTGTTAGAATCAAGATCCAAACAATGAGCTCAGTGCTTGTGATGACCTAGATAGGGAGCTCAGCTCAGTACTCTGGTGACCTAGATGGGTGGGATGTGGGGGTGGGAGGGAGGTCCAAGAGGGAGGGAATGTAGGTATACATACAGCTAATTCACTTCATTGTACAGCAGAAACTAATATATTGTACAGCAGAAACTAACACAACACTGTAAAGCAATTATACTTCAATAAAAAAAAAACCTGTCCAAAAAAAAGATCCAAAGAATGTCCGTTTAATGTAATAAGAAGATATATTTCTTAAATCTTTCTTTTTCTCTTTTCTTTCCGTTTTATTTGTTCCAGAAACAGAGTTTCTTACAGAGTTACTCGTATTCTGGATTTTGTTGATTGCATATATGTGGTGTTATTTAACATGTTCCTTTAACCCTGTATTTCTTGTAAACTGGCATTTGTAGAGGCTTGATCAGGTTCAGGTTTTTTGTGTTTTTGCTTGTTTGTTTTACGCTAATCCTTCATACATAATGATATATACATCTATGAAGTAGTGAATATTTGTTTGTTTTCCTTTATGTGATGTTAGCAGCCATTGATAATCTTTATTTGGAATCCATTATTATATCAGAAGTCACAAAATATTATTTAATTCTATCATTTCTACTGCATTTATTAGCTGGGATACTTCTGTAAAGGGAGAGCCATCCTCTCATCAATGTCTTGGTTACTCTGAAGTATAGCTTATGCAAAAAAGTAGAATAAAAGCTTGATTTTACTCTCATTTTTCAGCATCTTCCAAAGTTTATCGTGTGTTTTCCTTTTAAATTATCATTATGAACTTGTAGATTCAAATATATTTGGTATATTTCAGTCTATAGCAGTTATTCTTATTAATACTCAAACTGTCCATCTGTTGCCAGTGGGATCCTCTTTACTGCCTCTGATTTGGCTCCTTTTGAATTCCTTTTGATTACTGTTGGAGTTTGTGGTAGATTCCAAACTTTCTGGTGTGTCAAGATGTTCCAGGCCCATCTTGTCCATTTTCCTGTGTTAAACATGAAATCAGCCACTTCTCTGTGGAGCCCTGGTTCCTTTTATTGAGAAGTGGTTTTAAGAAGCCACAATTGGGATAGTTGGAGTTCTCATTGCTTCTGGTTGTTATTGCTTGTAGGTCTTTACAGAGTTGGTTAAATATGTATGTTTTAGAAGGAGAAAAATACATCCTGAGTTTATAATGATATTTCCAATTGAATTTAAAGGTTATAGAGTTTTTCTTGATTTTTACATTTGTATTTCTTTTTGTACTCTGAAAATCTTTATTCTTAATAACATTAAGATAATTACATACTTGCTTTATTCTCATTGTTGTATGTGTGTGTAATCATTTCAGAATTGTCTGTTTTAGAATAACAATGCCAATATTAATAATTTATTTTATAAAACTTTTGTTAATATTTAATAAATTTATTATTAATATTAATAATAGTATAGTTACTGAAAAACAGCTATTTGGTTATGTTATTAGTTATTAGTTATTTGGTCTGTAGGTTATATTGCACTAGGAATCTAATGTCAAATGTATGTATTTGAAAATTCCTTGAAATAACCACTTCCTTTCTGTGTTTACCCTGCTAGTATTATGAACAGGTAAGTTTGTTTCACTTTGCTTTTGGTTCTTAGGGATTTTTTTCCAGTTTGATTTAATTTTGTCTTACAGTTATACAAAACATACTCACAGTTCCAAAGTCAAATGGATTCTATTTGATACCACCTTATAATGTTTTGTGTGTGTTGACGAGAGATATTGAGCTAAAATTTTTTTCTTGCAATATTTTTGTCAGGTTTTGATATTATGGGTTTTTTGCCTCAAAATGTAAAAGAGATTGTCTACTCCTTTTCTTATTTTCTGAAAAAGTTTGTGAAGGAATAGTATTATATCTGCCTTAAATGTTGGTAGAACTTACTGGTGAAGCCATCTGGGTCTTCTCTGTAGACAGGGTGCTTTATTTTGTTTTACTAAAAATTCGATTTCTGTAATATCTATGAGGCAGTTTATATTTTCTATTTCTTCTTGTGTGACTTTTGATAATTTGTGTTTTAAGGAATTTGTCCATATCGTTCATATTGTCAAATTTATTGGCATAGGGTTGCATTATCCTTTTAATGCCTGTAAGATCAGTATTCTCTTCTCCATATTGGTAATTTTTTTTCTTCATAGACTTGCTAGGAGCTTATCAACTCTATTAATCTTTTGAAAGAACAAGTTTTTTGCTTTGTTGATTCTCTGTTAAAATCCATTTTGGATCAGTTGTGGATTTTGTGTTTATTTCTATTATTTCTTTTCCTCTTACTTTGGGCTTCATTTGTTCCTCTTTAGCCAGCTCCTTAAGGTGGGAACTGATGGTACACATTCCTTTTTTCCTAGCATTTAAAACTATAAATTTTCCTTTAAATACTATTTTTGCTGCAGCCCACAAAATTTGGTAAGTGGTGTTTTTATTGTGATTCAGTTCAGCATATTTTTTAATGTCTTTTGTGATTTCTTCTTATGAGTTATTTAGAAGTGTGTTTAGTTTGCAAATATTTGGAGGTACTACTAGACCTCTTACTGTTATTTCTAATTTAATAGTGTGTGGACAAAGACCAGAAAATATACTCTGAATGATTCAAATTTAAAATATTTTTGATACTTTATTTCCCACACCTGACTTAGTGCCTAGCCATGCATTGCAGTATCCTAAGGAGTTGCAGTCCAAGGACTCAGGCCTCCCAGCCAGCCATGCTCTTATGCACATCTGCCTTCCTACCCCAAGTGCCTCCATTACGATACCTCTTTATCAGGCACCGACTTCCTTATCATGTATAGGGAGGCAAACCTTGAAGATACTTTTTCTCCACTGTGACTCAGTACTCAACACTTTTCTACTCCTAGCCCTTCACCTGTCTCCCTCTCCATGAAGTGGGAGGGGTCTTTTGTTTGGTACTCCCTTGGCAGTGAGATGGTTCCATAAATCTGTGTTTATCCATTAGACCTTCTCTAGGTGCTGTTCCATGGAGGAAAATGGAACAGTGGGGGAGTCAGCACTGTCTCTGGGTTAGCCTCTTGCTTATACTAGCTGATTAGTAAGTGATTAAACATTAAAGGCTTGACTGGTACTGTCATTTGGCTGTTGTCTTGTCTTTGTCAGCTTTTCTGACAACCAGCAGCTCAGCTCTATCTAGCACAGCTCAGCTCTTGACAGTTGAGTGTGGTATTCTTGACAGTTGGGTATGGTATCAGTTATATTATGGTACTTGATAGTGTTGTATAAATTCTCTATACTGTTACTGATTTTTATGAATCTACTTGTATCAATTACTGAGAGAAAGATGTTAAAACTTCCAAATCTGATTGTGGATTTGTCTCTTTCTTCCTTTAGTTCTTTCAAGTTTTACTTTATATATGTTGATGCTCTTTTGTTATATCTTTACACATTTAGGATTGCTGTGTTTTCTTGATGAATTTATCATTTATTGCCAATGTTATTCTTTGTCTATTTTGCTTTATATTAATACAGGTACACAAGCTTTCTTATGCTTAGTGTTTGTATGGTATATATTTCTGCATTTAACTTTTTTTAATCTTTATTGGAGTATAGTTGCTTTACAATGTTGTATTAGTTTCTTGCTTTCTCCATTTAACTTTTAACCCATCTGTTTATGTTTAAAGTGCATTTCTTGTAAAGAGCATACAATTGGAATTTGCTTTTTTATCTTGCCTTGACATTGTCTTTTTATTGGAATAGTTGGACTGTTTACCTTCAAGTTAAGTAAAATTTAATTTAAGCCCTGCCAGGGATGGGAGCATCCATATACATGTCTTTTATGAAGAACTTGGCACTTTTTGGAGTTTAATTCATTTAAATGTATTTGTGTCTTCAGCTCTGTGATGAATTTTTTTTTAATTCTGAATTTCCATCTTATCTGAATTCTTTTTTTATTGTTACGATGGGCACAGTTATCTATTGTAGCTGGAAGAAGTGGAATTTCTAATTAAATATTTATTGATCACCTATATCAATGATTCTCTGTAGGGACAGTGACTTTCCCTAGGGATGTTTTCAAAGTATAGCTGGGTTCTTTTGAATGTTTAAATAAGTGGGTTGAGGGTGAAGGCTTCTGGCTTTTGAAGGACTGAAGCAAACCATGGATCTAGATCACAGCTTAGAAAGCTTTTCTGTAAAGGGCTAGACGGTACATATTTTAGGCTTTATGTGCCATATGGTCTCTCTTGCAGCTGTTCAACTCTGCCATTATAGTGTGAAAGTAGCCAAAGACAGTATATAAGTGAATCAATATAGATGTGTTCCAGTAAAGCTTTATTTTTAAAAATAATTGGTGGGCAGTAGTTTGCCAACTTCTAGATGTCCTGAAGTGCACAACAAAAAAATTGTCTGTGACCTGCAAAATGAGGACCATAGCTGGGGGAAAAATGTGTTTATAATTATCTGGGTCTGGCACCTCTCACGTAAAGCATTTTTTCCCTGATTTTTTTTTGAATTGCTGCACTTATCTATTTTACTATTATTGCATGGTTTTACTGTCAGCTAAATCTTCTAGGAATGCTACCATAGTTTGATTGAGAAAAGATTGTACTTTGTTTTATTCAGAAATTTACTGAGTTTTTTTAAACCATTTTAAAAAGTTACAGCACTGATGGCAACACTGCTTGTGATAAGACTTGCTAGTATCACATACTTGTAGAAGTCTTCATTTGTAGGTAATGCACTTCATTGATTATACACACACACACACACACACATACATACATATATGGCCTTTATTTTAAAATGTCAAGTATAAATAAAAGATGTCAACCATATTAAGTTGAATATTGTAATCTTATAAATCTAAATGTGTTCATTTTAAGTAGTTGTAAGCCTAAGTATTTAACTATTTGAGCCTTCTATGTAGTTGTGTATGGTCATTAACATATTAAAGTTTAACAGTTGGTCATTATCTCTGTTTTTGGTATAATGTATATGTGTGTTTTATTACCTATAAGTTTCATTTCAGAAACAGTAAAGAAGTTGTAAATGTTTCCTCTTTGTATATAGAGAGAGCATTGAGTTTGACCAGGGTAAGAATCACCACCTGTATCTCCCCTGCTTAGTGTATATTTTGGTAATGGGAGAAAGAGGAAGAGGAGAACAACAAAGATAACTCTAACTTACCCATTTGGAGCTTTGCAAAAAGCATGGTCTCATGGTTCCGTTTCTCCTCCCCAGTACTGCCTTTTCCAGACTCTGTGCTTCTCTAAGATAGGAACCCAGAAGATGATTGATCATTTCTTGCAGCTGTAAAAACCATGGCTCAGGTAAATCAGTGTTTCCTTGTGCCCTCTTTAAATAATCACTTTTTTACAGAATACGTGCATGTTTGCATTCCTTATTCCTAAAAGTTCCTTCCTGACTCACTCCATTCATGAGTGTGCTTTCCAGTTTTTTCCAGTCTTATAAGTGATAGTGTCTTCCCTAAGTATGTCTTTCTAATCTAACCTATATTCACATACTTATCCAAAAGTCCAATGAGCATCTTTGACTGGGAACACTGATATAACAAAAGCAGAGTCCCTGATTTTTTAAGATTTGTACATACCACCCATGAGAAAACTTTGACCTTCTCTTTAGACCTACATTTCCTGGTTAGACAAGATAGGATTTGGTCTTGACTGGGCTTAGTGTCCATACATGGCAAACCTCGTGCTTTGTGAGCTTTTAAGATAAGGAACATATTAGGGATTGAATACAGAGAGATCAGGGATCTTCCCTGGGAATCCGTGATTGACGAATACCAGTAACATGGATCATTTTGAGATTCAACATTTTGTGCTAATCTTGAATGTGTAAGTTTAGATTATCTTTTCTACCTTTCTGTTGCTTAGAATAAAGGAAAGGTAAGTTTTTAAGTGATTAATAGTAACAAGAAAGATCATTATTCATGTGATGATGCCGTTGAGAATTATAAACTCCCAAAAGTAAAAAATGCTTAAAAGGTTTTTATGTAACCTAAAGTGTTCAATGATGCACACTTATTAAGTCAGATATATTCATTATATGGAGCTATTCTACAGTCTATTAAAAATATTTACTAAATTATTGGTAACAAGGAAAATGCTTATGTAATATTCTGATATAATGGTGAACCTGAGGTTTCAATAAATTCTTTAATTTTATGCAGATCTTATAAGATAGAGATTTTATAAGGTTTTACAGAAAACTATACCAAATTTTTTCTTTCTTAAATAGAGAAGAAGAGAAACTTGCATTTGTTGAGAATGCATGATATGTAAGATACCTATTGTACAGGGTGCTTGTGTATGCTATTTCTTTCAATTGGGACATTGCATTTACTTTATTAATTCTCAGATTTATGTGTAAAATGAGATATTCTATATGCAGGAAATATCTACAGCAACAGGCATAAAAAGGAACTTCAGAAGCACCAATTTCTTTAGTGTCTTATCCATGTAAGAGGCTTCCCAGCCTATTTGCTCTGTTGCCTTCTTTGTGGAGAGCTCTCTATCATCTCCCCTTCCATTGAAAAAATATTTTATTTCCACAACTAGTATTATGTTTGTGTTTCAGAGATCAGTGATGTTCAGGGATGTTGCCATTGACTTCTCTCAGGAAGAGTGGGAATGCCTGGACTCTGCTCAAAGGGATTTGTATAGAGATGTGATGTTGGAGAACTATAGTAACTTGGTGTCACTAGGTAAGGATATCTACCCCTAGTATTTTAGGATCTACCTTTGGAATGGCTGCTTTCTTTTCTGTTATTTCAATGTTGTTTTTAAGTGATTAACTGAATTTCTTATTATTCTCCAAGGAATAGTTTCAAATTACTGGAAGTAGACATGGATGGTTTCATTGGGCACATTTATCTTCTCCAGCCTTCAAATATAATTGCCTGTCTTCCTTCTGTCTTCCTTCCTGAACAAAGGGAGAGACACTTGCAATATTGGGACACTTGCAATATTGCCAGAAATAACAGGCTATGATTCATTGTTACAATTTAGATCTGCCAAAGCAACTCTAAATATTTTTTTAATAGGTATAGAAATGTATGGTTTTTCTGACAACAGGAGAGCTTACATTATTTGTATAGTGATAGTGTGGATCAATGCATTTCACTAACAATTCAAGTGAACACAATCCATTACAAAAAAAAATTCTCTTATTTGTGTTTTGCAGTTGAATATCACATTTTAAGAACTTTGTAGTTTACACTGAATGAATATGCTAGAACCACCTTTTATTGGAAAATAGCTCAGGAAGAACCTGTGATTGTTGAAGAAAGTTCATTGTTTTTTTCCTGTAGCAACATAAGGGATAGAGCATATATCAATTACAATTTTAATAAGTGATTTTCCCGTCTAAATATGACTTTAGTCTTTGGACTCTTCAAGTCGCTGGAATATAATTGTCTCTTGCCCCTTCACTTCTCTTTCCCCCTGTAACAACCCTTTTATATAAACTTGGGAGTCATTTCCTTTCTAGATTTTTTTTTATATTTAGATTTATATCATTTGTCTCAGTTCTTTAAAATGTACTCATTTATTCAAAATATATTTATTTATTGAGTTGCCTATTCTATGCCAATGACTGTAGTAGGCATTGGAGAAATAATGATCTAAACAAGGTTCCTATTCTGCTGAAACTTACATTCTTGTGGGAGAAATACAAAATAAGGAAACAAAAATATATGTGTATGTGTGTGCACATTTATGTGCATATATTTATTTTTATATATTTATTTTTATTTTATTATATTTAATAAATATAAAAATTGCAGGTAGCAATAAACAGTATGAATAAAGGTGAAGTAGAATAGGCAGAGAAAGAACTAAATGGGGAATGGGGGGGGTAGGTTATTTTAGATAGGTAGATTTTGTAGAAACCTAAGAAAGTAATATTTGAACAAAGACTTTACCAAAGTAGGGGCATGAGTCAGGCCAGTATCTGGAGGAACAGTATTCCAGGCAGTTGGAATAGTAGGTGTAAAGGGCTTGGGCTGGGCATTAACTTTGTAGGAGGAACAGAAAAACATTATATCTAAAGAAAAGTGAATGATAGAGTAATAAGAAAGAAGGATAGTTAAAGAATAGAAAAAAAGGAGTTGAAATTTTATTCTCTAAGGTGGTGCCCTCTGAATCCTGGCCGAAGCAAATGCAAATTCTCTCTGGAGGAAAGTAAGAGGGCTTTTAGAATTCTCACAAATTAATCAACAAAAGATGAGCTCACAAAGATCATCAAACCCACGAGGAAACAGGTCACAGGTGAGTGGATAAGTAATCTTAGGAAACAACAGATCGCATGGTAAAAGATTTAACATATTGGAATTTTTAAATAAATATAAACTATTGGTGAAATACTTAAAGAAATAAACTAAATTACAAAAATGAAAAGCAATAAAAGATTTTTATAAAGGAATAGATGTGAAAGAGAACTAAATTGAACATTTCTAAAGGTTCTGTTTAGTTCTTTTTAAAAATAATTATTCTAAGGTTGATAAATTTGCATGAAAATTATTCTCTTTATAAAAATACATCATAAAGAAAGTAAATGACCAGCCGTGAATTGGGTGAAGATAATTGCAGTGCATATTGACAAGAATTAAGGTAGTATCTAGAATATAAAAAGCTCCTATAGATGGTTAAGAAAAAGGTAAATAACCTTTTTGAAAAATTGGGTAAAAGACATTTATAGGCAGTTCAAGGAAAAGGAAATGCAAATAGCCAATAATCATGAAAAACTGTTCAACCTCACTAGCAATCAGGAAATGCAAATTAAAACCACAGTGAGATAATTATTTCACACGCCCTAGATTGGCAAAAATTGAGAAGTATGACAGTACCAAGTGTTTACAACTTTTAAATGCAGAAGTGCTATATACCTCATTATTCATAAAAGCCAAAAAGTGGAATGACCCAAATGTCTATCAGCTGATGAACAGATAAGTAAAATTGGTATATCCTTACAATGGAATATTAGTCAGCAATAAAAAAGAATGAAGTTCTGATACATACTACAATACGGATGAACCTTGAAAACATGCTAAATGAACAAAGCCAGACACAAAGACTACATATTGTATAATTTCATTTATATGAAATGTCCACAATAGACAAATCCATAGAGACAGGAAGTAGATTAGTGGTTGCCCAGCACTGGGGTGGGAGCTGGGAGGTGAGGGTGGATTGGAAAATGAAAATGGGGAAATTGAAAATGACTGCCAATAGGTATGGGGTTTCTTTTTGAGGTGATAAAGATGTTATAAAATTTGATTGTGGTGATTATTGTACAATTCTATGAATATACTAAAAACTGTTGAATTCTATGTACTCTAAATGAATGAACTGTAGGTATAGGAATTGTATGTGAGTAGATCTGTTTTTTTAAGTGTTCTGTACCTTACTGATGTCAGTATCAATTGGCATAATCACTTTGGAAAAATATATAGAAATTATTTCTAAACTTTTAGAAAAGTATTTATTTATTTTTATTTATTTGGTTGCACCGGGTCTTAGTTGCAGCACACGGGATCTTCATTGTGGCATGCAGGATCTTTAGTTGCAGCATGTGGAATCTTCTTAGTTGCGGCATGCGGGATCTAGTTCCCTGACCGGGGATGGGACCCAGGCCCCTTGCATTGGGAGCATGGAGTCTTAACCACAGGACCACCAGAGAAGTCCCTATTTCTAAATTTATATGCACTTTGGAAATAGCAGGAGTCCTTTTAAAAATTCCAGATCCCAGGCCACATCCCAGACCAATTAAATCACAATCTATGGACACGGGACAGAGATATTATTTTTTGAAGTTCCCTAGGTTGTTCAAATAAATGTTCAGCCATGTTTGGTAACTACTCTAATATGATATTATCTGAGAATTTATTTTTAAAATTTAATTGTTATTGCCAGTATGCTTGGATTTATTTCTCTCCTGTTTTATGCTTTTGGATTACTCTCTTGATCTTCTTTGCTTCCTTTTAAAATCTTTCCTTAATCAGGATGGGTACAGTTTTTTTGTTTTTTGTTTTTTTTAAACTCCACTTCCTTCCTTGTTTAGTTTGGAAGGTATACACTATTTGTATGCTTTTACTGGTTATCTTTAATTTTTTATCACATGCATTTTATTCATCTTAATGCAAATATAGTTTTGTAGTTTTTTTTTAATTATAATGACGTTTGAAAAAATATACATTTTTAATGGAAATTAAATATTTTACTAGATATTGTTTTTATTAATAATAAAACATAGTTATTCAAGCCACATATAATATTTGGTCTGCATACTACTTTGTAGAGGTCTTGTAATAAACTATATGCCTCACTCTCATCCCTAGAATTTCAAGGCCAACAAGTTAAAAAACACAGATATCAAGGACTGTTTCTACCTTGAAATAAATTGGTGGCTGCTGTGGCAGTGAATTGAGGTTTATAGAGAGATGTGATATTTTCATCTCTATGTCAAATACATATTTTATTTTCACAAAATTCTTGTCAGGCATGTACCAGCAGTGTATGACTTACTCTTTTTCTACACTTGACCAACAGTAGATATCATCACTTAAAATTATCTGTAAATTTGTAGATAAAAAATTTAATAACATATTGCCGTGATTACTGGTGAGTTTAAATATTTTGAGAGTATTTCTGCCCGTTTTGGTCATTTAATCATTATCATTATTGTTTGTGTCACTTAACAAGTACATACTTAAGAAAGGCTATAGTTAATGTCTCCCTTCTCCCAGGACAATATAAAGAATCTTAGAATGTTTTAACTTTGGTTAATCTTTCCCATTTAATATGTTATTGTTGGCTAATATTTTAGTTCTGTTTTCTTTTAACCTCCCAAAATGGGTATTGTTTTTGTTTTACAAAATGGCAATATTTGGTTGTAGATTTATTCACATGAACATCCTTTTATTTGCACACTATTCATCTTCCTTCATACCTTCATACTGTGATCATTTTATTTATCATGAAATACATTAAGCAAGACCTATTGTTAGTAAATACTCTTCATTTATATTTCTGTTGTTGCAATATAACCTTGTTTCATCTTCATTCTTGGCTGATGATTTAACTGGGTATGGAATTCTATACTGACAATTATTTTTTTCTCAGCACTCTGTAGATATTATTCCACTGTCTTCTGGCTTCTGTTGTTGCTCTTGAGAAGTCTACCATCTGTATCGTTGTTCCTTTTGTAAGTAATCTGTGTTTTCTCTCTGGCTGTTTTAAGATTTTTTTTTTAAGATTTTAATATAATTATATTGTTTTATTTCTAGAACTTGTTATTTTCCCTCTCCCCTAGATCTTACTTTTCTTCTATATATTCTCTTCCTCATGGTTTTGATTTTATATTTTATGTTTTCAAATACTTGAAGCATTTATATTACATGTATCATTCAACAATTACAATTTCTGGGGAACCGGTCTAATTCTGCAGTTTCTTGCAAGCATAGGGGCTCTTGTGTAATGATGAATTATCCATAGCATTTTTTCTTCTTTTCATTGAGAGTCTAGGGCAAGACAAAAATGTACCTTGTCATTTTCCTTTGAGATCAGATAGATTTTTCTTTTCCTTTCTCTGAACTGTAGGCCTTGGACAGTTCTGATTTTGTGAAGAGGTTCAGTTCTAGTCCTTGACATTTAGTGGGCCCAAGGCTTTTTGTCTCTTGGGTTTTTTTCATACCAGTAAGGTATAAACTTTTAGGCAGTTGAAGTCAACAAATGTCCTGAGGGTAGCTGTGACTTCAGAGCATGCTGACCTCTAGTATCTGATGATCTCTTCACTTTACCCCCTTTGGATCTGCTTTATTTTCCTTTAAGCATGGCATACTTGTAAAAGGGTATTTGATATATATTATCTAGCATTTCATGGTGTTTTGGGGAAATCTGATGCACCATTCACATACTTGCAATATTGAATCCTTCTTTCTTTGAACATGCTATATCTACTTTTCTTTTTATATCCTTCTGTAAAGTTTCATTGCCTTTTTAAAAGGTCTTGCACATTTCTTGTTAAGTAATTTCCTCAGTACTTTATAAATTTTGTTGATATTATAAATAGAAATATTTTGTTCTCAGACAAAAATCATATATATACATACATATATAGGTAGAGCAAAATATTGCTTTCTGTAAATTGATAATAACCCTATAGAAATATCTAATAGTTTTGTGATGGATCATATTGGATTTTTAGGTAGATAATTTTGCTCTCTACATATAATGTGTGATCCCTTTCTTTTCTACTGTACCATTTTGTGAAAACTAATCAGTAGGAGCTGAGTATTTGACTGTATCACAATTTGAAAACAATTATTGTCTTTTTTCAAACTTTATTGGGAGTGCTTCTAATGTTTAATTTAAAATTTTTTAATTAAGTATGTTTCTGTCGGTTTCTGGTAAATACCCTTAATTAGGTTAAGGAAAAGCCATTAGAGTTTTTAATAGACGGTCTTAAAATACATTTTCTGATGTTGAACTATTTCTGCATTTGTGGGGTGAACCTTATTTGATAATGATGTATTAGTCCTTAAATACACAGCTGGATTCTATGTTGCTAATATTTTCTTTTAAAAATTTACCTATGTTTGTTTGTGAGATTGGATTAGTTTTCCACAGACTGATTGTTTGTGAGCTTTCTTTTTCCAGTTTTGTTACCCGAGTTCATTTAACTTTGTAAAATGACTTGGGTGGATTTCCATGTTTTTTTACGTTCAACAACAGTTATATATGATCTTGCCAATAATACCATCAGTCATCAGTATCGGTTGCTTTTTAGGAGCACAGACATTGAACTCAAATTTTAAATTCTTAAACAAGTGGCCCAAATGGTCAGTTATTGAAATCAATCAAGATCTCTAAAACAAAGGAACCTCAGTATGGGGAGACAGCCTGATTCAGCCTGCCTCTTTATCTAATCATGTGCCTGGCAATGTGTTTATTGGATCCAGACATGGTTGAAGTGAATGCCTTGACAGTCAAAGCTTAAGTCATACTCTTGCATTACAAAAAAGAAAAAAAAAAGCCAACTGTAAGGCTTAACACTATAGGAAGGCATGGAGAAGAGTTGCAGAACTTCTGTGCCCTCTCCAGGTGCACCACCCTTCTAGCACTTCAATGTGTTCACTGACCCAGAAACTCTCTGAACCCCTCCTGTTAGGGTTTTTCATGGAGGCTTCATTATGTAGGCATGATTGATTAACTCAGTGGCCATTAGCAATTAATTCATATTCCAACCTCTCTCCCTTTTTCAGAGGTGGGGAGTGGCTGAAAGTTCCAATGCTTTAATTACATGGTTGGTTCCCCTGGCAACCAGCTCCTGTCCTTGGGGGCTTTCCAAAACTCACCTCATTAACATAAACTCATGTGGTTGAAAGGGACATGTTATGAATAACTAAAAACATTCTTTTTACCTTTATCACTCAGGAAATTCTGAGAGTTTAAGGAGCTTTCTCCCAGAAAACAGGGACAAAGTCCAAATATACTGCTTCTTATTATATCACAATATTATAGTCCTCTACTTTGACTGTGGATTTATCAGTTTCTCTTTGTAAGGCTATCAATTTTTGCTTATTTACTTCAGAGCTAAGTTGTTAGTTGCCTAAGGCCATGACTGTTGTGATTCCTCTTGCCTGACTCTAAGATGATTGCCCTGAGCTGATTTCACTGGAAACTGATAAAGAACTTCTACAAACTTAAGCTTCATCAATCTACCTCCCTGCACCCATACTCATTCTGCCTCTTTTCCTATTATCATAGATGACTTTCTGTGCCTTTATCTAAGTCCAGTACCTCCACTTATATACTAAATGCCAGTCCTACTCATCTGTTTGAGGACATTGTTGAAGTGATTGCTCTCTTAGTCTCCTGAAACATCAGCTTGTCTATATCTGTTACAATCGTTTTTATCAGCATGTTACCAAACTCAGGTTCGGCTATTCACCACTTGAAAGCTAATACTTGAAAGACAAGTGTTGGTTAGAAAAGAAAAGGTTGCTTTATTCAGGAGGCTTGCAACCTGGAGAGAAGGAGGACTTGTGTCCCAGAACCAACTCCGAAGATTCTGCTTGGCCATGAAAGTTTTTAAAGGGATAAAAGGGGAAACGATCTCAGTTAATCATTAAGGTAGGGGGTCAGATTCCTCGTCATTTTCCATTAGGTGCAGACTTACTGACTCTTGTGATCTTCCTTTAGATGCTATCTTGTTCATGTAGTTTGCTCGTGGGATTACTGAAAGGAGGGCTGGGGAAAGGATCTAGTCATCCGTTAATTACTTATTCTTCATTTCTGCTTCTTTAAGGAAAGAATCAACAGATTAGGCAGGGCATTGTGTGATCAGTAGATTTCAAAGGTGTGATTGGGCTGGAGGTTAGTTAAGCATGGGGGCATCTGGTGTAAAAGTTAGTTAAAATATAGCTTCGCTGAAGTGACAAGGCAAAAGGCCTTCTGCAAAGTGCTGGTTCCTGCAAAGAGTTGTTTCCTGCAGAGAGCTACTTAAAAGCACACAAACATGTAACTTCGCTCATCTTAAAAGGAAAAACAAAACAGACACAAATCTCTAAACACATATTTTCCTCTTGCTACAGCCCCATTTCTCTGCTACTTTCTACAACAAAATTTCTCAAAAGAATTTTCCATGCTCCCTACCTCCAGCTCTTCTCCCATGCTCTCTTAAATCTGCTTCAATCAAAATTTATCCCCATTTCTCCACCAAAAACTATCTGGTGAAGATCACTAGTATCCATATCACTAAAGACTTTGTTAAATTAGAAGTCACCATTTACCTCATCTTTCAGCATGTGACATAATTGATCATTCTTCCTTAAAACACTTTCTTCACTTGGCTTCTGGGATTCCACACTCTCCTAATTTTTCTCCATCTTCCTTGTCATTGGCTGCTCCTTCATTTTTTTTTTTTTTTTGGCTGCTCCTTCTTAATCTCCTTTGCTAGTTTCTTCTCATCCACCTGACCTCTCAATCCTCAAACTTCCCTTATCTTTTCTTCCCTTCTCTTCCCATCTCTTCTGTATCCAAAGGCTCCCTGGATGATTTCATCAAATCCCATAGTTTTAAGTGTCATCTATTTGTCGACGATTCCCAAATTTATAAATCTAACCCATATATGTCCCCAGAACCCCATATACGCCTGTCTACTCAACATCTTTACCATGTAAAGTCCCAAACCAAATAGTTCAAAACCAAACTCTTGATATTCTCTCCCAAACCTTCTACTATAATGAGAAGTTCTCAGTAAACAGCACATTTATTGTTCTGTATGCTCAGGCAAAATACTTAGAGTTTTCTTTGACTTTTCTCTTTCATATTGCATGTCCAATCCAACATCAAATCCTCTTCATTCAGAATATATCCAGAATGCAATGACATCTCACTTTCTCCACCCCTTCTTCCACACTCTAGCCTGAGCCATGTGGATTATTGCTATAGCCTCCTAACTTCTACCCACCTAGCTTCTGTATTTTCCCACTGACTATCTTTTTTTTTTTAATTTAAACAAAATAACCAGAAGGATCATTTTTAAGCAAAGTCAGAGTTTGTCATGCTGCTTCTCACAACCTTCCAATGGCTCCCCATCTCAGAGTAAAAGATTTCTTAAAATTGCTAGGACTAAGATTTCCTTGTCTTTTTCCTTTGACTCCAAGAGGATTTTTTTCCTCCCTCTGAACTGTAGGCTTTGGATGGTTCCAATTTTGTGAAGAGGTTTATTTCTAATCCCTGACCTATTATTGGTCCAAGGCCTTGTCTCTTGGATTTTTTTTTTTAATCATTAAGATTCAAATGTAGGCCATTGAAGACAGCAAATGTCCTGAAGATAGCTGTGGCTTCAAAACATGTTTACCTCTCTAGTTTCTGTTTTTTATTTCATTTTGTCCCCTGTGGATCTTCCTTACTTTCTTTTATGCTTGGCTTACTTTTAGAAAGTGGTTTGTCATGTTTTATCCAACATTTTTTGTGTGTTCTTCAGGAAATCTGATGCACCATTACATATCAGGTGTATCCACTGTCACAGTCATAATATACAACAGTTGCATTACACCCTTAAAATCCCTCATGCTGTCTCTTTGTTGTCAAATCCTTCCTCCTTCCAACCTATGAAAACTGACATATTTTCAGTCCTACAGTTTTGCCTTTTCCAGAATATTATACAAATGAGAATCAAAATTTATAGCCTTTGGGGTCTGGCTTTTTTCACTTAGTAAAATATATTTACGATTTATCTATATTATTGCATAAATCAATAGTTTGTTCCTGTTTATTGCTGAGTATTGTTCCATTGTATGGAAATACCAGAGTTTGTTGATTCACTCACCTTTTGAGGGATATTTGGGTTTCCATTTTTTTGGTGATTATGAATAAATCTACTGTAATTTTTGGTGTACAGATGTTTGTCTGGATATAAATGTAAATACCTATGATTGCTGGGTCATATGCTGCGTATATGTTTATCTTTATAAGAAACAACCAAACTGTTTTTCATCATGGTTGTACTGTTTTGCATTCCCATTATGTAGTGTATGAGAATTTTGTGTGTGTTCTTTTTCTTGATCTATATGTCCATCCAACCTACTCTTTTTAAAATAGAATACTAGGAACTTTATCACTCCAGACTCTT
>NW_006798798.1:7261066-7326121 GCF_000442215.2 Lipotes vexillifer | reverse complement strand
TCTTTCCCTTATATTGAATAATTGCTTTTTTCTCTCTCCAACATCCCCAGCATTCCATAAGATTACAGAAGCCTTTCGTTATGTCTTTGACCTGTAGCAGTGCCTGAGAAGTGATAAAAGATATTCTTCTGGGATGAACAAATAGAATTGCCTTGGATAGAAGAGTAAATAAGAAAAAACATGAGAGGGCATAAAGAAACAAAACAGGGTGAAGTAAAAATAAGTAAACAAAAGCAACTTGGTATTTTCATTGGTTAGGATAGGGAGAACTAAAGAAGATAACCATGGTTAGTACCTAGGAAGTAGTACGCAAGAGGCTAGGCATTTAGAGAGGTATATGATCACTTTTTGCATTTTTATCTTAAATTTAGTATGGATATACTTCTGTTTGCATCTGTAGGGAGGTATTGGGGAAGACACAGATCAGTGGTTTCCAGGCATCTTCCCCTAGGGTCAAGAGAGATCTACTGCAAAGGGATGGCACAAGAGTATCTAGGAATAATAGAACTGTTGTTGTTTATCATTACTATGGTGATGGATACATAACTACAGCCCTCATAGGTCCGTTTCTTTTGTCTTTTTTCTCCTGATTTTTAGTTAAGTTGTTTTTTATCCTCATTCACCTGGTCAATTTTTATTGAGTGCTAGACACTGTAAAGAGAAATTATAAAAGCAATTTTAAGCCTTCATCTTCAGTGAAGATTTAGGTTTGCTTATGACAAGCGATCTTGAATTACCTCAGTCCAGATATCTGAGCTTGAGATGATTCAAATATGATTCATACTTCAGACCCTGCCCAGACTGGTCTACTGTTTCTCTCTGTTCCTCATTGTAGCCCTCTGGGCTCCCAACCCAAAGTATGAAGAATTTATGTTGAGCCTTGTTCTCCAATTATTGTCACCCAAGACCCATGAAATGGTCCAAAACACTGTTTATTTTCTCCACATCTCACTTGCCTTTTCTAGAATTGTAAGACCTCCCCAAATGGAAAAGTAGCCCCAAATGTTGGGCTTATTTCTCTGAGTTTTCATATCTTTCAACTTTTAGCCCACCAACTCTTTACTCTTATATCAATTCTCTAATGCCTTCAGTCAGGTGCCATTTATATTTTGTCCAATTTGTATAATTGCTCTTGTCATTAGAAAGGTTCATTTAAATTACCTAGTCTTCTGTTACCAGAAATAGATGTTTAAGATTCAGGAACTGGCATTTAAATTGAGACCTTAGGTTGAGAATTGGCTTATATAGAGTATCTCATTCAGAAAAGTCCAGAGACATAGGACAGGCTCTAGGTAGTTGTAAGTTGAAATAGGCTTTGTGATTTTCAGAGCTAAAAGGAATCTAATATGTTTGGCAAATAGTGAGCAAAGCTGAGAAGGCTCATGGGGAATCAGATACTTAGGCAGGAACCATGGAGAGCTTCCTCAAAGTCATGGAAGGCATTTGGATTTTATTTTAGAAGTTTAATTTGGAAGCTATTTAAAAATTTTAGGCAAAGATAGCTAATCATAATCTGAATTTGAATCAGAATCTGTTAGTGGAAAGCATTAAAACTAGAGATTTCCAAGCTCTTTTTTGTGATTCACTAGATTCAGATTCAGTTAGTCTTGTGTGGTTATTTGGGAATCTTTAAGGTCCCTAGGTGATTTTGATCCCCACCAAAATTTGAGAACTATGGATCTGAAAGGTTTTCTTAATCTCTTCCCTTATCTTCGTTTTTAAAAATTAATTAATTTATTTGTTTTTGGCTGTGTTGGGTCTTTGTTGCTGCATGAGGGCTTTCTCTGGTTGCAGCAAGTGGGGGCTACTCTTCGTTGCGGTATGTAGGCT
This sequence comes from Lipotes vexillifer, assembly GCF_000442215.2. Taxonomy (NCBI): domain Eukaryota; kingdom Metazoa; phylum Chordata; class Mammalia; order Artiodactyla; family Lipotidae; genus Lipotes; species Lipotes vexillifer. The sequence goes on along the minus strand of NW_006798798.1, from coordinate 7,324,291 downwards.
TCTCATTACAGTGGCTTCTCTTGTTGAGGAACATGGGCTCTAGGCATGTGGGCTTCAGTAGTTGTGGCTTGCGGGCTCTAGAGCGCAGGCTGAGTAGTTGTGCATGGGCTTAGTTGCTCCACAGCATGTGGGATCTTCCCAGACCAGGGATCGAACCTGTGTCCCCTGCATTGGCAGGGGGGTTCTTTTTTTTTGTGGTACGCGGGCCTCTCACTGTTGCGGCCTCTCCCGCTGCGGAGCACAGGCTCCGGATGCGCAGGCTCAGCAGCCACGGCTCACGGGCCCAGCCGCTCCGCGGCATGTGGGATCCTCCCAGACCCAGGCACGAACCCACGTCCCCTGCAGCGGCAGGCAGACTCTCAACCACTGCGCCACCAGGCAAGCCCTGGCAGGTGGATTCTTAACCACTGTGCCACCAGGGAAGTCCCTTCCCTTATCTTCTAAGTATAGTTTTCATTATTCTCTGATCACTCATGTGCCCTTTATACATATTAATGTATGAAATCATTCTAAGCTAATGTTTTTTCAAACTCTGGGTAGCAACACATTACTGCAGCATGAAATCAGTTTAGTGGTTTTTGACTTTTTGTGTGAGAGAGAGAAGGTGGGATGGAGAGAAAAAGATGACTAGAATAGTGTAGTGTAGAATAGAATAGAAAACAGAATAGGTATTGTTTTATGAAACTTTACAGGTATCAGGTTGCGATGTGAAAGGTAAGTAGTACACAATATTTGAAAAATTCTGAGGTAAGCCAGTTATTTTCTATGGATATTTCCATATATATTTTTTCACATGTAGTCTTTTCTACTGTGGAAGGTCTTTAGAAATGACAAAAGAAATTTTTGATGTTCTCTTATTTTTCAGACTTGCCTTCAAGGGGTGCAAACAAGGACTTAACTCCAAAAGAGGATACTTATGAAACAGAATTATCCCAATGGGAAATGAGTGCCAGGCTTGAAAACTGTGATCTTGAGGAGTCCAATTCCAGAGATTATTTGGAAGTCAAAGGCACATTGGAAAAGCAACAAGAAAATCAGGAGGAATATTTCAGTCAAGGGATGATCATATATGAAAAAATGTCTATTTTCAATCAGCATACTTACTTATCTCAACTTCCCAGGTGTCATTCTACTGAGAAACCCTATAAATGTAAGGAATGTGGGAAGGCTTTTAGACGAGCTTCACACCTAACTCAACATCAGAGTATTCATACTGGTGAAAAACCCTATGAATGTAAGCAATGTGGGAAGGCCTTTAGTCGTGATTCACAACTCAGTCTTCATCAGAGACTTCATACTGGTGAGAAACCCTATGCATGCAAGGAATGTGGGAAAGCCTTTACTCAGAGCTCACAACTTATTTTACATCATAGGATTCATACTGGTGAAAAACCATATAAATGTGAAGAATGTGGGAAAGCCTTTATTCGAAGCTCACAACTCACCCGACATCAAAAAGTCCATACTGGGGAGAAACCTTATGAATGTAAAGAATGTGGGAAGGCCTTTACTCAGAACTCACAACTTACTCTGCACCAGAGACTTCATACTGGTGAGAAACTCTATGAATGTAAAGAATGTAGAAAGGTCTTTACGCAGCTCTCACAACTTATTCTTCATAAGAGAATTCATACGGGTGAAAAACCCTATGAATGTAAGGAATGTGGCAAAGCTTTTATTTGTGGCTCACAGCTTTCTCAACATCAGAAAATTCATAATGGGGAAAAGCCATATGAATGTCAGGAATGTGGAAAGGCTTTTATTCGCGGCTCATTACTTATGCAACATCAGAGAATTCATACTGGTGAAAAACCCTATAAATGTGAAGAATGCGGAAAGGCCTTTATCCGTGGCTCACAACTTACTCAACACCAGAGAATTCATACCAATGAGAAGCCCTATGAATGTAAGGAATGTGGAAAGACCTTTAGTCATGGCTCACAACTTACTCAACATCAGAGAATTCATACTGGCGAGAAACCCTATCAGTGTAAGGAATGTGGAAAGGCCTTTAATCGTGGCTCCCTCCTTACTCGACATCAAAGGATTCATACTGGTGAAAAACCCTATGAGTGTAAAGAATGTGGAAAGACCTTTAGTCGTGGCTCAGAACTTACTCAACATGAGAGAATTCACACTGGTGAGAAACCCTATGAGTGTAAGGAATGTGGGAAGTCTTTTATTCGTGGCTCACAGCTTACTCAACATCAGAGAATTCATACTGGTGAGAAACCCTATGAATGTAAAGAATGTAGAATGGCCTTTACACAGAGTTCACATCTTTCTCAACATCAGAGACTTCATACTGGTGAGAAACCCTACATATGTAATGAATGTGGGAAGGCCTTTGCTCGTGGCTTACTACTTATACAGCATCAGAGAATTCATACAGGTGAGAAACCATATCAGTGTAAGGAATGTGGGAAGGCCTTTATTCGTGGTTCACAACTTACTCAACATCAGCGAATTCACACTGGAGAAAAACCCTATGAATGCAAGGAATGTGGGAAGGCCTTTAGTCACGGTTCTCAACTTACTCTACATCAGAGAATCCATACTGGTGAGAAACCCTATGAATGCAAAGAGTGTAGAAAAGCCTTTACTCAGAGCTCACATCTTTCTCGACATCAGAGAGTTCATACTGGTGAGAAACCATATCAGTGTAAGGAATGTGGGAAGGCCTTTACTCGTGGTTCACAGCTAACTCAACATCAAAGGGTTCATATCGGTGAGAAATCTTTTGAATATAAGGAATGTGAAATAGACTTCAGTCATGGCTCACAAGTTTATATATGAATTATCTGATGCTTGTGACTAATATAGAAAGCCTTTGGTCATTAATTCATTATCATCAAAGAATTTTTAAAATGTGAATATGCAAACACATTTGCTTCATAAAGTTCAGCATCAGTGAATTTGTATGGGGGAAAGATAATGATAATGTAATCCATGTAGAAAAACCTACTAAACTTTAGCAAATTATAATAGAGAATAATTCTGTAAATGTAAATATAGGAAGACTTTTAGCCATAGCATGTCTTTTTCAACATTATCTTGACTCAGTTGATTTCCTTTGTGACATTTGACATGATAATTAACCACTGCTTTGGTTTAATCAATTATCAGATAGACCTAAGACTAATTCCTTATAAGATTCTTGGAAGTATTATGTAAGTTATTACATAATAAAGTTCTTAGGACAGTGCCTTCAACATAGCATATCACAGATATAAGCTACCATTATGACTCATGTCATTTTAGAGAATTTGCATGAGAGGAGGACATTTATTAGTATAATGAATGTTGAGAATCCTTCATTAACATTTAACCCTGATTTTTTGAGTGGGGGGCACTGTATGCTATAATGAATATGAGAAAGCTTTCATTCACATCTCATCCCATATGCTGTACAAGGAAATTCATAGTGTAAAAAAAAAAACCCTGTACATTTAATCAGTGGATTGCTGAAGAGGTGTGAAGTGAATTGTAACAAAGTCCAAAAGCTCATATTTTCTACCATCTCTGACCACAGTTCAAGAATGTTACTTAGAAATGAAAAAAATTGGATAGCCAAAATAAATTTTTATACTAGGAAATTTTTAAAAACTTGAATGCACAGATTTTGAATTAAACCAAAAAACTGACATTTATAGACTATTTTGCTATGAAAACTGATAAGAATCTGTGTCAGAGACTGCTATTTCCCTACCCAATATTCATTTTCCCTTCCAGTAATAGAATTCTTGGCTGAAAAGCTATCTCAGCCTCCCTTGCAGATCCACAAGATGTAAGTGGTATTTGTATGAATAGGACATTTAAGAAATCCTTATTTCCTCTCTGCACTTTTTTTGTTTCCCTGCCTACAATGTGGATATTTAATCTGCACCTCTGGCAATTTTATGGGGACCTTGAGAATGGTATCTGGGTATTAAGGATGTTGGAGCAGAAATACAGAACACGTCTACACCTATGCTGATTTTATGAAACAGTCATACCAATTTGGGGCTGCCTGCCTTCTGTATTTCTTTATATAAAATTAAACTTCTTATTTGTTGATGCTGTTGTCATTTTGTTATTGACATTAATAATTATTATGGATATAAAAGTTTGTACCTGGAAGTGGAGTGCTGTGGGTAAAAGAAATCTCAAATATGGCATTAACTTAGTGCAATGGAGAATGAGGATCTGCTCATTTCAGGCTAGGAAACTCAAATGAGCAGACTCCTTACCATCTTACAAGGAAGATCTTGTACCAATTAAGGCTGTAATGTTAGGGGAAATGGAAGGAGTGATTCAGAATGTGTGTGTTGGATGTTTCTTGCTGCTTTCAGTAATGTCCTGTGAAAGAGATGAATTTAGTGTACAGTTAGCTACAGAGAGGCTGCTAGCAGAGATTGAAAGTGACATTGCTTTGTTAAGAGATGCTATGTCAGGCCTGCAGGTGCTCAATCCAGGTTGATGGTAAATTCACAATTTTGAAATTTATGGGATTCAAAACACCAAACTGATTCTCTACCCCCAACTGAAGCCACTTATAGTGATTTAAAGTAGCAGGCTGAACAAAAAATGAGACCATTGCCCCAACCATACAAAGGCAGTGAGCCTCCTAGCAACGATGACTTTAAAATGCTTTTCCCACCCAAGCCTGTCATTCTAAAATTAGTTATATTTATAAAGTATTTACTGTATTCCAGCTACTATCATAGGTGTTTAGGATATACTGTATTAATGAGCAATTCTAGCAGGAGGAGATGGAATAATAATAAATTGTAGAATATGTTAGAACATAAATGGTATGGGGGGGAGGTCATTCAAAAGGAGTTGAGAGGAATATGATAATATTTGTTGCTGTATGAAATAAAATGATCAGAGTAGACCATGGAGAAGGAAAGATTTGAGTCAAGATTTGAAGGTATGAAGGAGTAAGTCTGCGGTTATCTAAGGGAAGAGCATACCAGACAGGAAAAAGCTAGAGCAAAGGATTCACAATGGGACTATGCTGGTGTATTTGAGGAATATCAGGGAAGCTATTGTAGACGTCTGTGCAAGGAGATGATTGATAGAGGAGGTCAGATAACAGGCCCATATCTTGTAAGGCCTTGTAAGTCATTGTGAGCATTTTGGATTTTATTCGGAGGGAAATGGGCAGCCCTTGGAGAGTTTTGAGTAGAGGACATGATCTGATATGTTGCTATTGTGTTAAAACAAACAAAAAAACTAAGTGGGTAGGAGGCTATGGCATTAATTCAGATGAAAGATGATGGTGGCTCAGACCAGGATGGTAACAGTGGTAAGAAGTGGTTGGATTATAGATATATGGTAAATGTGATGGAGCAGGCAAGATTTGTTTAGGGACTAGATGTCAGTTGTGAGAGGAAGATAAAAGTCCAGGGTGACATTAACTCAAAGGTTTTGGTTCCTAGCAACTGGAAAGATGTGTTCCCATCAGCTGAGATATGGAAAGCTACAGTTCCATCAATTTTGTGGGAGAAGACTGGGAGTTCAGTTTTGAATGTGTTTGAAATGTCTTTTAGACACAAAATGACAATGTTGAGTGGGCACTTGGTTGTTCTAGCTTGTACTATGGTAGAGATTATATTAATTTGGTAGTTATTGCTTATACTTACTTAAAATAAGGAGGCAGGCTAAGATTTTTAAGGACCTACATGTAAATGAGAGAAGAAGAATAGCAAAGACCGATCCACAGTGTGTTCCAACATTAAGAGTTCAAGGATAAAAGGACAGACCAGCAAAAGACGCTAAGGAAGACCATGAGATGGAAGGAAAACCGAGAGTCTGACATTACAGAAGCCAAATGAAAGTGAGTCAAAGGAAGGATAATCAATGGTATCCGTTGGCAGGTTACATAATTAATTGTGCAAGGCTTGAGAATTGGCTACTGGATGTAGCAATATTGATGTTACTGTTGACCTTGAAGAGCAGAGTTATTTTTGTGTCTTTGTTTTAGAGTGATTGAAGTGAAAGCCTGATAAGAGAAATTGGATACACTGAAGATGTTTTGCTGCAAAAAAAAGCAAAGAAATATGTTAATAATTAGTGTAGCAGTAGGAATAGGAGTGTTTTTGTTTGTTTTCAGGATGGGAGAATTAATAGCAATTCTGTATGCTGATTGGAATAATCCAGTAAGCCGGGGGCGGGGGTGGCAGCGAGTGGATGATTCAGGACAAAGAAGTGAGAATTACTGGAGCAATGACCTTATATAGGTAGAGGGGATAAGATTAGTGGGTGGAAGGATTAGGTTTTTAGGTGACACCATGGGAGGCTTATTCCTGGCAATAAAATGGCAGGATATGGGGTGCAGATGCTGGGAAGTGAGTAAATGACATAGAAGAAGTCTTGGGAAGTGTTCTGATTCCTTCAGTACTTTCATGAAGTGGTAAGCAAGGTTAGCTGAACGTATGGGAGATGAGAAGTTTGGGGTTTAAAAGAAAAGAGAGGAAATAGTCACTAAAATGAGATATTTAACGTACAGTATAATTAATTGTTGCCTGGGAACTTTAAAAGGCTAGAAAACTGAAAGAGCAGGGGGGCCAGTAAGCAAAAGAAATCATCAGGCTTAAAACTGTATTTACCCAACGATCTTTGGCATTGTAATTAAACAATAGCAAGTAGTTTGAAAGCTTTCTGAGGGAAAGCTTTGAGGGAAGTGTTCTGTTAATGAAACCCTAACCTAGCCTGCAAAAGCCTGTGACTCAAATCCCCCAAACAGTCCCTAGGCTATGGTACAAGTCCATCAGGAAATGACCTATTTATGTAAATTGTCCATATGAAACTACATATGTTATGAAAATATATATACATATATAACTCGAATGTAATCTTTTTCTATTTGTTTTTTAAAATATATATACTATATATATGTATATTTTTAATGTGCCTTGCTTTTTCACTTAACACGTTTTGGCAATCGTTCAAGTTTCTGTTGCTGTGTAATGACTGCCCCAAACTTGGCTTAAAATACAACAATCATTTATTTAGCTCACACATCTACAAAAATTTGCACAGGGCTTGGCAGCAACAGCTCATCTCAAATGGGGTGGCTTGAAAGCTACGAGTCACTTGATGGCTGAAGGCTAGAATCATCAAAAGACTCACTTGCTCACATGCCTGGCAGTTGATTCTGACTGTCAACTGGACTGCAGGATGGTCAGTCACAATACCTACATGTGATATCTCTATGTGGCGGCTTAACATGATGACGGGTTCCAAGAGTGTGTCCCAAAGAAGAAGAAGTGCATGTAACTTTTATGATCTAGCCTCAGAAATCACATAACATCATTGTGTCATACTCCTTTGGATGAGGCAGTTACAACTCAATGAAAGAAGTGTCACAAAATAAGAAGAGCTAGTAGAATAGGATATGTTGTGGCCATTATTTGGAAAATACAATATGCCATAAAGATGTTTCCAGGGGTCTTCCCTGGTGGCGCAGTGGTTAAGACTCTGAGCTCCCAATGCAGGGGGCCTGGATTCGATCCCTGGTCAGGGAGCTAGATGCAACATGCATGCCACAACCAGGAGTTTGCATGCCACAACTAAGGAGCCGGCAAGCTGCAACTAAGAGCCCACCTGCCGCAACTAAGGAGACTGCCGGCCGCAGCTAAGGAGCAGGCAAGCTACAACTAAGGAGCCCACCTGCTGCAACTAAGACCCAGCGCAACCAAATAAATAAAAAGATGCTTCCATACCTAGCCTTGGAAGTCACATAATTTCACTTCTGCCATTCTCTATTGCTTTAAGCAGCTACACCTTTTTTAAAATTTCTGAAGCACTTATTTTTTATTATTGAAATATAGTTGACATACAATAAATATGTTGTTTCAGGTGTACTACATAGTGATTTGGAATTTGCATACATTATGAAATGATCACCATGATAAGTGTAGTAACATCCATCCCCATACAAAGTTATTATTATTGACCATATTCTTTATGTTGTGTATTGCATCTCCATGGCTTATTTATTTTATAACTGGAGACTTGTACCTCTTTATCCCCTTCACCTATCCCCCTGCCCCAAACACCCGTTCTCCCCTCTGGCAACCACCCATTTGTTCTCTGTATCTATGAGTGTTTTCATTTTGTTTGTTTTTTAGACTCTACATATAAGTAAGATCATATGGTATTTGTCTTCAACTTATTTCACTGAGCATAATACCCTTTAGACTCATTCATGTTATCAAAAATGGCAAGATTTCATTTTTTATGACTAATATTCCATAGAATATATATACCACATATTCTTTATCCATTCATCTATTGATGGACACTTAGGTTGCTTCCATATCTTAGCTTGTAAGTAATGCTGAGGTGAACAACTGGGAGCATATACCTTTTTGAATTAGCGGTTTTGTTTTCTTTGGGTAAATACCCAGAAGTGAAATTGCTGGATCATATGGCAGTTCTATTTTTAACTTTTGGAGGACTTTCCATACTGTTTTCCATAGTAGCTGCATCAATTTACAGTCCCACCAACAATGCACAAGGGTCCCCTTTTCTCCACATTCTTGCCAACATTTGCTATTTGTTGTCTTTTTGATGATAGCTATTCTGACAGGTGTGGGGTGGTATCTCATTGCAGTTTTGATTTGCATTTCCCTGATGATTAGTGATGTTGAGCATCTTGTCATATGTCTATTGGCCATCTGTATGTCTTCTTTGGAAAAATGTCTATTCAGGTCCTCTGCCCATTTTTTAATTAGGTCATTTGTTTTTTTGATGTTGAGTTGTATGTGTTCTTTGTATATTTGGGGTATTTACCCCTTATTGGATATATTATTTGCAAATATTTTCTCACATTCAGTAGGCTTCCCTTTTGTTGAGTTTCCTTCACTATGCAAAAGCTTTTTAATTTGATGTAGTCCCACTTATTTTATTTTGGTTTTTGTTCCCTTGCATGAAGAGACAGATCAGAAAAAATATTACTAAGATCAATGTCAAGGATCATACTAGGCAGGCATATCTTGATGGGAGAGTGTCATGTTTTAAGAAAGCATATAAGATGGGATATATTTCAGTGGGCATTCTCGGAAAATATATTTTGTCCCTGAGAGCTTCTCAGATAGGAAGAGTTCTTTGTTCTTATGGTGGCATATTATTCTTATAGCTATATATTATTCTTTTGTTGATGTACCATAATTCTGACAGAATTCCAAAATTCTCATTTTCCTCCTGGGCACCTGGCTACCCAGCTCGATAACAAATTTCCCATTCTCCCCTACCAGTTATGGTCCTGTGACTCAGTGAAACATTATCAGAAGTGATACGCAATTTCCCTCTCATTTGCTCAAAGATTAATTTCTATAAGAGTGTAGAAATAAATCCTAATGCATCATTAATTCCAGGTAAGGTAAATATTTAATGTGGCTATTAAAGGGTATATTTTACTTCCAGTTCTAGATCAAGATGGAGTATAAAGAAATATCAAACTGGTAGAAGAGTAACTGCAAGATGTAAAAGAACTCTGAAGAGTACCCAAAGGCTGAGCAAGAATATCAAAGAAAAGATAAATTTTGAAGGTGGGCCCCATCTCTTACTCTGGGGTTCAGTTCAAGTTTCAGAGAAGTGGTTTCAGCCCACTGGATGGTGGAGAATTTGGGTGGGTTTCCAGGGCCAGAGCTGATCTATAGTCATCGAACAAACAGGAAACAAACCTTTGGGACACAACTGAATTGCAACTGGTATAGTTGAGGTACTGGTACAAGGTTTGGAGAACACGGTGTCTGCATTGAAAGGGCCATGGGAAACTGCCGGGGCATAAGTGACCCACAGCTTGTGTGTGGGCACCTAGGGAGAGTCAGAAGCTGCTGTGGCCCAAGGACTACAGTTCACATTATCTGCATCAGGAAGTTAGTCTGTTGGCCTTGGCTGGGCTGCAGAGTTCCAAGAGACTATATGCTCTCTAGGTACATGGCTGGGGCAGAACAGCACTGAATGTTCTCATATACCCGCACTACTAAACAGTCATACAGGAGGAGCAAGAAAAAGCAAAACACTGCACACCAGGTCCAGTAAGAGAAGCCTATTGAAAAGCTCAACATCATGCTCACTCTAAAGGAGAAAATGCTTAGAAGCCAGTCCATTATAGTACAGCAGGTACTGAAAGTTAAATTTGGAGCTTTGAGGCAATAAATTGATAACTGGCACAAGGGTGGATGAATATCTTCAAAATGCATACTGCTTTCAGTCAGAAAAACAGATAAGTGAGTTGAAAAGTGTAGAAATCCATACGCATTTTACAGAAAAGAAAAGCTAAATTATCAATAAACATAAGAAAAATTGTTCCTCCTCATTAGTAATCAGGGATGTGAACCAGAACTACACAGACACCTGCTCACAAATGTCTATTGGCAAAAATAAAGTTGGCAAGTATCAAGAGTTGGTGAGGATTTGGAGAAATGGTAATTTCATCTGCTGGTGAGAGTGAAAATCATAACTACTTTGGAAACATAGGCAATACCTATTACCTTTAAAGATGCATATGCCCAATGACTTAGTATACAGACATATTAAGCATATAGATATAGAATAGATATATCCCCTATAGAAAACTTACACAGATATACCAGAATGTAAATACAAATATGGTCCTAGTGACATTGTTCATTTTACTTTTATTTCAGTCTTAGAACTATATAATTAAATGTTTATAGAACATTCTATCCACTAACAGCAGAATATACATTCTTTTAAGGACTCAGAGCATTCACCAAGATAGATTGTATGCTGGGTCATAAAACAAACATCAACAGTTTTAAAAGAATTGAAATCATATAGATATGTTCTCTGACCATAATGGAATCAAACTAGAATCAATAAAAACAGAAAACAATAAGAAAACATCAAACACTTGGAAATTAATCCACACACTTAAATAATTCATGGGTCAAAGAGGAAGTTTCAAGGGAAATAAAAAATGTATTGAACCGTAAAATTGAAAGTCCATAAATATTCATATCAGCTTTGTTTGAAATAGCCAAAAACTGAAAACAATTCATATGTCCTTTAGCAAGTGCCTGGTTAAGAAAAACATGGTACATCCACACCATGGAATAATAATCAGCAATTAAAACTTTAAAACAAAGAATGAACTATTGACACACACAGCAACTTGGATTAATCTCCAGGGAATTATGCTGATTGGAAAGAAAAAAACAATCTCAAGAGGTAACAATATATGATCCCATTTATATAACATACTTGAAATGCTAAAATTATATGATGTAGAAAATATTAGTGGGTGCCAGGGATTAAGGATAGGGGAATGAAAGAACAGGAGGGATGTGGGTGGTTATAAAAGGACAATTCAATGGATTCTTGTGATGAACTGTTCTATATTTTGACAAAGTTGGTGGATACACAAATCTACATGTGATAAAATTGTATAGAACTAAACACACAGAGACATGTGGATACACGCACAAATAAGTACAAGTAAAACTGGGAAAATCTAAATAAGATAGTCAGATTATATCAATGTCAGTATCCTGGTTGTGATATTGCCTTATAATTTTGCAAGATGTTATTTTAAGGAAAATTGGGTAAATCATTGGATATGTATAATATGTAACAATATATAATAAGTATATTAAATGCTGACTTTCAGTCATTTTACTGAAGTTTTCCCAGTAAACTTTTTTTAATATAAATTTATTTATTTATTATTTATTTTTGGCTGCATTGGGTCTTTGCCGCTGCACGAGGGCTTTCTCTAGTTGCGGCGAGTGGGAGCTACTCTTTGTTGCGGTGCGCAGGCATCTCACTGCAGTGGCTTCTCTTGTTGCAGAGCTCGGGCTCTAGGCGCAGGAGCTTCAGTAGTTGTGGCTCGTGCGCTCTAGAGCACAGGCTCAGTAGTTGTGGTGCACTGGCTTAGTTGCTCCACGGCATGTGGTATCTTCCCTGACCAGGGCTCCAACCCATGTCCTCTGCATTGGCAGGTGGATGCTTAACCACTGTTTCACCAGGAAAGCCCTCCCAGTAAACTCCTGATTGGATGAAGCTTGCCCTCTCATAGATTCCTCCAGAAGGACTATGGGAATGCACACATATTGAAAACTATTTTTCTACGGCCTTGTACTGGAAGGAAAACTTGGCTGGATACAAAATGCTTGGTCCACATTACCTCTTGAGTTTTTTAAAAATGCTGTCCCTTCTTTGCATTTCTTTTTAGTTTTCGAGAAGTGTAATGTCACTACCCTCTCCTCCCAAATGGAGAAACTAATAAAAACCTATGATTATGCTAGAATTTTGAGAATATTTGCTTTACATTTCTAACTAGTTTCACTATTTTATTTTATGTATCTATTTATTTTTGGCCTCACTGCGAGGCATGTAGGATCTTAGTTCCCTGACCAGGGATCGAAACCAGGCCCCCTGCAGTGGAAGCATGGAGTCCTAACCACTGGACAGCCAGGGAATTCCCTAGTTTCACTATTTTATATTTTTACATTTTACACTCTTCTGGCCTCACCAATTAAACTATGATATACTTTAGAACTAATTCATATCTTTTATCTCTCTTTCCATACTGCTGGTCATAATATCTGGTACCAAAAAACAAAATGTAGCCAATATTGTTTTACTCAATCCAAGTAAATACGTTTTTAAAAAAGATACAAGTTGGGACTTCCTCGGTGGTCCAGTGGGTAAGACTCTGCGCTCCCAGTTCAGGGGGCCTGAGTTTGATCCTGGTCAGGGAACTAGATCCCACATGCCAGCCACAACTAAGAAATCTGCAACCCTGTGTGCTGCAACTAAGATCCAGCGCAGACAAAATAAATAAATAAATATATATTTTTAAAAGATCTCCCATTTTTAAAAAAAATGACACATGTTAATGGTGTGTGGAGAGATATTTCTTAAAACTTTGCTAATTCTTTGAAATTTTAAAATATATGTACCTCTAGAATTAAAGATATAAAAAGGTAATTTCCATTGGTAAATAAGAATTTATAATAAAAACATATTTAAGAATGTATTTGATGGGAACTCCCTGGCAGTTCAGTGGTTAGGACTCAGTGCTTTCACTGATGTGGGTCTGGGTTTGATCCCTGGTCAGGGAACTAAGATCCCACCAGCCACGCGGCACAGCCAAAAGAAAAAGAAAAAGAAAAAAAAAGAATGTATTTGATGAAATAAAATTTATATTTTAAGGCAGGAGAAGAAATTTTAAACAAAAAATTTTCTCTCTCTCAGTCCATTTGGGCCACCTTCCCCCGTCTGTAACGTGCAGTGTGCATCTTCTTTGTATTTAGTTAAATTTTTAGTAGTATATGATTGATTCTCTTTTTTCCTTTTCTGTATATTTTTAGTTACTTTCTTAGTATTGGCCTTGGGGATTACAATTAACATCTTAAATTTTATAACATAGTTTGAATAATACCAACTTAGCCTCACTAGTATATAGTCTGCTCCTATACAGTTCTTTTCCCCCTCTTTATATTATTGTCACAGGTTATACCTTTGTACACTGTGTATCCATTAACATAAATTTATTCTTTTTTATGCTTTGCTTTTAAGTCATAGAGAAAAAAGAGGAGTTCCAACCAAGTACAATCATACTGGTTTTTATATTTTCCTATGTATTTATGGCTTCAAGTTACTATCTACTGTCCTTTCATTTTTGACTAAAGCATTTCTTATAAGGAAGGTCTTGAGAGTTCAGCTAAACTATTTCATAACATTGCTGCCTTGGCATCCTTTTGTGTAGTCAAGTGACCTGCAAGGGCCTTGAATTAACACTAGCTCCCCCACCAAGCACATGCCATAAGTAACTACCCAGAAAGTCACAAGTAAATGTAAGTTCCTGATAGGACGCCCCGCAACGGTCTTTGTAATAATCAGACTCCCCTGCCTCCTAGGGCCTTACCCTTGTGTTCTCCTTTGATAAGACCTCCACAAAGCTTACTGAAACCCCATTCTTTTTGGTTTGAATCAACCAATCTGGCCTTAGCATGGGAACCTCAAAACCCTCTACCCACAGACCCTAATAAAGGCATGTGCCCTACAGCCTGCTGTGCTCTCTGCCTGCACCCTTGACTTCCCTGCATGGCCCCTTGAGGTGTGCTGTGTACCTCCTCCAGGACCTGTGAGTAATAAACTTCTCTATTTCAATTCCTTTGTGACCTTTTTGTCAACTGCAGTTCACCATCCAACACCCTAGGGCTCTTAAGTAGCCCCAAATGTTAATTTAACGAAGTCACAACAGAAGGTCTACTAGTAAACTCGTTCAGTTTTTATCTGGGAATATCTTAATTTCTTCATTCTTTTAAAAAATATTTATTTATTTATTTCAATGCTCTGGGTCTTAGCTGTGGCACACAGGATCATCATTGCAGCATGTGGCTCTTAGTTGCAGCATGCGGTATGTAGCTCCTTGACCAGAGATCGAACACGGGCCCCCTGCATTGGAAGCACAGAGTCTTAGCCACTGGACTACCAGGGAAGTCTCCTCTTCTTCATTCTTGAAAGATAATTTTGCTAGCTATAGAACAACTGTCAACATTTTGTTTTTGTTTATCTCTTTCAGGATGTTAACTATACCATCTCACTGTCTTTCATGGTTTCTGATAAGAAATGAGCTGTTAATCTTATTGAAGCTCCCTGGTATGTGACAAATTGATTACCTTTTGCTGCTTTCAATGTTCTGTCTTTTCTTTGCTTGTCAATAATTTAAATATTACATGTCTCAGTGTGGACCCTTTGAGCTTATCCTACTTGCAGCTTATTGAGAGTCTTGGATGTATATATTTCATTTCTTCATCATGTTTGGGGAGATTTTGGCAGTCATTTCTTCAAATATTTTTCCTGTTCTTTTCTCTCTCCTCCTTCTGGGCTCCTATTATACATATATTGGTATGCTTGATGTCATCACACAGGTCTCGCAGGTTTTCTTCATTTTCCTTCACTCTTTTTTCTTTACGCTCTTCAGACTAGATCATTTTAATTGCCTTATGTTCAAGTTCACTAAGTTTCCTGCCTCCCTCAGATCTGCCATTGAACTCCTCTAGTGAATTTTTCATTTCAGTTATTGTACTTTTCAGTTCCAGAATTTCTTTTTAGTTCCTTTTTATAATTTCTATCTTTTGACTGACATTCATATTTGTTCATATATTTAAAATTTTTCCTTTAGTTTTTTTTGTCCATGGTTTTCTTTAGCTCACTGAGTATATTTGAGATAGTTGGCTTAATGTATTTGACTAGTAAATCCAATGTCTGGGTTTCCTCAGTGATAGTTCCTGTCAAATTCTTTTTTAACATATGAATGGGACATACTTTTCCTTTGTCTTTATATGCCTTGTAATTTTTTGTTGAGATGTGGACATTTTGACTTTTTTTTCTTTTTTTGCGGTACACGGGCCTCTCACTGTTGTGGCCTCTCCCATTGTGGAGCACAGGCTCCGGACATTCAGGCTAAGCGGCCATGGCTCACGGGCCCAGCCGCTCTGTGGCATGTGGGATCTTCCTGGACCAGGGCACAAACCCATGTCCCCTGCATTGACAGGCGGACTCTCAATCACTGTGCCACCAGGGAAGCCCTGAGGTGTGGACATTTTGAATAAAATAACGTTGTAACTGTGGAAATCAGATTCTCCTCCTCCTCAGGGATTGCTGATTTTTTTGTTGAGGACTGCAGCCATCGATTTGTTTAGTGACTTCTCGAAACTCTTTTTGTAAAGTGTGTATTCCATGTTGTGTATGGTCGCTAAAGTTTCTGTCCCATTATCTCTGAGGTCAGGCAGAGATATTGATTAAAGATTCAATCTATCAAGTAAATGTAACAATTATAAACATATATGCACTGTCTTAGTCAGCCTGGGGTGCCATAACAAAATTCTATAAATTGAGTGACTTAAGAAACAGAAATTAATTTTCTTATAGTTCTGGGGGCAGAAATTTGGAGATCAGGGTGTCAGTATGGTTACTTCTTTGTCCAAGCACAGAGAAATAGAGTGACCAACCTCTCTGATGTCTCTTCTTATAAAAGCACTAATTCCATCATGAGGTATCCAGCATCATGACCTCATCTGACCCTAATTACCTCCCAAAGGCCCCATCTCCAAATACTATCACATTAGAGGTTAGAACTTCAACATATGAATTTAGGGGTCACACAAACATTCTGTTCATAATATACTCCTACAAACAGAGCTGCAAATTATATGAAGCAAAAAATGACATGATTGAAGGTAGAAATTTTTACACAATAGTAGTTGGAGACTTCAATACTCCACTTTCAGCAATGAACAAAACAATGAGACAAGATCAGTAAGGAAATAGAGAACTTGAACAACACTTTAAACCAACGGACATATACAGTACATACCCAATAACAGCAGAAAACTCATTTTTTCTCAAGTGCACATGGAACATTCTCCAGGATAGATATATAGTAAGCCACAAAACAAGTCTTAGTAAAATTTAAAAGACTGAAAATATACCAGGTATATTTACCAATCACAATGGAATGAAACTAGAAATAACAGTAGCAGTAGGCAAGTGGGAAATCCACAAAAAAATGTGGAAATTAAACACACTCTTAACCAACGTATCAGAGAAGAAATCACAAGGGAAATTAGAAAATATCTTGAGACGAACTGAAATAAAAACACAAGATACAAAGACTTACGGGATGCATCCAAATCAGAGGGGAAGTTACAGCTATAAATATTTACATTAAAAAAAGAAGAAAAACTCAAATCAATAACCTAACTTTAGGGACTTCTCTGGTGACACAGTAGTTAGGAATCCACCTGCCAATGCAGGGGACACGGGTTCGAGCCCTGGTCTGGGAAGATCCCACATGCTGCGGAGCAACTAAGCCCATGCACCACAACTACTGAGCCTGCACTCTAGAGCCCGCGAGCCACAACTACTGAGTCCATGTGCCACAACTACTGAAGCCCGTGTACCGAGAGCCTGTGCTCCACAACAAGAGAAGCCACTGCAGTGAGATGCCACCACAATGAGAAGCCCGTGCACTGCAACAGAGTAGCCCCTGCTTGCTGCAGAGAGCCTGCGTGCAGCAACAAAGACCGAACTGCAGCCAAAAATAAATAAATTAATTAATTTAATTAAATAATAAGAACCTAACTTTACACCATGTGGAACTAGAAAAAGAACAAGCTAAACCCAAAGCTATCAGAAGAATAGAAATACTAAATATTAGAGCACAGATAAACTAAATAGAGAATTCTATGTAAAAATAATCAACAAACCCAGAAGTTGGTTCTTTGAAAATAACAGCAAAATTGATAAACCTTTGTCTATGAGTATAAAGAGAGAGACAGAAGAATTAGATCACTAAATCACTTTCCGAAGTGAAAATAGGGATGTTACTATCGATTTTACATAAATGAAATGGATTATAGGGCTTCCCTGGTGGCCTAGTGGTTGAGAGTCCGCCTGCTGATGCAGGGGACACGGGTTCGTGCCCTGGTCTGGGAAGATCCCACATGCCACGGAGCGGCTAGGCCCATGAGCCATGGCCGCTGATCCTGCGCATCCGGAGCCTGTGCTCTGCAACGGGAGAGGCCACAACAGTGAGAGGCCCGCGTACCAAAAAAAAAAAAAAAAAAATTATAAGAGAATAATACAAACAGTTCTTGGCCACGCAAAGGGATAACCTTGATGAAATGGGCAAAATCCTAGAAATACACAAATACAAAAACCAGCTCAAGACGAAATAGAAGATCTTAACAGACTTATAACAAAAAAGGCAATTAAATCAATAATCACAAACCTCCCAACAAAGATAAGCTCAGGGTGGCTTCACTAGCGAATTCTAGAATAATGAACACCAACACTTTTTAAAGTCTTCCCAAAAATTGAAAATTGAATTTACGGGAAAACTTCCAAACTCACCCTATAGGTGGTCAACAATAGCTTGATATCAAAGCCAAAAACAAAACCAAAAAAAAACCTCCTAAAAGCCAGTATCCCTTATGAATATAGATGCAAATATCCTCAACACAATACTAGCAATAATATGCTAGTTATACACCGTGGCCAAGTGGAATTTATCCCAGTCCTGTGAGGGTGTTTCAATATATGAAAACCAATGTAATGTGCTACATTAATAGAATGAAGAGGAAAATCTGAATAATCATATCAATTCATGCAGAAATATGTCTGAGTTAAAACTATAAATCTCTTAGAACAAAACATAGGTGTAAATCTTTGTGACCTTAGATTAATGGTTTCTTTGATATGATACCAAAAGTATAGCAATAGTAGAAAAAATAGACAAATTGGAATTCTTCAAAATTAAAAACTGTTTTGCTTCAAAGGGCACCATCAAGAAAGTAAAAAGACACCTACAAAATGGGATATGTTTATAAATAACATATCTGATAAGTAACTTGTCTGAGTCCTTTTGCTATAAGGAATTCCATAGCTGAGAGGCTTTTACACAACAGAAATGTATTTCTCACAGTTCTTGAGGCTGGAAAGTACAAGATCAAGGTGCTGGCCGATTCCATGCCTGGTGAGGGTCCACTTTCTGGTTCTTAGATGGATGTCTTTTCACTGTGTCCTCACATAGCAGAAGGGGCAAGTGAGCTCTCTGGGCTCTTTTATAAAGGTACTAATCCCATCCTTGAGAACGCTGCCCTCATGACATAATCATCTTCCAAAGGCCCCACCTCCAAATACCATTACATTTGTCATTAGGGTTTGACATGTGAATTTTGGTTGGGTGGGGGACACACCAACATTCAGACCAAAGCAGAATTTGTATTTAGAATATATGAAGCACTCTTACAGTTCAACAATTAAAAGAACCCCACTGTTATGGACTGAGTGTGTTCCCCACCCCACCAGATGCATATGTTGAAATCCTAACCCACAACTGGAAGGTGCAGCCTTTGGGAGGTAATTAGGTCATGAGGGTGTAGTTCTCATGAATGGCATTAGTGCTGTCAAGAAAAAAGAAACAAAGAGATGAGTTTACTCTTGGCTCTGTGAAGGTATAATGAGAGAGTGGCCATCTGCAAACCAAGAAGACTGTCCGTACCAGACGTCAGATCTGCCAGTGCCTTAATCTTTGACTTCTAGCTTCCAGAGCTATGAGAAATAAATGTTTGTTGTTTAAGTCACCCAATTTATGGTATTCTGTTATAGCATCCTGAACTAAGACACCAATTTAAAAATTTGAAAAGGATTTGAATAGACATTTCTCCAAAGATATACAAATGGAAAATAAACATGAAAGGATGCTCAACATCATTAAGGAAAGGCAAATCAAAACCATAGGTAATAAGTACCACTTCACACCCACCAGGATGGTTATAATCTAAATGATGAACAATAATAAGTGCTGGTTTAGATATGGGGAAATTGGAACCCTCATAAATTGGCACTGAGAATGATGTGGTAACTAGAAAACATTTTGGTAGTTCCTCAAAAAGTCAGATGTAGAATTACCATATGATCTATGGGACTTCCCTGGCGGTCCAGTGGTTAAGACTCCACGCTTCCACTGCAGGGGCCACTGGTTTGATCCCTGGTCGAGGAACTAAGATCCTGCATGCTACTCGGCATGGCCAAAAATGAATGAATGAATTAATTAATTAATTTTAAAAAAAGAATTACCGTATGATCTAGGAATTCCACTCCTAGTTATATATCCAAAAGAAACAAAAATATATGTCCACACAAAACTTGTACACAATGTTCAGAGCAGCAATATTCATAATAGTCAAAATGTGGACACAGGGCTTCCCTGGTGGCGCAGTGGTTGAGAGTCCGCCTGCCGATGCAGGGGACACGTGTTCGTGCCCCGGTCCGGGAAGATCCCACATGCCGCGGAGCGGCTGGGCCCGTGAGCCATGGCCGCTGATCCTGCGCATCCGGAGCCTGTGCTCCGCAACGGGAGAGGCCACAACAGTGAGAGGCCCGCATACCGCAAAAAAAAAAAAAAAAAAAAAAAAAAAAATGTGGAAACAATCCAAATGTCCACCCACTGATGAATGGATAAATAAAATGTGGCAAAACCATGAAGTGGAATATTTAGGCCAATAAAAGGGAATGAAGTTCTTACCTTATGATTCAGTAATTGGGTTCCTTGGTATTTACCCAAAGGATTTGAAAACTTATGTACACACAAAAACCTGCACATAGATGTTTAGAGCAGCTTTATTCATAATTGCCAAAACTTGGAAGCAACAAAAATGTCTTTTGGCGGGTGAATGAATAAACAAACTGTGGTACATCCTGCCAGTGGAATATTTTTCAGTGCTAAGAAGAAATTAGTTATCAAGTTATGCAAAGATATGAAAGAAATTTAAATTCATATTACTAAGTGAAAGCAGCCAGTCTGAAAAG
This sequence comes from Lipotes vexillifer, assembly GCF_000442215.2. Taxonomy (NCBI): domain Eukaryota; kingdom Metazoa; phylum Chordata; class Mammalia; order Artiodactyla; family Lipotidae; genus Lipotes; species Lipotes vexillifer. The sequence continues at coordinate 7,303,948 of NW_006798798.1, read as the reverse complement.
GCTACATACAGTGTGATATCAACTATATAACATTCTGGAAAAGGCAAAACGAAGGACACAACAAAAAACTTGTCGCCAGTGGTTAGTGGGCATGGATAAATAAATGGAACACAGGGAATTTTGGGGCAGTGAAACTACTCTGTATATTATAAGGGTGGATTTGTGTCATCATAACGTTATCCAAACACATACAATAAACAATGCCAAGAGTAAACTCCAATGTAAACTCTGGACTTCGGGTGATAATATGCCAGTGTAGGTTCATCACCTATAACAAATGTACCACTCTAGTGGGGAATGTTGATAATGGGGGAAGCTAAGCATGTGTGGGGGTGGGGGGTCATATGAAAAAAATCTCTGTACCTTTCACTCGATTTTGATGTGAACCTAAAACTTCTCTAAAACATAAAGTTTATTTTTTTAAAAGGAGAATGAAGTACTGATACATGCTACAACATGGATTTTGAAAACATTATGCTAATGGAAAGAAGTCAGTCATAAAACACAACATATTGTATAATTCCATTTATGTCCTGGATAGTCAAATTCATAGAAGCAAAAAGTAGATTAGCAGTTGCCAGGGCCTGGAGTGGTTGGGGGGAAATAGCGAGTGATTGTTAATCATATTGATGATAAGATGTAGTACACACAAATGGTAACTATGTGAGGTGATGGATATGTTAATTGGCTTGATTGTGGTTATCATTTCAGTGTATAAATATAAGAAAACATTATGTTGTACACCTTAAATATATATAATTTTGTCAATCCTACCTCAATAAAGCTGGGGGGGAAAAGGAATGATGGGGGAAAAATGCAGTAAGTAGGATATAAAACTCTCAGTGTAAAAATATAGTCATTCTCAAAACTCTGATGCCTGGAAGGATAGTAACCAAATTGTTAACAGTGATTGCATCTGAAAGGCAATTGTATACGAGCTTCTTTCTGAAGAAAATGGTGACTATGGATTGGATGAATGGTGAATATGGCATGCCTGAGGTATAGTGAAGGAATAACTGACAAAAGCAAACATTACTTAAATTTTTTTTAATTATGAAATAGTTTAAACATATAGAGATACAGAGAATAAAAACCCACAACCATCAATTTAGAACTGGCCAGTTATTTTTTAAAGAAATTAATGATTAAAAGATACCTCCCTTTGCATCCTTTCCTCAATCTCATTTTTCTCCCTCCCCAGAGGTCATCACAATTTGATGATTATTTCCATAAATGTTATTATACTATTTCCATATGGTATTTAGCCATGAAAAATATATAGTGTTGATTTGCATGTTTTCAAACTTTATATAAATAAGTGGAACCATATCACACAAAATACCCTCTAGTTCGATTTCAATAGTTTCTGAGATGTATTCATATTGATAAAAGTATCTCTAGTTCATTAATTTCAATTCTAACTTATTTAAACCCTAATGATTGTTTTGCTTACCCTAAACTTTTCATTTTCACAAACAACACTGAAGTGGGTCTTCATGTACATCTCCCTGAACACATAAAGAGAGGCTCTGTGGAGGTTTAAGTGTGGAACTGCTGGGTCAAAGAGTATCCACATCTTCAACTTTACTAGATATTGATACATTATTCTTTTTAAAAAACTATTTTCAACTGCACTGTATGAATATTCCTATTGCTCCACATCTTCCCAGTAATAGGTACTGTGATGCTTTTTTTAATGTGATGATTTTGAAATAGTTCATTGTGGTTTTATTTTTTTCCCTTACTGCCATGATATACATTGTCAATTATTTTACTACTCCCAAATCCATCCTTTCTCTATTGGTATAAACCAACTTTATCATATGCAAAATTTCTACAAATAGATTAGATTCGATAATTTTCTTGTTCTTTGGAGTTCACACTTCATAGATGAATTTCAAAACAAAGCTGTGAAATTAAAGGGCAAAAAGGCCCATTGAGGAATTTTGGTTGGAACTGCAGTGAAGTTGTAAATTAGGAGTAACTGATAACTTTGTTATTTTGAGTCTCTTAAGCCTAGGCTATACAATACCCTTCAATTTATTTTATTGTTCTTCAGTTTTCTGGGCCTAGAAAATCTATTGTTTTAACTCCATGAGGACATGGTCTTTGTATTGATCATGTTATCTCCTCATGTCTAAATCAGTGTGTGGCAAACAGTAGTTACTCAAAATTCACTGAATGAAGTATATATATGCATGTGTGTATATATATAAATGTAGTCAAACTACATTTGACTGTAGTTTTCTTCCCTCAGTCCCCTTTTGGTTTCAATTTTATAATCACTTGATAAAAATTTATAAACTTTATACTTTTTCTATGGTATGAAACAGTTTAAATGCTTTTGAAATCACCTAGATTCACCCATACGATTACCTGGGACTGATGTCTTTTTATGCTACAGTATAAATTTCTGTTTATTGGGTTTTTGGAGTTAATTGCAATACTCTCTGTTCTTTTCTTGATCTAAATATAAGTTCTGCATTTTTCTCAGTGAATCTTCATTTTCTTTAATTAGTTTATCCAATTGTTTCCTTAGAAACCTCCTAAAACTGGTTGTGTTATAGTTCTACTACTTTTGTCTATATCAATTACTCACCTAGAGTACAAACACTCCCACATATAGTCTAAAGTTTTTAGGTTTCCCCAGTTCTGAGCTGCTGCTTCCCATGATGTTCTGCTTTGTCCACTAAGGAATCTTGTTTTAGCTGTAAGGATTAAATGAGTTAATATATGTTGAGTATGTAGAACAGTGCCTGGTGCAAAGTAGGCACTCAATGCATGTTAGCTATTATTATTAAATTGAATATGTGCTATATTTGATGCATTATGTTAAGTACTCTGCATGCAAATTTCTTACTTAATATGCACCAATCTACAATAGACACTATTTCATTTAATACTCACATTTCTACAATACAGTGTCCTTTATTATCCCTATTTTAAGAATTAAAGAAAACCCTGAGGTTTAGATAAGTCAAGCAAGTTACTCAAAATCGCACAATGCTACAGTAGTGGTAGAGCTATGATTTTCCAGAATCTAAGCCCTTAGACCTGGGAAGTGCCTAGTGCCCAGAGAGACTGGAATAAAATAAGGCTGAAAGGTATCTAAGAACCAGATAATGAAGCTCCTCACAGACAGTTTTAAAGACTGTGGATGCTAGCTTAAGAACAATAGCAAGCCAAAAAAACTTTTAACTGGAGGCAGTGATGTGTGTATTCTTACACTTGAAAAAGATCAGTTTGGGTGCATGGTGGGAAATGAATTTAAGGGGACCAAATGTTGATACAGGAAGACCTGTTAGAAAGCTATAGAGTGATCCAGGTGAGATGAATCTTAGACAAGGTTGACAACATTAGAGATGAAGAAAAGAGTATAAATTCCAGAAGTATTTTTGAGATAGTCTACAGGACTTGGTGATTGACTGGATTGGGTGGTGACAGTGACTCCCCAAGATGGATTCTCTGATGATGAGCAAGGTGTGCATGCTGTCTGAAGGTTTTCTTGCATTCCTTACATTCATAGGGTCTCTCTCCAGTATGGATTCTCTGATGTTGGGCAAGGGACCCACAGTAACTAAAAGCCTTTCCACAAACATTACATTCGTAAGGCTTCTCTCCAGTATGAACTCTCTGATGTTGAGTAAGGGATGAATCATTGCTAAAAGCCTTCCCACATTTAATACATTCGTAGGGTTTCTCTCCAGTATGAACTCTCTGATGTTGAGCAAGGTAGGCAATCTGGCTGAATGCTTTCCTACATTGCTGACACTTATAAGGTTTTTCTCCAGTATGAATTCTCTGATGTTGAGCAAGGTGTGAATTCTGGCTGAAAGCCTTCCCACATTCCTTACATTCATAGGGTCTCTCTCCAGTATGTATTCTCTGATGTACAGTAAGGTATGCACGAAGGCTAAACGCTTTCCCACAGACATTACATTCATAAGGTTTCTCACCAGTATGAACTCGCTGGTGTTGGGCAATAGATGATCTATTGCTAAATGCTTTCCCACATTCAATACATTCATAGGGTTTCTCTCCAGTATGAACTCTCTGATGTTGAGCAAGGTAAGCAAACTGGCTGAAGGCTTTCCTACACACTTTGCATTCATAAGGTTTTTCTCCAGTATGAACTCTCAGATGTTGAACTAGGTGTGCATTCTGACTGAAGGCTTTCCTACATTCCTTACATTCATAGGGTTTCTCTCCAGTATGAATCCTCTGATGTTGAACAAGATTTGATCTCTGGCTGAAGGCTTTCCCACATTCTATACATTTATAGGGTTTCTCTCCAGTATGAATTCTTTGATGAAGAGTAAGGGATGAGCTCTGACTGAAGACTTTTCCACAGTCATTACATTTCAAAAGTTTCTTCTCTGTATAGATACTCTTGGGCTTAATAGCCATTAATTTTTTTTTAAAGCTTTTATGTGTGTTATGTTTATGTACTTTCTCCTCTTTGGGGATTATCTGTTGTGTATGAAGTAGTGTGCTGGGATGGAAACTTCCCCAAGTTTTGTTATATTCTTGTCCTCTTTCATCAACAGGGGCTTCTTCGTGAGTGATTATCTTTTCCTTGAAACATGCCTTCTGATTCACTGGTTGCCTCTCAAAGTGGCCCTCACATTTCCATTCTTCTTTCAATCTGGAGTACTCAAGGCCACAGCTTGTAAGTGTTTCTATTACTTTCTGAGATGATCGCACTTGATTAATGTCCTGCTTTGGGGTTAACTCTTCAGTCTCATACACAGATTCCCAGTCTGAAAAATAATAAGAAAAGAAATGTCTACTCTATTATGTACCAGAAGGTACATTTATGAAAGTAGTTCTGAAGTGTGTAAGAACAGAAACTGAAAATAGATCATAGAGAAACTTGAGGAGGAATGATTAGAATTATAAGAAAATCAATAAGGTAAATCTCAGGTCAAGAAGGACTTATGTAGGTGACTGGACTCAGTTATAATTTTATGCATGTATGAATAATACAGGAACTGAAATAATCTCCATTTTTATAGTTACTTCTTTCAAGAACATTCATTGAACCTTGTACCAGGTACTGTTCTATATGCTTTCATATTGGAGTAAATGAAGATCCTTACCTTCATGGATCTTATGTTCTTGGGGGAGACAAAAAATAAATGCTAAATAAGTAAATTTTATTGTATGTTAGAAGGTACTAAGTGCTATAGAAAAAGAAAAGCAGGGTAAGAGAGATCAGGAGTGTTAGTGAAGTCAAAGTAGGAATAATTAATAAATTAACCTTAAAGCAGGATTTCCCTGGGGGCACAGTGGTTAAGAATCTGCCTGCCAATGCAGGGGAAATGGGTTCAATCCCTGGTCCAGGAAAATCCCACATGCCGCAGAGCAACTAAGCCCATGCGTCACAACTACTGAGCCCACATGCCACAACTACTGAAGCCTGCACGCCTAGAGCCTGTGCTCCACAACAAGAGAAGCCACCACAATGAGTAGCCCATGCACTGCAACGAAGAGTAGCCCCAACTTGCCACAACTAGAGAAAGCCCACATGCAGCAACGAGGACCCAACTCAGCCAAAATCAAACAAATAAAAAATTAAAGCAAAGATTTCAAGGAAGTGAAAAAGTTAGTTACTTAGATATTTAAAGAAAGAACATCCTGGGCAGAAGAAACAGCCTAAAAGTAGAAGCATGTTTGGATTGTTTGAGGAATAGCAAGAGGGCCAGTGTGGCTGGAGAGGACTGAGTAGTAGGAGATGAAGTCAGGGGGTAAAGGATAATCAGATTATTAAAGCTTTATAGGCCACCTAAGAAATTTGGTTTTACTCTGAGTGAGATAGAGAGCCACTGAAGTGGTATGAGTACAGAAGTGATATCTAGTTATGATTTAATGAAAATACTGGAAGGTGGAGAGCAAGGGGAGAAGGAAGGGGACCTACTATTGTAGCAATCAGTGTGAGAAATGATAATGATTCAGACCAGAGAGATATCAGTGGAGGTATACAGAGGTGGTCAGATTCTAGGTATATTTTATAGGAAAAGCCAGGAGGATATACTGACAGATTGGATATAGAATGTAATAGAAAGAGATGAGACAAGCATGTCTTCAAAGTTTATGGTCTGAACAATGGAAGGATGGAATAGCCATCAACAATGATGGGAAAGGCTATGGGTATAGCAAGCTTAGGTAGTGAGGTATAGAAGATCCAGAGTTCAGATTTAAACATCATAAATTTAATATGTCTTTTAGACTTTGAAATGGAAATGTTGAGAAGGCAGACGGACACATGAGACTAAGTTTAAGGCAGAGGTCTAGGATAAGGGGTTGTTATCCAAAATATATAAATAGCTCATACAACTCAATATCAAAATAACAAACAACTCGATTAAAAAATGTGCAAAGAACTTCTTTTCCAAAGAAGACATACAGATGGCCAACAGGCACATGAAAAGATGTTCAACATCACTAACCATCAGAGAAATGCAAATCAAAACCACAGTGAGATATCACCTCACACCTGTCAGAATGGCTATCATCAAAAAGACCACAAATAACAAATGTTGGTGAGGATGTGGAAAAAAGTGAACCCTCCTACACTGTTGGTGGGAATGTAAATTGGTGCAGCTACTGTGGAAAACAGTACAGAGGTTCCTCAGAAAACTAAAAACAGAACTACCATATGATCCAGCAATACCACTCCTGGTTATGTATCCGAAGAAAATGAAAACACTAATAAAAAAGATATATGCACCCCAATGTTCAGAGCAGCATTATTTACAATAGCCAAGATATGGAAGCAACCAAAGTATCCATCAACAGATGAATAGATAAAGGTGTGGTATATATATACTGATACAACAGAATACTACTCAGTCATAAAAAAGAATGAAATTTTGCCATTTGCAACAACATGGATGGAACTGGAGGGTACTAGGCTTAGTGATAAGTCAGACAGAGAAAGACAAATACTGTATGTTATCACTTATACGAGGAATCTAAAAAATAAAACAAAAAAATGAATATAACAAAACAGAAACAGACTCACAGATACAGAGAACAAACTAGTAGTTACCAGAGAGGAGAGGGAAGCAGGGAGAGGAAAGATAGGGGTAGAGGATTTAGAGGTACAAACTACTATGTATAAAATAAATAAGCTACAAGGATATATTGTACAGCACAGGGAATAGAGCCAATATTTTACAATTATATAAATGGAGTATAATCTATAAAATTTTTTTAAAATTTTATGTATTTATTTATTTATTTTTGGCTGTGTTGGGTCTTGTTGCTGCATATGGGCTTTCTCTAGTTGTGGTGAGTGGGGGCTACTCTTCATTGCAGCATGTGGGCTTCTCATTGCGGTGGCTTCTCTTGTTGCGGAACACGGGCTCTAGGCACGTGGGCTTCAGTAGTTGTGGCACGCGGGCTCAGGAGTTGTGGCTCGCGGGCTCTAGAGCGCAGGCTCAGTAGTAGTGGTGCATGGGTTTAGTTGCTCTGTAGCATGTGGGATCTTCCCAGACCAGGGCTCAAACCCATGTTCCCTGCATTGGCAGGTGGATTCATAACCACTGTGCCACCAGGGAAGCTCCTCTATAAAATTTTTTAATCAGTATGCTGTACACCTGAAACTAATATAATATTATACATCAACTATAATTCAGAAAAAAAAAGAGAAGTCTGGACTAGAGGTTTTTAAATTGGGAGTTGCCAGCATATAGATGGTATTTAAAGAGACTAAATTACTAAGAGAATGAGTGTAGATAGAAGAGAAAGGAGCAAGGAGTGAACCCTGGAGCACTCCAACATTAAGATATTCAGGAAAAGAGAAGAAACCCAAAGAGATTAAGAAGGACAAATGTAAGCAAGAAAAAATCAGGGCTGAGAATATTAATACCACATGATATTAAAGGTTATAATAAAAATCAACTTGTTCAATAATTTATACTGAAGAAGTATAAAATACACTTTCACAATAACATACACAGTTTGGAATATATTATTAAGAAATGTCACAAAGGGGATTCCCTGGCAGTCCAGTGGTTAAAGGCTCTACGCTTTAACTGCTGAGGGCACAGGTTCAATCCCTGGTCAGGGAACTAAGATCCCCCAAGCCACGTGGTGTGGCCCCCCCACAAAAAAAGACAGCTAGTAATAGTAACCATTAACAAGAATTATCTTTCTTTATATACAAAGTATACATTGGGACTTGCAAAACACCACATATGAATAATTAGGTAAATAAAAAAAATAGAATATAGAATAGAATATAAAAGCTATGGGGGAAATTACTGTACTTCTTTTTTTCAAATAAGAATATTATTTTGCAATTTTAGAATCAATTTTAAAAAGCAATAGAAGAAAGCATAAAGAAAATAGTCTCAGAAGATATCTTTAACGTTGACAACAACAACAATGAAGAAGGAAAAAACCCTAGAAATAAACTTTACAAGAAAAGAACAAAAGCTTTACAATTCTAATGATGGACCACCCCAAAAAATTTGAATAAAGGGAGAAGATACACACTTTGCTTTTGTATATGAGGAACCAACAATGTAAAGCCACAAAGTCTGACTAAATTTACCTATTATGTCCGTTCAATTACAGTCAGAGCCTAATGTGATTTCTTAAAAGAACTGTGCAATAAAGAATTTGGCAGACCTTTGTCCCTATTTCCCAGGAGGTAACCTCTAAGCCATCTAAACTCCTGGAAGGAGTGTATTTGTTATTCATGGTGAGCCCCTTGGACTACACCTGATGGTTAATACTAGTAAGGTGACTCATGATGAGCCTCTAGATAGTTTTTGCTAATGAGATAGATGACTCAGGTTGGAAGCTAACCATGCTGGAAAGACGAACCGTATGATTAAAGGGTTGGAGCTTTGAGCCACCATGATATCAGTCTAACTTTTGGGAAAGGAAGGAAGGCTGGAGATTGAGTCATGTTGGGTAATGATTCACTCAGTCATGCCTACATAATGAAACAAAACAAACAAACTCTGGACACTGAAGCTTGCGAGAGCTTCCCTGGTTGGTAATATTCTTTTGAATATTGAGATGCCTGGTTGGCCCTTAGGACAACAGAAACTTTACATTTGCAATTCTCCCAGCCCTCACCCTTGGTGTCTCTCCTTTTGGCTAGTTCTGATTTGTAGTCTTTGTTACAGTAAAGCTGTAATGATAATATAGCTCTTGCCCTGAGTACTGTGAGTCATTCTAGTAAATTATTAAACCTGAGGGTGACTGTAGGCACTCCCAAACATGTAGCCAGCGGGTCACAAACGAGGGTGGCCCTTAGGATCCCCTAACTTGCAGCTGGTGTTTGAAATACGCACAATCTTGTGGAATGCTGTCCTCTCAGATTTTGCAGTTTGGCAAACTCACTGCAAGAAAAAAAAAATTTTTTTTTTTAAGGAATTCCCTGGCAGTCCAGTGGTTAGGACTTGGCACTTTTACTGCGTTGGGCCCGGGTTCAATCCCTGGTTGGGGAACTAAGGTCCCACAAACTGTGTGGCATGGCCAAAAAAAACAAAAACACCATGAATAAAAAAAAAATTGTTTTTTAAATCCTAACATTCATCAAGAAAGTAAACATGAATCCAGGATAGACTATATGTTAGCCATAAAACAAGTCTTAATAAATTTCAAAAGATTGAAATCAAATTAACTATCTTTTTTAATCATAATGGAATGAAACTAGAAATCAATAGCAAAATAAAAATTGGAAAATCCACACATGTGGAAATTAAACAACACACACTTAACCAACCAATGTCAAAGAAGAAATCACAGAAGAGTTTAAAAATATCTTAAGACAAATGAAAATAAAAATATGACATACCAAAATTTATGGGATGCATCAGAAGCAGTGCTAAGAGGGAAATTTATAGCTGTGAAGGTTTACATCACAAAAGAAGAAAGATCTCAAATCAACAACATTAACAAACTAGAAAAAGAGCAAACTAAGCCAAATCTAGAAGAAGATAATAAAGATTTAAGCAGAGATAAACCAGATAGAGAATTTAAAAAGCAATAGAATCAACTAAACCAAGAGTTGTTTTTTCAATAAGATCGACAAAACTGATGAACATTTAATAAGACTAAGAAAAAAGAGCAATTCACCTAAAGTCAGAAATGACTAGCCAGAGCAATTAGGCAAGAAAAACAAATAAAAAACATCCAAATTAGAAAGGAAGAAATAAAATTGTTTCTGTTTGTAGACAACATGATCTTACATGTAGAAATCCTAAACACTCCACAAAAGAAAAACAAACACCTGTTATAACTAACAAACAAATTCAGCACAGTAGCAGAATACAAAGTCAACACACACAATCAGTTGCATTTCTATACACTAACAATGAACAATCTGAAAAGAATATTAAGAAAACAAATCCATTTACAATAGCATCAATAAAGAATAAAATATTTAGGAATTAATCAAGAATGTGAAAGACTTCTACAATGAAAATTACAAAACATTACTGAAAGAAATTAAAGATATAAATAAATGAAGAGGGGCTTCCCTGGTGGTGCAGTGGTTGAGAGTCCACCTGCCGATGCAGGGGACATGGGTTTGTGCCCCGGTCTGGGAGGATCCCACGTACTGCGGAGCAGCTGGGCCTGTGGGCCATGGCCGCTGGGCCTGCGCATCCAGAGCCTGTGCTCCGCAACGGAAGAGGCCACAGCAGTGAGAGGCCCGCATACCGAAAATAAAAAATAATAAAATAATAAAATAAATGAAGACATTCTGTGTTCATGGATTAGAAGTTAATTAGAATTTAATTAGAAGGGGTTAATATCCAGAAGTTAATTAGAAGTTAAGATGTCTAAACTACGCAAAACTATCTAGAGATTCAATGCAATACCTATTAAAATCCCAATGCTTTTTCCAGAAATAGAAAAATTGATCCAAAAATTCATATGTAATCTCATTGGACCCTTAATAGTCAAAAGAATCTTGAAAAGGAAGAAGAAAATTGGAGGTCTCACACTTCCTGGTTTCAAAACTTATTACAAAGCTACAGTACTCAAAACAGTGTGGTGTGACATAAAAATAGATATATATATATATTGACGGAATAGAAAACAGAGAGCTCAGAAATAAACCCTCACATACATGGTCAAATGACTTTTCACAAACATGCTGAGACCATTCCATGGAGAAAGGACAGGCTTTTCAATAAATGGCACTGGGAAAATTAAATATCCACATGCAAAACAAAGAAGTTGTTACACCATATACAAAAATTAACCCCAAATGGATCAAAGACTTAAACCTAAAATTAACACTAAAATAATCTTAGAAGGAAATATAGGGAAAAATCTTCATGACATTATATTCGGCAATGATTTCTTGGTTATGATACCAAAAGCACAGGCAAGAAAAAAGTAGACAAATTGGAGTTCATGAAAATTAAAGACTTCTGTGCATCAAAGACATAATCAACAGAGTGAAAAGGCAACCTACAGACGGGATGGGAGAAAATATTTACAAATCATGTATCTGAAAAGGGGTTAATATCCAGAGTACATAAAGAACTCCTAAAACTCAACAAGAACACAATTAGATTATCAGACTGGACAAAAAAATGTTTAGCTATATACTGTTCACAAAAAAAAACATAGAAAGTAAGAGAGTAAAGGGGTGGGAAAAACTAAACTAAGGAAATATTAACAAAAGAAGGCTAATATAATTATATTAATATTAAGCTAAATAGTTAAGGGAAGAATCATCACTAGATTTAAAGAGTAACAATAATATAAGAATTCACCAGAAAGATAATCCCCCAAACGTATCACCTTATAAAATACTTTCAAAATACTGCTCAAAGAGATTTTTTTTAAATCAATAAAGACACAGAATTGACCAGCACAATTAATTAGCTTAATCCAATGAACATATATAAAATGCTGTACTCCACAAGCAGCACACAGACATTCTCCAGAACACACAGTATATTTACCAAAATTAACCCCTAAGACGTAAAAGAGGTTTCAAAGTATTTCAAAGAATGCATGTTAACTAGACCATATCCTCCAATCACAATGTAGTTAAACCAAACAAAAACCTTCAATTTGCAACTTAAAGCTTCTAAATAATTCAGTCAAGAAAAAAAATCAATGGAAATTAGAAAATGTTAAGATATACAATGATAACAAAAATACTACATATCAAAATATGTGAACTATATTCCTAATATAGTCTTAAATGCTTATAATAGAAAAGAGAAAGCCTCAAAAACACTGAATTATCTAAGTTTAAAAGCCAGCAAAAAAGAGAGAGAGAAAATAGCATAAAAAACATAGGAGGAATAAAATAGTAGAGGAGAAATACATGAAAAAATTTTAAAGATAAATTAGAGAGGAACAGTGAAGTAAAAAATGTCTGAAAACATTAATAAGTTGAAAGATTTGTTTCTCCCTTTTTAGAAAGAAAAAGAGGTCATACTTACATATACTACCAACTTCAGATAAGAGAAAATAATGAATAACTTTATCTAATAAATTTGAAAACTTACATGAGAATTATAAATTTTTAGAAAAAAACCATAACTCCATGACTATAAGAAGAATAAAAAACACAAAATCTTATAACAGAAATTGAATTATTAGTTTAAATTCTTTTCACACACAAAAAATCCCAGGCCAAGATGAACAAAGTTCTACCAAACATTCAAAAGACAAATTTGTAAAATTTTACCCAAATTCTTCTAAGGAAGAAAAAGAGGAATACTCACCAACAGATTTTTATGAAACTAGAACAATCCTGATTCCAAAATCTGACAAGAAGAGTACATGAAGGGAAAAACTGAAGGCCAACCTCACTGACAAACATAGATGCAAAATAACTAAACAAAATATTGGCAAATAGCAGCTAGCTATGAATGGAAAAGATGAAGATGGGTTTGTCTCAGGAATACAAGATTGGTTCAACATTAAAAACGTCATATGTAATTCACTACATAAACAGATGAAAAAGTGAAAATCATCTAATCACCTACAGTTACAGAAAAACATTAAAACTCAAAAGCTTTACACAAACAAAACTCTAGCAAACAGTAATGAAAGGTATCTACCAGAAACATTTAAACATCAGAATTATTAATTACAAAATATTAAAGCACTTTCATTGAGACCAGAAGTTGATAAAAATGCCTGTTGTCACTACTTTGGTTCATACCATATTGGTGATCTAAGACAGGGTAGCAGAAAAAAGAAATTAAGGGTATAAGAATTTAAAATAAAGGAACTGCCATTATTCACAGACATGCCCGCCCACAGAAAAATCCAAGGAAATCTAAAAATTACTAGTATTAATGGGAGAGCTTGGCAACGTTGCTGGATATAAGGTCAAAGTACAAAAGTTAACTTTATTTCTATGTATGAGCAACAAATTGAAAACACAGACAACATTTAACACAGGAACAAAACTAAAATGCCTAGGAATTAATCTAATAGAAGATGTGCATGGCCTTTATGGAGAAAATTATAAAACACATTTGAAGGAAATTTAAAGACCTAAGTAAGTGGAGAGATAAACTATGTTCACAAATAAAAACAAATTCCAAAATTGATATATAGAATAAAATTTGGACCAAAAGCCAATAGCTTTTTGTTGTTGTCTAGTGGAAACTGATCTAAATTTAGTTAGATGGCCAAAGGGCAAACAAGAAATTCTGAAGAACATGAACAAGGTATAGGGACTTACCCTAACAGATATTGAAGTATTACATTAAAATATTTAAGATAGTGTGGTACTGGCGTAAGGAAACAGAGATCAATGGAATGGAACAGAGCTCAAAATCAGACCCATAAATATATTATAACCTGATATATTAAGAGGTAACATTCAGAACAATAAGCAAAGAGAGCTCATTTCTTCAGTAAATGTCTGGGACATTTGATTTTAGAAATTAAATACTTCAATCTCAAAAATCAATTTCAGGGCTTCCCTGGTGGCGCAGTGGTTGAGGGTCCGCCTGCTGATGCAGGGGACGCGGGTTCGTGCCCCGTTCTGGGAGGATCCCACATGCCGCGGAGCGGCTGGGCCCGTGAGCCATGGCCGCAGAGCCTGCGCGTCCGGAGCCTGTGCTCCGCAATGGGAGAGGCCGCAACAGTGAGAGGCCCACGTACCGAAGGAAAAAAAAAAAAAAAAATCAATTTCAATTGGATTATGGCCCTAAATGTAAAAGGAAAATCTTTAGAAGACAATTTGAGAACACCCATGGGACTTCAGAATATAGAAAGGTTTCTTAAAACAAAATATCAAAATCAAAAACATAAGCTACACAAATCAAAACCACGAGATATCATCTCATACATTTCACAATGGCTATCATTAAAAAGACCACAAATAACAATGTGAAGAAACGGGAACCCTCTTGCACTGTTGGTGGGAATGTAAATTGGTACAGCCACTATGGAAAACAGTACAGAGGTTCCTCAGAAAACTACAAATAGAACTACCATATGATCCAGCAATTCCACTCCTGGGTACAAATCCGAAGAAAACAAAAACACTAATTCAAAAAGATACATGCACCTCAATGTTCATAGCAGCATTATTTACAACAGCCAAGATATGGAAGCAATCTAAGTGTCCATTAACAGACGAATGGATAAAGGTGTGACATATATACCTATATATATATGTATGTATGTAAATATATATAATGGAATACTACTCAGTCATAAAAAAAAGAATGAAATTTTGCCATTTGCAACAACATGGATGGACCTGGAGGGTATTAGGCTTAGTGATAAGTCATACAGAGAAAGACAAATACTGTATATTATCACTTATATGTGGAATCTAAAAAATAAAACAAGCAAATAAACAACAAAACAGAAACAGACTCACAGATACAGAGAATGAGCTAGTGGTTACCAGTACAAAGAAGGTATGGGGGAGGGGCAGGATAGTGGTAGGGGGTTAAGAGGTACAAACTACTATGTATAAAATAAATAAGTGGGAATTCCCTGGTGGCTCAGTGGCTAAGACTTGGCGCTTTCACTGCAGTGGGCCTGGGTTCGATCCCTGGTCAGGGAACTAAGATCCCACAAGCCACATGGCACAGCAAAAGATAAATAAATAAATAAATAAGCAACAAGGATATATTGTATAGCACAGGGAATATAGCCAATATTTTATAATAACTTTAAATAGAGTACAGTCTATAAAAATATCAAATCACTATGCTGTACACCTGAAACTAATATGATATTGTGAATCAACTATACTTCATAAAAAATATATATATTCCCCAAACTGAACAAAAGACTTGAGCAGGCACTTCACAGAAGAGGAAATCAAAATGGCCATTTATATATATGAAAAGATGCCAAATATTTTTAGTAGTCAAGGAAATTCAGATGACAAGTATAAGGAGATAATATCTCATACCCGTCAAATTTGCAAAAAATTTTAAAATTTGTCAATTCTGAATGTGGAGCAATGAATACTCTTACACAGCAGTTAGCTGTTAGAAATGTAAATTAGTACAAGTAATCTGGAAAGTAAAATAGCATTATGCAGTAAATTCCTGGCTATATTCTCTACAAGAACTCCAGCATATGTACACCATCAGTCATGTATAATAAGGTTCATAGCAGTAACATTTATAATAACATAAAACTGAAACAACTCAAATGCCCTTCAATGGATAAATTGTGATTTTTCACAGTGGAATACATTACATTTCAACATGAAAAAAAAATTCAATAAAAAATAGTCACTAAAATCAACATGGATGAATCTCAGGAATATAATTTTGAGTTGAAAAAAGTCAGAATTATCTGTATACTATATTTCCAATATATTTCCATATATAAAAAATTGAAAATATGCAAATATAAGTATTTTGTTTAGGGCTATATGGCACCAACAATAAAGAAAAGTCAAGAAATGATAAGCAAAATTGTAGGATAATGGTTACCCTAGTGAGTGGTAGAGATGGTCCAAGAGTAGGGAGTGATATATCACTAGGCAGGGGCTCTTGAGGGCCTAAAATGGCACTGACAATCTTCTATATCCTAAGTTAAGAAGCAGGTACATTTTTTGTTATATTATTACCTAAAGTACATATTTAGTCTAATATATTTATGTGTGTATGATTTATTTAATAACAATAATTAATAAATAAAATTTAGCCATGTATTCTTTGATACTACAGTTCCATATCAAAATTTTTCCTTAGAAAACTGAACATGAACATAAAAGACTGGGGAGAGGTAGTGGAAGGGGTGGGGATGAGTTGGGGAGTAGTGTTGACAGAGATGTTTACAATGACCCTAATTTTCTTCTGAACTTTAAGTCCTTCATTTCACCTTAATGCTTCCTATGCCTATCTGAAAATCCTTCCTACACCACAAAGCTAACCTCTTAATCTCTTCTCCCTCAAATGTTTTCTAGCTTTTGACCTTTTTTTTTTGGCCACACCACACCACATGCAGGATCTTAGTTCCCTGACCAGGGATCAAACCCACACCCCCTGCAGTGGAAGCGAGGAGTCTTAACCACTGGACCATCAGGGAAGTCCCTGACCTGTGTTTTTGTTAAAGACCATCTTCCCAACTAAGCAGACTCCTCTCTCACCTCTCTCTGAGCTTCCTTCATGTCAGCTTTCTTTTCATGTGTGCCATTTTCAGCCATATTTTATCTTTGCTACAAGCCTATCAACTATTTGATTATTTACATAAATGTATAATACCCTAGCATCTTGCAAGTACTCTGTTTTAAGTACAAATTCAATAAATGTTGATTAAAGGAATGAATGAACTGACCATTAAGAGAAAAATGAGGCATTTAGAGATAAACTACTACTATTATAATACTAGCAGCTAACAGCTTTTGAGCTCATAATATGAGATAGGAACTGTTGAAAGCACCTTAAAAATATTATCCCATTTTATAGATGACAAAACAAAGGCACAGAGAGGTTAAGTAACTTGCCCAAAGTTCCACTGCATGTAAGTGTCAGGATTTGAACTTGTTACTTCAGTTACAGCTGTTTGTAGTTCATCAAAAGTTCAAAAGTTCATCAGATTAGGAAAAGATTTTTTAAAGACTGGAAGAGGTTTATGAGACTGGGAAGGAAGGGGACTCAGAATAGATAAGAGGGGGCAAAATGTGAAAGGAGAGACAGTTTAGAATATCAACTTTGGGAGAACACACTAAAAGGACTCAAGCTTCTACTAAGACCTAGGACATTTGAGAGGAACATGCCAACAACAAAGAAGAGTGAAGAGGTGTGATACCTTTGAGTCAAGCTGGGCTGTCACCTGCAAAGGTTTTTGCCTGCCTATTCCTCTTCACTCACCTGAGCACAAGTCTTTTGTCAGCTCTCTCTTTACCATCCAGGGCTCCTTCCCTTGTTCCAACAATAATATCACACTTGGTTTAGAAAAGCAAAGTCCTGCATATAAGAAACAGAATTTGGTCATGCTGTAGATATCCCAGAACTCACATCCAATTCTTTGATCATCAGGGAAGAGGGAGCTTGCAGTAAGCCAGAGAAAACTGTGATAAGGACATGTATTCAAAGGACAGGGAAGTTGAAGCTTCCAACACAGATTAATAATAGACCTGTTCACTGCCAACTCCACAAACATTAACCCGTTACTTTGGCACAGGCAGCAGACTTTCAGCCAAGCACTACAGATGCTATCCAAAAATTCACAACAATGGTGGTAGCAAAGTGCCCCTTATGAGTATAAGCTCAATTTTACAAGAAGATATTATTACCCAGTGATACCAAGATCCTGTAGTTCTCCAACATCACATTACTGTACAGATGCCTCTGAGAAGAATTCAGACAATCCCACTCCTCTTGGGAGAAGTCTACAGCCACATCTCTGAAGGTCACCAACTCCTGAAATGAAATAAATGAAGTGAAACAACCTCATCTCTTCTCATACTCACCTCATTCATTCTGCCCCAGGCACACAGGGCTCTCCCATATATTACATTCTCAAATATGTCAAGAATGTTCCCCCTCAGGGCTTTTGTACTTCTCAGATCATTCTGTATAAAAAAAAAGCAATGCTCTTACCCCAGTTGCCTATTCCCCTAACCCTCCTTATTTTTCTCCATGGTACTTATTTTGTTATTTATTGTCTGCTCCCCACCTCCATTAAAATGTAAAGTCCATGAGGGCAGAGTATGTTTTTGTTTTGGTCACTGCTATACACCAGTTATAGAACAGTATCTGGCACACATGAGGCATTCAGATACTTGCTGAATAAACTGAATTAATGAATGAATGCTTTGCAAAGTTCAAGAAGCTATAAGAGGATCAAAAATGAGACCATAAAGTGCTTGCTGTATCTCTGAAAACTGTTCTAGATCAAGCAAAACAAATTATCAATTCCATTAAAATTCAAATACTTTTATAGAGAGTACTTAAAATTTTGTGTAAAGAAATGAGTGTTCCACTCATAATACTGGTTTTGTTTTTTTTTTTGCAGCATGCGGGCCTCTCATTATTGTGGCCTCTCCCGTGGCGGAGCACAAGCTCCGGATGCGCAGGCTCATGGGCCCAGCCGCTCCGCGGCATGTGGGATCTTCCCTGACCAGGGCACGAACCCGCGTCCCCTGCATCGGCAGGCGGACTCTCAACAACTGCGCCACCAGGGAAGCCCCACAATACTGTTTTTGCTTATAGGGGCTGAGTAAGGTTCTTAAAAACTTGGAGCTATGCTATGATTCAGCTGGATTCCAGGTTTCTATAATGTGACCCCCTGATGAAAACTAACATACACTATGTGTTTGTGTGTGGGGATGGATACACACACACACACACACACATACACACTCGTAAATTGTTTTCTTTTCTTACAAAATAGAAGAGGTGAATCTGTCAAAGCAAGATTTTTAATTGGGCATTTGATACAATTTTGTCATAGTTTAAAAAACTGTCTCTACAAAATAAAAATTCTTAAAGTGTTTTTTCAACACACAGTAACTTTTCTTCTTATTTAATTATATGAAGTAGTTTGTGAATTTCTCTCTCTCTGCCCTAGCAATAACATCCTTCATATACTGCAGAAACGCTCCTGTTAAGAGTTTGTTTCATGTGGTATACATGCTTAGCTTACATAAGTATGTATAATAAATGTATAAATTTTTTATATACAACATACGCATTTTTTCACTGAGTCTTTAATTTATAGTCAATGAAAATAATTACAATGTCAACATAAAGAGCTTAAACTCTAACCTTAAAATATTTGACCTCTAACAAAGAACCTCTTAAAATATTTGAACTCTAACCGAATACTCGGTTTCAAAATCCATTCATAATTATAATCAAACCAGTCTAAAGAAAGTCAACAGTTCCCTTAACGTTTTTGCCTTACAGAAACATGATTCCCAACGGAGAAGACAACTTTCCCTGAAGCCCTGTCATGTGGTGACTGTCTTATTTCTCACATCCCTTGTACACAGCACGTGGAGGTGAGGTAGGTGACCTCTTTGCTCCTTACACTTGTTTCCATACCATTGCCCCACCCTCTTTCCTAAAATATACCTAGTTTTCAACCTCATGAAATCAGGCTATGTCACTATCACTTCTTGTTTCCATTATCTACCAATTCCTGGTAGATACAAATTCTCTGTCATTACTTGAACACTTCAGCATCTGGCTCACTGTTACTCTCTCCAATGGTACTCCCATTAAACATATGGGAGTACACATATGTTTCAATATCCATATAAATAACCCTCCCAACAGCCTGGCCTCTCAGTTCTCTGACCCCATCTTCTCCAATAAGCCTGTCTTCCACACTTCTACAGTCGCTAACCTCATGATCATGCCCTAGACCTTGTCGTTACCAATAAGTACAAAACCCTCCATAATCTCAACTCTCCCACTCTCACTTCCACCTCCTATATTCCAGTTTTTTCCCTCTGGTACCCCAATTAGGATAATTCTTCCACCACACTAGAACCTACAAATCATTCATCTCACCACGTTTTCACTGTTCTTCACTCCCACATACCCTCACTTCCTAGAACAACCATTTGTTATAATCACCCCCACGCATATACCCTCAACTGCCCGGCTCCCTCTCACTTAACTATACTCACCTGCTTAAACCACAGCCATCACTCAGCATACTCTGTTTCTGGAAGCTGCACAGCTGAACTTTGCTAGAGAAATCATGCTAATTGGTCTCACTTTAAATTCATGATCACTAACTTCCAGGGGGCCAAAATGATACATTTCTACCTACATACATGATACACTTCTCTAGTCCATTCATTTCCCCCACCCTCCTAAATGACCATTTGATACTTTCTTCTCTCTCCTCAGTCTTCAATACCTCCTCCCCCATCCTTACTCTCAGCTAAGGATCTTGTTTTGTCTCACTGAAAAAACAAAAGCCATTTTAAGAGAATTTCCACAAATTCCCACAACATCTACACATCTACTTGCATCTGGCCCATAAACTCTAACTTGATCCTATTACTATAAATGAACAGCCCAGTTTCCTAGCAAAGGCCAAACCCCTCCACTTGTATCCTAGACCTCAGCTGCTCTCAGCTTCGCAAGCACAGTGTTCCAGCAATTCCCTCCTCTCTCCTCTTCATCTTCAATTTTCCTTTCTATTGAATCTTTAACATCAGCCCACAGACATATACTCATCTTTAAAAAACCTTGTTGACTACAGTTTCTCCTTCAGTTACCACTCATTTCTCTTCTTCCCTTACAGCTAAACTATACTTTCCATTGTTTCCCTGAAATGAAGAGGAATGACATAATATGACATACGTAACAGGATCACTTGGGCTGCTCTGTTGGGGATAGACTAAAGACAGGGTGGAAGTAGAGGGACAAGTTAGAAGAGCATAGCAAAAATCCAGGTGAGAGATATTGGTTTATACCAGAATGGAAACTGGTGGTAGTAATAAGTGGTCAGATTTTGGATATATTTTGAAGGCAGGACAAACAGAATTTCCTAATGGAAGACTTTTAGCTTGAACATCTTAGATGGGGAAGTATGTAAAAGTTTTCTAATTGATTTTCCTGTTTCTATCCTTGTCCCATTCAGTTTATTTTTAATAGCAGCCAGAGTGATCCTATTAAATGGGAATCAGATCATGCCACTCCTATGCTCCCAAACTTCCAATGGCTCATTTCACTCAGTTTGAGACATCTAAATTTGAGGTATCCATTCCACAACCAAATGAAGATGCTGAGAAGGTAGTTGGATATATGAGTCTGGATTTCTGGGCTGTATACAATTTGGTAGTTGTTGGCATATAGATGGTATTTAAAGCCGTGAAACAGAGTGAGATCAACAAACGAGTGTAGATAGAGCAGAAAAGAAGACTAGGATTAAGCCCTCTTAGTTAATAGGTGCTTAGCAAAAATTTTTTGAATGAATGAACATTTGGACAGAGACCAGAATGAAGAAGTTGGTCTGTATCTGGGGGAACAGCATTCTAGGCAGAGGGAACAGTAAGTGCAAGGCCATGAGTTAAGAATGTACTCAGATCACTACAAGGAAGCTAGTGTGGCTGGAACCAAGTGAGTGAAATACAGAGTGGGAAAAATTAGATGAGGTCAGAGGGTTAGCCAGGGACCAGTTTATGTAGGGCCTTGCAAGCCAAGGCAAGGACTTCAACATTTATCCAGAATCAGGTGGGAATCCATTGGAGGGTTTTAAGAAGTGACATGATTGGTCACCCAGAAAAGTTTCAGCAGAAGGAAAATTAATGTCTGCTTGTTTTGAAAAGCAAGAAAATATTTCAGGAAAGAGAAAACACCAGCTCACCTGGTACATGGCTTTAAGAAGTCCAACAGCCATTCTTTCCTCCCCTTGACTCTTCTCTTGGGAAATGGCAGTGTCCTTAGATGAGTGAGATGGGTAAGAGAACATGAGAAACTAGGCTTTCCTTGCAGCATCCAGAATCACTAGCTTAGAATTTTTCTGCTTCTCTTTCCTCTGTTGCACCCTTCCCTCCAATAGACAGAAGGCAGAATGGAGACCTAGGAATCTTCTTGCATGCAATTTAACCTGTGCCTAAATCACTTCCTAATTTATTATTTTAACAAGAGATTTTCTAGATTTTACAAATAAAAACTCCAAGTAATGTAATCATTTGCATAAAGACACACAGCTAATAAATAACAGCACCGAGATCAAATAAAGGTCTTCCTGATTCCACTTTCCTTCTCCTCTCCAGTAGATCAGTGGTTCTGAAACTTGGTGGCACACTGGCATCACCTGGTTTGCTTTAATAGATACTGGTGGCACAGAGTCTCACTCAGCGCCCCCCCCCCGCAAAAAAAAAAACAACAACATACACACACTCACAGGTTCTTAAAAACTACAGCGCCAACCACCATCTTACACAGATCACAGCGGCCACGGGTACGGGCAGTTTCTCACCGTCGCCCTCTCCCATAGCCCCCAGCCTCCAATACTAGGGTATCACAACCGGTGATCTCACACTCCAGTCACAAAGAAGCCGAGGATACAGGAACAACGGGAAACAGAGAGTACCCTCCCGCCCCCGCTCACAGTCTCGCCCTCTGTGGCACCAACCATCGACTCACTCGCATCCACAGTCACACAGATACGATGTGTACAGGCACATCGGGTGTCAGGCTCACGCACCGTAAGGTCTCAATCCCGTCTCACACGAAGAGTCACACAGAAGGCCCGGGAACCGACGTCAGGGTGACCCACAGGCCGCTCCTCAACCCACTTCCTACCTGCAGAACTGAAGTGCCGGAAGACCAGGTCCAAGCCCGGAAAACTCGGGTAACCTCCTCTCGGGCCCACCTCCTGCCCTGAATCTGAGGGAACCCAGCCTCCGCGGGCCCGGAAAGAAGCGACCGGGCCTCCGGAGGACACAAAGGCGCCGCGGGCCCAGTGCTCGCGGGGGCCACTGGGAAATGTAGTCCTGACCAGAAAAAGGCTCGGCACCCGGGAGTTCAACTGCCACAGCTCAGCTCCTCTGGGGGTTCGTAACACCGTCCCCTGTGCCCCGGCTCCTGCCACGCTGACCTCTCCCGGGCCTTGCAGAAGGAGCCTGGAAGTCCCGATGACTCCTCTCAGCTCTGAGCCTGGGTCTGCCACAGAGACTGGCCGAGCATCACACTAGACGGTCTGGGATTGAAGTGCGCAGGCACAGGGTTTCGGTTCACCTCCCTAAGCAACGCAGCAGAGAATTACAAGCCTTGGGCTAGTCGCAAGGGGCCGGGTGGTGTGTGGGCGCGCGCTAGTGTAGCGCGTGCTACACAAAGTGCGTGAAGAGTGAGTCCCTCTCTTTGAGCTGGGGAACCTGAAAAAAGTGTGTGGTGTGTGGTGGGCAGTTGGGAGTGGAGTGCGCAGGTGCATTATGCTTCCACCCAGTCCCGCCTTCCCTAGGGCATTCTTTCTCAGGGAATGGTTTACCTTGAAGGCAGGAGAGGAGGGGTCAGGGTAGAGAGTGTCATCCTGTGCATATGGTTCCTGTGTTTGTGATTTAGTGACTGTGGATGTGACTGTGTCCCCTCTTCCTAAAATGGCTCCTATGTCGGGTATCTTCAAAGTTCCCTACGTTCGGATACAAATGTCACATTTCCAAGAGGGCTTCCCTGATTACACTTCTCCCCCAACACTCTACGGCTCCTTAACCTGACTCTATACCCCCTTAGAACAACAGTGATTATATTTTAAGTTTTTATTTAAGTTTCTGTCACCTGATTTTGTGAGTTAGTGCACCACCCTGTGATTCTGTCATTGTGTGTGTGTTTCTGTGAGAGTAACTATGCAAAACTCTGTGTGTTGGAGTGAGCATGGTGCATTTCTGTGACCATGTGTGTGATTGTGTGTGACATTTGTGATGTTAACTGTGAGAATGTGCTATGATAGAAAGTGACTGACTGGTGGAGAATGGAGTAGGACTGTGGTATGATAGTGTGTATGGCAGACCGTGAGGATTATACTAATGGATGTAGGTTTGTGTGAAGAATTCTGCCCTGTGGTATCCGATTAGAAAGCACCTACTGTGTGCCAGATGCTATTTGAGGTGCTGGGATAGACACAGAGAAAATAAGCTTTAAAAAATGGTGAATAAAATATTAGTGAGTGGAAGGGAAAATTCAAGAGACCTATTATATGTGTATTTGGATAACAAATAGATATCTGGATCTACATAAAGGAGTGAAGAGCACCAGAGATGGTAACTACAGGGTTAACACATAATACTATTTTCTTATTATTTAATTATTGCCAAAATACAAATTATTGTTTAAGCAAGAATAAAAACAATGTAGTTAAGGGTATCTATATTATTAATATATATGTTAACAAATATAGAAGCAAATTGTATGACAACAATAGCACAAATGCCAGGAGAAGAGAAATGCATGGAAATAAACTAATGTAAAGGTTCCAATATTCTATGGGAAGTAATATAATATCACTTGAATGGACGCTGTGTTAAGTGAAAGATGTACATGCTAAGCCCTAAAGCAACCACTTAACTAACAAAACAAAGTTATTGCTAATTATCCAACAAGGGAGATAAAATGGAGTCATAAAAATTACTCAGTTAATCCAAATCCAGTTAATCCTCTTCTCCAAAAGAGGAGAAGGGAACAAATTACAGGTGGGAAACATAGAAAGATAGAAGGTTTATATCAATAATCAGATTAAATATAAATGATCTGAACATCCCAATTAAGAGGGACTGAGTATCAGATCAGATAAAAAAAGCACAACTCAACCATATGCTGCCTATGAGAAATTCACTTTAAATATATACTAATAGGTTAAAAGTACAAGGATGAAAAAGATATACCATGCTAATGCTGTGTAAAGAAAGCTGGAATGACCTTGGATTTGGCAGTGGGTTCTTAGATATGACACCTAGAGCACAAGAAGCCGAAGAAAAAATAGATAAATTGGACTTCATCAAGAAGGTGAAAAGACATCCCACAGAATGGTGAAAATACTTGTAAATCACATATCTGATAAGGGTTTAATACCCAGAATATATAAAGAACTCCTAAAGCTCAACAACAAAAGGACAACCCAATTCAAAAAGTGAGCAAAGACTTGAATATATATTTCTGCAAAGAAGATATATAAATGGCCAATAAACACATAAAAAGACTAAACATCATTAGTAATTAGGGAAATGCAAATAAAGCTATGAGATACCACTTTATACCTACTAGGATGGGTATTTTCAAAATAACTGAAAATAGCACATGTTAGTGAGGATGTGCATAACTTGTAACCCTTGTACAATGATGGTGAAAATATAAAATGGTATAGTTTGGCAATTCCTCAAAAAGTTTAGCACAGAATTACCATGTGACCCAGCAATTATGCTCCTAGGTATATATCCAAAGGAACTGAAAGCAGGGACTTGAACAGATACTTGTATTCCAATGTTTATTGAAGCGTTATTCAAAATAGACAAAAGGTGGAAAAAACATGAATGGGTAAAGTGTACTATACACATACAATGGAATATTTTTCAGCCACAAAAAGGAATAAAGTTCTGACACATACAACATGGATGAAGCTTGAAAAATTTATGCAAAGTGAAGTAACTCATATGCAAAAGGACAAATATTGTATAATTCTGCTTATATGAAATATTTGGATTAGGCAAATTCATAGAGAAAGAAAATAGATTAGAGGTTACTGCAGGGAGGGAGGAATTGGGAATTATTGCTTAGTGGTTACAAAGTTTCTGTTTGGGTTGATGAAAAGTTTTGGAAATAGATAGTGGCGATGATTGCACATTTTGAATCTACTTAATGCCACTGAATTGTACACTTAAAAATTGTTAAAATGGCAAATTTTATGTTATGTATTTTACAATAATATAAAAATGTAATAATGTAGTATACCAAAAATCATTGAATTACATACACTTTAAATGGGTGAATTATATGGTATGTAAATTACATCTCAATAAAGCTGTTTAAAAAAAGAAAGCTGGATGGGGCTTCCCTGGTGGCGCAGTGGTTGAGAGTCCGCCTGCCGATGCAGGGGACACGGGCTCGTGCCCCGGTCCGGGAAGATCCCACATGCCGCGGAGCGGCTGGGCCCGTGAGCCATGGCCGCTGAGCCTGCACGTCCGGAGCCTGTGCTCCGCAACTGGAGAGGCCACAACAGTGAGAGGCCGGGGTACCGCAGAAAACAACAACAAAAAAGAAAGCTGGAGTGGATATAAATATCTACAAAGTAGGTTTCAGAGCAAAAAATATTACAGAGATAAAGAAGATCATTTCATAATAATAAAGTGGTCAGTTCATCAATAGAGAATAACAATTGTAAATGTTCATGCACCTAATAATAGCATCAAAATACATGAAACAAAAACTGATAAAACTGGAAGGAGAAAGAGATAAATCCACTATTACAAGTCAGAGAGTCCAGTAATACTCTCAGTAATTGCTAGAACAAGTAGACAGAAAATCAGTCAAAACATAGAAGATTTGAAAAACACTGTCATTGAACTAATTGATATTTGCAGAGCACTACAACCAACAACAGCAAAAAATACTAATTTTTTTCAAGTGCACATGGAACATTTACAAAACTAAAACATATTCTGGGCCACAAAACAATCCTCTTTCCACAATGGAATTAAATTAGAAATCAGTAACTAAAAGATATCTGGATAATTATTGAATATTGTATTTGGAAATGTACACACGTCTAAATAACACATGGATTAAAAAAAATCAAAAAGGAAGTTAGAAAGTATGTTGAACTGAAAGAAAATGAAAACATATTACATAGCAATTATGAGATGCCACTGAAACTGTGTTCAAGGGGAAATTTCTAGAAACTAGATGTCTATATTAACAAAAAACAAAGGTCTCAAATCAATGACTTCATCTTCCACTTTAAGAAACCAGAAAAAGAAGAGCAAATTAAACACAATGTAAGCAAAACAAAGGAAATAATAAATATCAGAGCAGAAATCAATGAAATAGAAAACAGAAAAATAAAGAAAAATCAATGGAACCAAAAGTTAGTTATTTGAGATTAATAAAAATGATAAAACTGTAGCAAGACTGGTCAGGAAAGAAATGGAGATGTATCAGGAATGAGAGAAGTGACATCACTACAGATTCTACAAATGTTAAAAGGACGACAAAGTACAGCATAGAAACTTTAATCCAATATATTAAACAACTTAGGTGAAATAGAAAGATTTCTTGACAGACACAAACTATCAAACCTTACTAAAGAATAAATAACCTGAATAGCCCTATATCTATAATATAAATTGAATTTGGAATTAAAAACCTTCCTACAGGGACTTCCCTGGTGGTCCAGTGGTAAAGAAACTGCCTTACAATGCAGGGGATGCGGGTTCGATCCCTGGTCAGGTAACTAAGATCCCACATGCTGCAGGGCAACTAAGCCCGTGTGCCAAAATTACCGAGCTCGCGCGCCTCAACTGGAGCCCACAGGCCGCAAACTACAGAGCCCACGCACCCTGGAACCTGCGCGCCACAACTAAAGAGAAAACCCCCATGCCACAGCTAGAGAGAAGCCCGTGCACCACAACGAAGAGCCCGCGTGCTGCAACTGAGACCCAGCCCAGCCATAAATAAATAAAATAAACAAATAATAAATAAATCTTAAAAAAAAAACCCTTCCTACAAAAAAAGCCAAGTCCAGATGGCTTCACTGGTAAATTCTATGAAACATTTCTATTTAATTTTAATTTTTATTAAACATTTAAAATTCTCTTAAGCATTTAAAGAATAAATAATAACAATTTTATACAAACACTTCCAGAATATTGAAAAGAAGGAAATTCTTCCCATTCATTCTATGAGTTAACTAGACAAAATTACCCCACCTCCCCCGCCCCCACAAAACCTACAGATTAATATCCCTCATGAACCTATTTGCAAAAAGTTCTTAATAAAATTTTAGCAAATTGAATCCAGCAATATAAAAAAATGATAATGCAACAATGGCCAAGTGGTGTTTATCCCAAGAATATAAGATTGGTTTAAGATTTGAAGTCCAGTGTAATTCAACATATTAACAAACTAAAAGAGAAAGAAAATACAGTATTGCCATCTCAGATGCAGAAAGAGCATTTGACAAAATTCAACATCCATTCTTGATAAATACACTTAGCAGAAAAAGAAAAAAAGCTTCAACTCAGTGAAGGCCATCTATGAAAAATCTCCAGCTACCATTTCACTTAATAGTACAAAACTGAATGCTTTCCTTCGAAGTAAGATCTTGGCAAAGATATTCACTGTCTCCACTTCTGTTCAATCTTTTATAGAAGGTTTTAGCCAGAGAAACCAGGAAAGAAAAAGAAATAAACAGCATACAGATTTGATAGTGTGATGAAGAGCCTAATTTCATTTTTTGATGTTTGCCTGCTTATAGCTTTAAAAAAGAAACCCAAACCAAGAAGTTTATTTAAACAACAAGTGCTTGTCTTGAAGGGAAAACTATCTAGGATTTCTTTCTTTTTTAAAAATTAATTTTTAATTGGAGTATAGCTGAGTTACGATGTCGTATTAGTTTCTGCTGTACAGCAAAGGGAATCAGTTATGTATATATCCACTCTTTTTTAGCCTCTTTCCCCATATAGGTCATTACAGAGTATTGAGTAGAGTTCCTTGTGCTATACAGTAGCTCCTCATTAGTTATCTATTTTATATATAGTAGTGTGTTCATGCCAATCCCAATCTCCCAATTTATCCTACCTCCCCCTTCCCCCTTGGTGGTCATAAGTTTGTTTTCTACATCTGAGACTCTTTCTGTTTTGGAAATAAGTTTATTTATACTATTTTAGGATTTAGTTCTTTTAGAGTAATTTATCCCTACTTAAAGAGACTACCTTACTTGTGACATCTACATAGAAAAAAGTCATAAAATTGTCCTAGGTTTAACAATGATAAATGAAAAACATTAAAATTCTCCAGCTGAACAAGGTATGCAAGGATTTTTTTTTTTTTTTTTTTTTGCGGTACGCGGGCCTTTCACTGTTGTGGCCTCTCCCGTTGCGGAGCACAGGCTCTGGACGCGCAGGCTCCGCGGCCATGGCTCACGGGCCCAGCCGCTCCGTGGCATGTGGGATCTTCCCGGACCGGGGCACGAACCCGTGTCCCCTGAATCGGCAGGCGGACTCTTAACCACTGCGCCACCAGGGAAGCCCTGTCAATTGTTTTTAAGTTCTTAAATCAGAGCGGAACTCATATGAAATGTTGAAAAAAGAAATCGGGTCTTTAGGGCAAGAGTGACATATAGTCTGGGTTGCTGGATTCTTAGGTTTTTGCACCTGGTTACTTGTCTACTTTTCAACTTACACTTTTCACTCCTGATGGCGAGGCTACTTTGAATTATTGACATGACCTTTCATTTGATGGCTCAGTGTCTTTGCCTTCTTCAACAACATCTTTCTAGATTACCTGTATCACTTCTGTCCATACAACACACACGGAATATGGAGTAACACAGTGTTAAAAAAAAAAAAAAAAAAAGCGTGGGTGTTTCCAGTAATACACAATCACGAATCTCTATAATTTTTTTCCATTTAATATTTTGGTGACTCATGTATTGACTTAACCATGTAAATTTCAATATTGTAACAGGTGCCCGTCAGAAAAGCTGAAACACAAAGAACGGACACAGCACATTGTCTCTGAAAAACTGCAGAGTCAGAATCAAGAGGTCACTAGAACAGACGACGCGACCATGGTCACACGAATGGTCGCAAACTAGAACGACCCTAAAGTCACTGGACCTGAGAGTCCCTCGACCCCGTAGACTCCCTACCACAAATTCCACCGCTGAAATCTCCCACACCCGATCACGCAACGGTGCTCCTCCCTTTTCTTTTCTTTTTTTTTTTTTTTTTTTACCCCTCCCTTTTCTGACTGCCTCCAGGAGCTTGAGGCTCAGGCTGGCCCATCTCGTCTCTTCACGGTGTCCAGACCTTGCCCCTCTTTCACCCCACTGAAGTCCAGTCCCAGGTGGAGCCGGGACCAGACGGAACGAAACCGACTCAGCGGTGCTTCCCTCACGGACCAGATACCGTAACGCCTAGAACCCAAAGATCCAGACAACTGTAAGGAGGAGGCGACTTTTCGCAGAAAATAGATTTGGGCCGAGACGGCCTCTGGGAAATGTAGTCCGGGACAGGAAAACTGCGGACCTTTTCACATTCTTAGCACCAAGTGGCACTCCCAGGCTCCGAGGGCCGGACTCACTGGAGGCAGCTGCTGCAAAACTCTCAGCTGAGGCCCCTCGGCAGATCTGAGAGCCCCTCAACGCAGCGGTTGCTTATTCCCGCTACTCGTCAACTGGAGGGCCAGTCCCGCCCTGGCGAGCCGCGAGGGGCTCTGGGAAGAGTTATCCTGCGTCTAACGGACCGAGGCTTGTGCTGCCTTCGGCCACAGCCGGCACTGACCTTAATGGATTACCTAACTCGGGCTGCACCGGCTGTGCCACTTGGGCATCGCTGAGGTGCGGAATTGGGGCCTGTGTCTGCGAGCTCGGTGGTGAGTCCTCGGGAAGCCGCGAGCTCAGAGTCCGGGACTCTTTGTGCCGGGTGGAATAGGGGCCTGCGGACCACCCGGTGCCTGTGTTGTTGGAGGAGGACGCCGGGCAGGGCTTTGCCCGTGCGGGTGGTTCCCTGAGGCCGTGGAAGTGACGTGTGAAGGACTGTGAGCGTGTGGCTTGATAGGACTTTATTTGCCAGGCATTTGTCTGTGACTGATATGGCCGTGGAGTCGTGTGTGCAGGCGGATTTTGTGGATGTGCTTTTCCTTTTCTGTTTCACTATGAACGTGGCTGCAAACCACGATAAAAGGCAGAGTTCGGTTGTGTGTATAGATTTGTGAGACTGTTTGTACCAGCGCTTCATTTCTTTGGATATGGTAATCGTAAATATGTTTTTCTATGAGGTATCAGTAGCCCCAACACGTTGTTTCAGTATTTATTTAAAATTTTATTTCTGTGTAATGGC
This sequence comes from Lipotes vexillifer, assembly GCF_000442215.2. Taxonomy (NCBI): domain Eukaryota; kingdom Metazoa; phylum Chordata; class Mammalia; order Artiodactyla; family Lipotidae; genus Lipotes; species Lipotes vexillifer. The sequence goes on along the minus strand of NW_006798798.1, from coordinate 7,273,002 downwards.
CACGTTGTTTTGTGTGCTTAGTAATAATGCTCCTTGCCCCTCAGTCCCCGCCCCAAATCACAAAATAAAGAAAAGCTCCAAGAAAGCAAAAATCATTTATACTTCTACCAGCCACTATCAAAATTTATTTCCCATCTTTTCACCCCTCCCTCTGTGAATACATACATATGCATTCGTATATTATAAAATTGGAATCACGCTATACATACAGTTCTGTAATCTACCTATGCTATTTAACAATGTGCAGTTAATATTTTTCCATTTAAACAATTACACATCTATGTCATCATTTAAAAGTTTTTTTTTATGGTATACATTTTAATGCATTTACACCTGTTGATGGGTAATGTGGTTCTTTTTAACTTCTTGCCATTATAAAGAATGGGTTTATCAGCAACTATTTGGCATATTATGATGCACTTTCTTAATCTTTTTTGGTGGGGGGCAGGCTCTTAGAAGTGGAACTGATAGGTTGAGATATATATGCTTATTAAAGACTCCCTAATTCTATCCAGTTATTCTCTTGTAAAGTTCCAATAATCTACAGTATTATTGGCATAGTATAAGATTGCCTATATTCATACAGCCTTGATAACAATGGTTATCGTTAGTATTAATAATCTTTGTTAACCTCATAGATGTAAAATAATTTCTTTAATTTGCAGTTATTTAATTACTACTGAAGTCAACCATTTAAAAATCATTTTTTGTGTGAATTATGTGTTTTCTAAGGTGTTTTTCTACAGCAGTGTTCTATTTTCAAATTTCTTTTCCAGGTTCTTCAGGTACTGAGGATTCATTCATTCATCCACTCACCATTTATTGAATGCTGCGTGTGACAGGAATAATTATAGATGCTTGGGATATAACACTGAACAAAGGAGACAAACTCTCTGCTATCATGGTACTTACATTGTTGTGGGCCAGATAATAAATGAGGTAAGTAAGGTAAATATAACATACATTAAATAGTGAAACATTCTAAGAGAAGAAGTAAAGCAGGAGGATATATAGAATCAAGGATGAGACTTGGAGTTTTAGATGGGGTAGTTAAGAATGCATCCTGAAAATGTAATAATAAAGATATGAAGGAAATAAAGGTGCTAGTTATGCACATAATTAAGGGAAGAGGGAACAACAGTTAGAAAAGCCCTGAGATGGGAATATGCCTGTTACAAAGAGGCTGGTGTGGCTGAAATAGAGCAAATGAGAGGGAGAGTAGTGAGAGATGAGAGAAGAAAGGTAATTGGAGGGAAGAAGGGCAGATCAGATTGGGCCTTATGGGCCCTGTTAAGGATCTTGGCTTTTTACTGTGAATGAGATGGGAAGCTATTGGAGAGTTTTGAACATGCAAGTGATAGTATCTGCTTATGATTTAAGAGGATTGCCTTGGTTGCTCTGATGAGAGAATTATGAGAAGAAGAATAGGGGAAGAGGGCAGGGACAAGGGCAGAAGCAGAGAGACCAATTAGGAAACTATTGTATTAATCTAGGGAAAAGATGTTGGTGACCTGGACCAGAGTAGTAAAAATGGTGAGAAGTAGTCGTGTACTGGATATAATTTAAAGGTAAAGCTGACATAATTTGCTGATAGAACTGATGTGGAGTGTAAGTGTGACAAGATGACACAATATTTTTTAATCTGAGCAACATGAAGAATGGAGTTATCATTAACTGAGAAGGGAAAGAAGGTAGGAAGAACCTGGGGCATATAGAGATAGTGAGATTTCAGTTTGGAATAGTGTATCTGAAGTATAAGATGCCCATTGGACATTCAGGTGGAAATATTAAGTTGGCAGTGGGATATACAAGTCTGAAGTTCAAAAGAAAGATCTGAGACCTAGGTTGGAGACATACGTTTGGGGATTATCAGCATATAGGTGATATTTAAGGAGATCACTTAGAGGGTAGGGTAGATGGAAAATGATAGAGGTAAAGGACTTATCTCTGGGTCACTTCAACATGAGAAAGTCTGGAAAATGAGGAGGAACTAGCAAAAAAGACTGAAAGGGAGAAAACCCCAGTTATGGTGCTTAGTGCTACTGACATGGTCATTGTTTCTAGGCTTTTTATTTTGGTGGGCAGAGCTAGGAAATATATTCTTTTAGTTTTTTTTAGTAGCTTGATTCACATACCATACATTTTACCCTTTAAAGTGTACGTACAGCGGAATGTTTTTTAAAAAAATCCACAGGGTTGTGCACCCATCACCATTGTGTAATTTTAGATCATTTTTGTCCCCCCTGAAAGAATTACTGTACCCATTAGCAGTCAATCTCATATTCTCCTCCTTCCTCCCAGTCTAATGAACCACTAATCTGATTTATGCCTTGATGAATTTGTCTATTCAGACATTTCATATAAATGAAATTGTACAATATGTGATCTTTTGTGACTGGCTTCTTTCACATGATATGTTTTCAATGTTTATTAACGTTGTAGCTGGAAATATACTCTTAACAGGGTAGACCCCATGAGTTCATACTGCTATTTGCAATCAAAAAAATTTAGAATTATAGAGTTTCTACTTTGGTTTCATTTTTGTGTCTTTTATTTATTAATCCATCCATCTGTAGATGTGTATATGTATATATAAATAAGATAGTTCAGAGCAATATTATTAGTACTTAAAATATTCCTACTGCAAATAATTTAATATTTCTTTATAGATCTATTTGCTTTGGGGTTGTCTCTCTAGGGACATATAACCCAGTTATTGTGCTTTAAAGTAACTAGAACTAATTTCTCTGTGTGTGGTTAAGCCACAAATGTAACATATGAGTAGGTTCATTTGTTTCATTCTGCTTTTGATTTTTAGGTACAGCTTATGGGTTTTTTTGGTTGTTGTTGTTTTAATTTAATTTATTTAATTAATTATTTTAGCTTTTAACATTTGTTTTAATTTTGTTTTATAATCATGTAAGACATTTACATGGTTGGAAAGTCAAATATGCAAAACAAACACACAAAACAAAGAGAAGTCTTGTATTGTTTGCAAACAGGGAGCATGATGCCTCCAGCTTTGTTATTCCTTCTCAGGATTGCTTTGGCAATTTGGGGTCTTCTGTGGGTCCATACAAATTTTAGGATTGTTTGTTCTATTTATATGAAAAATTCCATTGGAATTTTGATAGAAATTGCATCGAATCTATACATTGCTTTGAGTAGTATGAACATTTTAGCAATATCAATTCTTCCAATCCATGAACACGGAATTTCTTTCCATTTATTTGTGTCTTTTCCAATTTCTTTCATCAGTGTCCTGTAGTTTTCATTGTATAGTTTTTCACCTGCTTGGTTGAGCTTATTCCTAGGTATTTTATTCTTTTTGATGCAATTGTGAATGGAATTGTTTTCTTAACTTTTCTTTCTGATAGTTCATTATTAGTGCATAGAAATGCAGCAATTTCTGTATATTAATTTTGTATCCTGCAACATTACTGAATTCATTTATAGGTTCTAACAGTTATTTGGCAGTCTTTAGGGTTTTGTATGTATAATATCATGTCATCTGCAAATAATGAAAGTTTCACTTCTTCCTTTCCATTTGGATGCCTTTTATTTCTTTTTCTTGCCTAATTGCTCTGGCTCGGACTTCCAGTACTATGTTGAACAAAAATAGCGAGAATGGGCATCCTGTCTTGTTCCTGGTCTTAGAGTAAAAGCTCTTAGCTTCACACCATTAACTATGGTGTTAGCTCTGAGCTTGTCATATATATCATTTATTATGTGAGATACGTTTCCTCTATACCCACTTTGTTGAGAGTTATTTTGTTTTGTTTTTTTTTGTGGTATGCGGGCCTCTCACTGTTGTGGCCTCTCCTGTGTGGAGCACAGGCTCCGGACGCGCAGGCCCAGTGGCCATGGCTCACGGGCCCAGCTGCTTCGCAGCATGTCAGATCCTCCCGGATCGGGGCACGAACCCGCGTCCCCTGCATCGGCAGGCAGACTCCCAACCACTGTGCCACCAGGGAAGCCCCATATGGATTTTTATCATTCATTTTGGTAATGTGGTGTATCACATTTGTTGATTTGTGGTTATTGAACCATCCTTGCATCCCTAGAATATATCCCATTTTATTGAGGTGTTTGATTCTTTTTAAAAAATTTTTTTTAAATAAATTTGTTTGTTTTATTTTTGGCTGCATTGGGTCTTCATTGTTGCACATGGGCTTTCTCTAGTTGTGGCAAGTGAAGGCTACTCTTCATTGTGGTGCGCAGGCTTCTCATTGCAGTGGCTTCTCCTGTTGCGGAGTGCGGGCTCTAGGCATGTGGGCTTCAGTAGTTGTGGCTTGTGGGCTCTAGAGCGCAGCCTCAGTAGTTGTGGTGCATGGGCTTAGTTGCTCCGCAGCATGGGGGATCTTCCCAGACCAGGGATTGAACCTGTGTCCGCTGCACTGGCAGGCGGATTCTTAACCACTGTGCCACCAGGGAAGCCCCAAGGCATTTGATTCTTAATGTATGTTGAGTTCGTGTTTGCTAATATTTTGTTGAGGATTTTTCATCTGTGTTCATCCAGAATATTGGCCTATGATTGTCTTTTCTTGTGGTATACTTGTCTGGTTTTGGTATCAGGGTAATGCTGGCCTTGTGAAATGAGTTTGGAAGTGTTTTCTCCTCTTCTATTTTTTGGGAGATTTTTAGAAGGATTGGTATTAATTTTTCTTTGAATGTTTGGTAGAATTCACCACTACAGCCATCTGGTTCTGGATTTTTGTTTGCTGGGAGGTTTTAAATTACTGATTCAACCTCCTTACTAGTAATCGGTCTGTTCAGATTTTTTGTTTCTTCATAATTCAGTCTTGGATGGTTGTATGTTTCTAGGAATTTATCCATTTCTTCTAGTTGTCCAATTTTTTGGCATATAATTGTTTGTAATAGTCTCTTATCTTTTGTATTGTATTTCTGTGGTATCAGTTGTAACATCTCTTTTGTTTCTGATTTTGTTTGAGTCCTCTCTCGTTTTACTTGGTGAGTCTACCTAAAGGTTTGTCTATTTTGTTTATCTTGTCACAGCATCAGTTCTTGGTTTCATTGATCTTTTCTCTTGTCTTTTTAGTCTCTTTCATTTTTTTCTGCCCTGATTCTTGTTACTTCCTTCCTTCTACTAAGTTTGGGCTTCTTTTATTCTTCTTTTCTAGTTCCTCGAGGTTTAAAGTTAGATTGTTTATTTGACATTTTTCTTGGTTTTTGAAATAGGCATTTGTTGCTATGAACTTCCTTCTTAGAACAGTTTTTGTTGCATCCCTTAAGTTCTGGTGTATTGTACTTCCATTTTCATTTGTCTCAAGACATTTTTTATTTTGCTTTTGATTTCTTTGTTCCCATTGGTTATCCAGTAGCATGTTGTTTAGTCTCTACATATTTCTGAATTTTCCAGTTTTCTTCTGGTAATTGATTTTGTTTCATACCGTGTGGTTGGGAAAGATGCTGGATATTATTTAAGTCTTCTTAAATTTGTCAAGACTTGTGTTGTGGCCTGTCATATCCTAGAGAATGTTCTATGTGCACCTGAGAAGAAGGTGTATTCAGGTGCTTTTGGATGGAATTTCTGTATATATCTATTTAGTCTTTCTGGTCTAATGTGTTGTTTAAGGCCAATGTTTCCTTATTGATTTTCTGTCAGAACGATTTATCCATTGTCTTAGTGTATTGCTGCCTATTTCTCCCTTTAGACCTGTTAATATTTGCTTCATATATTTAGGTGCTCTTATGTTGTGTGCACATATATTTACAAATGTTTATCCTCTTGTTGGATTGACCCCTTTATCATTATGTAATGCCCTTCTTTGTCTCTTATGGCAGTCTTTGTTTTAAAGTCTGTTTTGTCTGATATAAGTATAGCTATCCCAACTTTCTTTTGGTTTCCATTTGCATGGAATATCATCATGGAAAAAGATGGACCCTTACAGTCTGTGTGTGTCCTTACAACTGAAGTGAATCTCTCATAGGTAGCATAGGTATGGGTCTTTTTTTTTAATCCATTCATCCATTCTGCGTCTTTTTGAAAGCTTTTCTTTTTTTGTGTGTGGTATGCGGGCCTCTCACTGTCGTGGCCTCTCCTGTTGCGGAGCACAGGCTCTGGACGCACAGGCTCAGTGGCCATGGCTCACAGGCCCAGCCACTCCGCGGCACGTGGGATCCTCCTGGACCGGGCCACCCGTTCTTTGTCTTTTGATCAGAGAATTTAATCCATTTACATTTAAAGTAATTATTAATAGGTATGTATTTGTTGCCATTTTGTTAATTGGTTTTTGGCTGTTTTGTAGTTCCTCTGTTCCTTTCTTCTTTTGCTCTCTTTCTTTGTGGTTTGATGGCTTTCTTTATTGGTATGCTTAGATTCATTTCTCACTATCTTTTGTTATCTACTGCAAATTTTTGGTTAATGGTTACCATGAGACTGACATAAACCCACTTATACTTATAATGGTCTAAGTTAAGTTGATAATAATCAAAGTTTGAATGCATTCTAAAGCTTTACATTTCTATCCCTGCCCCCCCGATCATTTTAAAAAATATCAAATGCTTCACAAATTTGCATGTCATCCTTGTACAGAGGCCATGCTATTCATCTCTATATCATTCCAATTTTAGTATATATGCTGCTGAAGTGAGCACTGGGAGGTTTCTGTTGACCTGTCTTCAAGTTCATTGATTTTTTCCTCAGTCATGTTGAGTCTACTGATGAGTCCATTGAAGGCATTCTTTTTTTTTTTTAGAGTTCCATCAGCACTAAGCAATTTTAATTTTAAAAAAATGATCTCAGAGTAATTTCAAACTCACAGAAAATTTGCAAGTACATTACAAAAAAACTCCCTTATTGCCTTCACCCAGATTCACCAACTTTTAATATCTCTCTCTGTGTTTCTTTCACACACACACACACACACACACACACACACACACACACATACATACACACACACACACAATGAGTCTTTTTCTGAACCATTTGACTACAAGCTTCAGACCTGATCCTTCATCCCCTAAATACTCCAGTGTGTATTTCCCTAAACAGGGACCTCCCAATAAGTCAGGAAGTCAACAATTGATACAACATTGCCATTTAGAGAACCTGGTCAAATTTCAGTTTTGCCAATTGTCCCCAAAATGTCTTTTTCTACATACTTTAAAAAATATATATATTTATTTATTTTTATTTGGTTGTGCCGGGTCTTGTTGTGGCTGGTGGGCTCTTTAGTTGCAGCTGGTAGCCTCCTTAGTTGTGGCTTGCCATCTCCTTAGTTGCAGCACGCGGGCTTCTTAGTTGTGGCATGCGAACTCTTAGTTGCGGCATGCATGTGGGATCTAGTTCCCTGACCAGGGCTTGAACCTGGGCCCCCTGCATTGGGAGCATGGGGTCTTAACCGCTGCGCCACCAGGGAAGTCCCCCCAAAATGTCTTTTTTAGTTTTCAGGTACAGGATTCCTTCATACCTTGCATTTGGTTGTCATTTCTCTTTGGCCTCCTGGAACAGTTCCTCAGTCATTCTGTCTATCATGTCCTTGAGAGTTTAAAAGAATACAGGCCTTATATTCTGTAGGCTGGCACTCAACTTGATTCCATTGGATGTTTCTTCATGCCTAGACTCAGGCATGTATTCCTGACAAACTTTGATTTTCTCATTATGTCATTCTGTCCCATCACTGGTGATGTTAACCTTGATCATCTAGTCATGTTGATGTCTTCACTGTAAAGTTCTATTTTTCCTTGTAACTGTTGGAAAATGTTCCAGTATGGTGCTAAAATCCTGTTCCTCATCGAAACTTTACCCATTCTTAGCCTCCATTGACAACTTCAGTCTGAACCACTCTCCAGTTGGTAAGTGGTTTTATGTTTATATTATTCCTTTTACATTTATTGGTTGGCATTATAGTGGAAAGGAAGAGCTTTCCTTTCTTCCTACTGATTTATATCACGTTGAGCTCATGGATTCTATTTTATTCAGTAGGTTATAATTTATTACTGTAAATATTTATTTTCATGCTCAAATTGCCCCTAATTTGGCCAATGGGAGCTTCTTTGAGCCAGTTTCACATCTTTTTAACATGGTTCTATCAGTTTTTGAGCACTTCCTTAATTTCTGACACAAGATGTTCTAGGCTTATCTTGTAGTTTTCCCACTCCAGCCCTAAAATCAGATATTTCTTCAGACAGTCTTGGTTCCTCTTCTTTTTTCCTGTATAAATATTTTTTGGAAAATTTTGGACTTTTATTTATTTATTGTTTTTGAAGTATAGTTGATTTACCATATTATGTTAGTTTCAAGTGTACAGCAGAGTGATTTGGTTATACATATATATATTCTTTTTTTGATACTTTACGTTATAGTTTATTACAAGGTATTGAATATAGTCCCCGTGCTATGCAGTAAATCCTTGTTGTTTATTTTATATGCATCTGTTAATCCCATACTCTCAATTTATTCCTCCCTTGCTTCCTCTCCCCTTTAGTAACCATAAGTTTGTTTTCTAGGTCTGTGAGTCTGTTTTCTGTTTTGTATATAGATTCATTTGTACTATTTTTTAGATTCCACATGTAAGTGATATATAATATTTGTCTTTGTCTGACTTCACTTAGTATGATAGTCTCTAGGTCCATCCATGTTTTTACAAATGGCATTATTTCATTCTTTTTTTATGACTGAATAACATTGTGTATATATATATTATATATATGTACACCACATCTTCTTTATCCATTCATCTGCCAATGGACATTTAGGTTGCTTCCATATCTTGGGTATTGTAAACAGTGTGCCACTATGAACAATGGGGTGCATGTATCTTTTTGAATTAGAGTTTTTGTCTTTTCTGGATATCCATATGTGGATATCCCATAAGTGGGATTGCTGGGTAATATGGCAACTCTACTTTTAGTTTTTTTTTTTTAAGATGGTTGAGTTCTTTTTTTTAACATCTTTATTGGAGTATAATTGCTTTACAATGGTGTGTTAGTTTCTGCTTTATAACAAAGTGAATCAGCTATACATATACATATATCCCCATATCTCCTCCCTCTTGCATCTCCCTCCCACTCTCCCTATCCCACCCCTCTAGGTGGTCACAAAGCACCGAGCTGATATCCCTGTGCTATGCGGCTGCTTCCCACTAGCTAGCTATTTTACATTTGGTAGTGTATATATGTCCATGCCACTCTCTCATTTCATCCCAGCTTACCCTTTCCCCTCCCCACATCCTCAAGTCCATTCTCTACATCTGCATCTTTATTCCTGTCCTGCCGCTAGGTTCTTCAGAACCGTTTTTTGTTTTTAGATTCCATATATATGTGTTAGCATACAGTATTTGTTTTTCTCTTTCTGACTTACTTCACTCTGTATGATAGACTCTAGGCCCATCCACCTCACTACAAATAACTCAATTTCCTTTCTTTTTATGGCTGAATAATATTCCATTGTATATGTGTGCCACATCTTCTTTATCCATTCATCTGTTGATGGGCACTTAGGTTGCTTCCATGTCCTGGCGATTGTAAATAGTGCTGCAGTGAACATTGTGGTACATGTCTGTTTTTGAATTATGGTTTTCTCAGGGTATATGCCCAGTAGTGGGATTGCTGGGTCGTATGGTAGTTCTATTTTTATTTTTTTAAGAAACCTCCATACTGTTCTCCATAGTGGCTGTATCAATTTACATTCCCACCAACAGTGCAAGAGGGTTCCCTTTTCTCCACACCCTCTCTAGCACTTATTGTTTGTAGATTTTTTGATGATGGCCATTCTGACTGGTGTGAGGTGATACCTCATTGTAGTTTTGATTTGCATTTCTCTAATAATTAGTGATGTTGAGCATCTTTTCATGTGCTTTTTGGCCATCTGTATGTCTTCTCTGGAGAAATGTCTCTTTAGATCTTCTGCCCATTTTTTGATTAGGTTGTTTGTTTTTTTGACAAAGAGCTGCATGAGATGTTTGTATATTTTGGAGATTAACCTCTTGTCAGTTGCTTTGTTTGCAAATATTTTCTCCCAGTCTGTGGGCTTTTTATTTTGTTGATAGTTTCCTTTGCTGTGCAAAAGCTTATAAGTTTGATTAGGTCCCACTTGTTTATTTTTGCTTTTATTTCTGTTGCCTTGGGAGACTGACCTAAGAAAACATTGCTGTGATTTATGTCAGAGAATGTTTTGCCTATGTTCTCTTCTAGGAGTTTTATGGTGTCATGTCATATTTAAGTCTTTAAGCCATTTTGAGTTTATTTTTGTACATGGTGTGAGGGAGTGTTCTAGCTTCATTGATTTACATGTGGCTGTCCACCTTTCCCAGCACCACTTGCTGAAGAGACCGTCTTGTCTTCATTGTATATTCTTGCCTCCTTTGTCAAAGATTAATTGACTGTAGGTGTGTGGGTTTATTTCTGGGCTCTTTATTCTGTTCCATTGATTTATATGTCTGTTTTTATGCCAGTACCATGCTGTTTTGATTACTGTAGCTTTGTAATATTGTCTGAAGTCTGGGAGGGTTATGCCTCCTACTTTGTTCTTTTTCCTCAGGATTGCTTTGGCAATTCTGGTTTTTTTATGGTTCCATGTAAATTTTAGGATTATTTGTTCTAGTTCTGTGAAAAATGTCATGGGTAATTTGATAGGGATCACATTAAATCTGTAGATTGCTTTGGGTACTATGGCCATTTAAACTATGTTAATTCTTCCAATCCAAGAACATGGGCTATCTTTCCATTTCCTTGAATTGTCTTCAGTTTCCTTTATCAATGTTTTATAGTTCTCAGCATATAAATCTTTTACCTCCTTGGTTAGGTTCATTACTAGGTGGTTTGTTTTTTGGATGTGATTTTAAATGGGATTTTTTTTTTTTTACTTTCCCTTTCTGATATTTCTTTGTTAGTGTAAAGAATTGCAACACATTTCTGTATATTACTCTTGTATCTTGGTACCTTGCTGAATTCATTTATAAGTTCTAATAGTTTTTTGTGTGGAGTCTTTAGGGTTTCCTATATAGAGTATCATGTCATCTACATACAATGACAATTTTACCTCTTCCTGAATGCCTTCATTTCTGTTAGTGTATTTTTTAAATTAATTTTTATTGGAGTATAGTTGCTTTGCAATGTTGTGTTAGTTTCTGCTGTACAGCAGAGTGAATCAGCTATATGTATACATATAATCCCTCTTTTTTGGATTTCCTTCCCATTTAGGTCACCTCTGTTGATATATTTTTGATTGCTAGCATTCCTTTTGATTCTTTCTTATGGTGTTTATTTCTCCCCTTACATTATCTGTCTGTTTTCCTAATTTGTTCATTAGAGCCCTGAACATATTAGTCATAGTTATTTTAAATGCACTGCACAAACTTTTACTGTGCCCTTTGAAATGTAAATTATTGTGCTAGGCCATGAAGAAGCCATATAAGTAGTCCCTGCCATAAGTGATTCACAGTCCTAGGGAGAGAGACAAATCAGCAAATGCTGTGGCAGAATGGTAAATGCCAATGTTGGGCAAGCTCATGGGATGTAGGAATAAGATATATCCAATAGAGGGATATCCTGATCAAGGGATAAAGTAGTTTTTTTGTTTGTTTGTTTTTTGTTTTTTGCCATGTTGAGTGGCTTGCAGGATCTTAGTTCCCCAACCAGGGATCGAACCTGGGCCCACAGCAGTGAGGGTGCCAAGTCCTAACCACTGGACCACCAGGGAATTCTCTGGATAAAGTAGTTCTTAATTTGACTTAAGGACGAGAAGGCATTGGTCAAGTGAAAGATGCAGCTGATCAGCAATCAGGGAATGGTTTCTATGTAGGGGGAAATGATATGCAGTAGCTTTTAAGGGAGTGAGTGCACTGCGTTTCTTTTAAAAAGCACATAACCATAACTTGTGCCCCCCTCCCATGTGATTTAAACATATGTTGCCAAGTGGATGTTAGGACCTGGAATCCAGGGACACATGGGAAGACTAGGGAAAGAGA
>NW_006798798.1:7225106-7261021 GCF_000442215.2 Lipotes vexillifer | reverse complement strand
GGGAAAGAGAAGACTAGGGAAAATTTGGGGTGGTGGTGGAAAGAAAATACTCATCCACGATGGAGCCATTTCCCCAGTATGTAAGTTAGCTCAAACTATCTAGAGAATTGCTTTGGGAAATGCAGCCAGGGGTGGGGCTCTCAAAGATTTTAGAGTTTTTGGCAAAATTTGGATTCAAGCAGGCAGAGATGATGGTAATGACGATGATGATGATACAGATGCCCAAGTTGTTAATGTTTTTTAACTGTATCCGAGCTCATTTCAGGAGGGAAGTATGCATAGTAGTTCAGAAACTGAACAAATGGATATACCTCAAGTAAGTTCTTTACAAAGGGACAAGAAAAATAACATTTGGTATGAATAGAACATCTAATATGAGAATTTGTTTTTAAAGTATTTCTCCAGTCAGTCCACTTTGAATTCCTCCAAATTTATTCTTTTTTCCCTGATGCCTTGCCAATTGCTACTGCTTTGCCTGTAACACTTCGCAGCAGCAACTCCAACATAGTGAATTTACTTAACATTAAGATACCATCTTAATCCTAACTTCATGTGGGAGGTATTTTGGGGCCCCATGCCAGAATAAGCTGAGGGACTTTTGCTGTGTGCCTTCCAAGTGGAGCAATTCTTAAAAGTTTATTGTAATGGAGGGACTTTGGGTTTCTGCTCAGGGACATAGATGGAAAGAGCTCTGCCTCCACCCTTAAAACAAGGAAAAAACTGGACAAACTGCAGATTAACAAGTTTTTTTGAACTCATCAAAGGACTGAGGTCACAGGGCAACCAAGTAACCTGAAATCTGAGGAAAAACAGATGCCTTCTGGGAGAATCAGGACTTGAGCCTTCACTCACATGGGGTGGATACTGCTAGACACCATATAAGCCAGTAAGAAGATACAGTTAAATTTTTTAAACAAATTATCAAAGGTTGAATGTGGGCCAGCAAGAGTATAAGACTTGAGCCTTCACTCATATGGGGTGGATACTGCCAGACACCATATAAGCCAGTAAGAAGATACAGTTAAAATTTTTTAACAACTTGTCAAAGGTTGAATGTGGGCCAGCAAGAGTATAAAGCCACAGAGGGAATTGCAAATTTGGGAGTTTTCAATCTCTGTTAGGCTTTTCCTCCAGGAATCCCACCGGACGCTCACTGTGAAGATGGAGGAGAACCCTGTGGTATCTTTCCTTGTGGTGCTGCTTTGGGAAAGGGAACAACAGCACAGACCCATCTTTGCTGCAGAATAAAAACTTTAGTTTGTATAATAAAAAGCAACAAAAACTGTTACCTTAGGGCACAGGTGGAAACTTATAGCAGTTTAAGAAAGTGAACTGAAAAAAAAAGCACTACCTCTGGGAGTGGGGAAGGTATATGTGCTAGACCTAGCACACAGCTGGAGGAGAGGCAAGAGCATTCATGAAAGCCACATACATAACCAAGACCCGGGGACATGGGGCCTGCCTAAGACTTAGGCTTAGTGAGAATATAAGAGACTGCTTTCCTCTACCAACCCCTACTGCCCAACCCCCCATGAGGATAACAAGCATCAGATAAAAATAATAGTGGAACATAGCTGGGAGACCTGCAAGAGAGATTCTCTGTGGGGAGCAGCACAGATGGAATACTCATTGCCAAGGGAGAAACATATATTGAGTAAACATGCCTGGCAAACCAACCCATACCTTAAACACAGGTATCTTTAGAGGAATTTGAAGCCTGTGGTACAATGAAGGTAACCACAGCAATGAAAAACCTAAACCCCACCCATCTGCTGACTCAAACCCCCGTGTTAAAAACCTAGCAGAGGGTTTCCCTGGTGGCGCAGTGGTTGAGAGTCCGCCTGCTGATGCAGGGGACATGGGTTTGTGCCCCGGTCCGGGAAGATCCCACATGCCGCGGAGCAGCTAGGCCCGTGAGCCATGGCCGCTGAGCCTGCACGTCCGGAGCCTGTGCTCCGCAACGGGAGAGGCCACAACAGTGAGAGGCCCGCATACTGCAAAAAAAAAAAAAAAAAAAAAAAAAAAAAACCTAGCAGAAGGAAAGGCATGCTAATCTGTAAGCATAAGAAATACTTAACTTTATATTTGCTGTACTACCCAAGGTGTCCAGCTTTCCAAAAAATTATAAGGTATGTGAAAAGGCAAGAAATAACACTTCAAAGAGCCAAAGCAATCATCAGAACCAGACTCAGATATGACGTAGATATTGGAACAACCCAATAGGAATTTAGAATAATTATGACTAATATGTAATGGATCACCTGGGTAATTACAGCAGAGAGATGGAAACTATAAGAAAAAGTTGAATAGAAATGCTAGAAATCAGAATCACAGCAGAGATGAATAATGTTTATGATAGACTCATTAGTAGATTGGACACAGCTGGAGAAAGAATCTGTGAACTTCAATTTAGAGTAATAGAAATTACCTATACTGAAACACAATGAGAAAAAGAGTGGGTGAAAAAAGCCAGAATAGAGCATCCAAGAGGTATGGGACAGTATAAAAAGTCTCATAAATGTTTAATTGGAATCTCAGTTAAGAGAGAGAATGAAGAAAAAATATTTGAAGAAATAATGGCTGAGACTTTTTCAAAGTTAGTGACACCAAACCAGTAAACTCAGAGACCACCAAGCAGGATAAGTACAAATAAAAACGAAAAACACTTTTGGGCATATCATATTTTTTTAAAATATATATATTTATTTATTTATTTGGCTGCTCCGGGTCTTAGTTGTGGTATGCAGGATCTTCATTGCCACATGCGGGATCTTCATTGCAGCATGCAGGATCTTTAGTTGCGGCATGCAGGATCTTTTAGTTGTGGCATGCAGGCTGTTAGTTGTGGCAGGTGGGATCTAGTTCCCTGACCAGGGATCGAACCCGGGCCCCCTGCATTGGGAGCACAAAGTCTTAACCACTGGACCACCAAGAATGCCCCTGGGTATTATCATATTTAAACTGCTGAAAAAAATATAAGGAAGAAAATCTTGAAGTCAACTTCAAGAAAATAGAAACTTTATGTACTGAGGGACAAGGATAAGAATCACATACAGCAGACTTCTCATCAGATATCATGCAAGCAAGAAGACAATGGAGACAAATTTTTAAAGTACTGAAAGAAAAAAGCTATCAATACAGGATTCTATACCATGCAAAAATATACTTCAAAAATGAAAAATAAATACTTTTTCAGGGACTTCCCTGGTGCTGCAGTGGTTAAGAATCCACCTGCCAATGCAGGGGACATGGGTTCAATCCCTGGTCTGGGAATATCCCACATGCCGTGGAGCAACTAAGCCCGTGCAGGGTAACTAAGCCCATGAGCCACAACTACTGAGCCTGTGCTCTAGAGCCTGTGAGCCACAACTACTGAAGCCCACTAGCCACAACTACTGAGCCCATGAGCCACAACTACTGAAGCCAGTGCGCCTAGAGGCTGTGCTCCTCAATAAGAGAAGCCACCACAATGAGAAGCCTGCGCACCACGAGAGAAAGCCCACACGCAGCAATGAAGACCCAATGCAGCCAAAAATAAATAAAAAAAAAAAAAAAAAACTTTTTCAGACAATCAAAAACTCATTGCAGGCTTCCCTGGTGATGCAGTGGTTAAGCATCCACCTGTCAGTGCAGGGTACACGGGTTCGAGCCCTGGTCCGGGAAGATCCCACATGCTGCAGAGCAGCTAAACCTGTGCACCACAACTACCGAGCCTGCACTCTAGAGCCTGCAAGCCACAACTACTGAGCTCACGTGCCACAACTACTGAAGCCTGCGTGCCTAGAACCTGTGCTCCACAACAAGGGAAGCCACTGCAATGAGAAGTCCGAGTACCGCAATGAAGAGTAGCCCCTGCTTGCTGCAACTAGAGAAAGCCCGTGTGCAGCAATGAGACCCAACACAGCCATAAATAAATAAATAAATACATTTATTTATTTATTTAAAAAACTGCCAATAGACCTTCTCTACAGGAGATGCAGAAGGAATATGATATCAGTCAAACTTGGATTTGCACAAAGAAATGAAGAGCATTGGAACTGGAATCAGTGAAATTCAAATAAAATTCATTTCCTTATACATAATTGCTCTAAAAGATACGTGATCATCTAAAGTAAATATTGTATGTTTATGGCATAGGTAAAAGTGAAATATATGACGAACGTAGCACAAAGGATGGGAGGAATTTGGAATATGTTGTTGTGGTCTTTATACTACAAGTGAAGCAGTGTCATATTATTTGAAGGTAGATGCAGATTTTTTTGGGGGGGGTTCCAAAGAGCAAATTTAATCAGAGAAGTGAGAAAATGCAGAAACAAAGGAAAGCAGTCAAGCAATTTGAAACAATAATAGCTTAGCCATTAAACAAAGTCAAAGATCTTTAGTTCCTCCATAAGGTCTGTAGTTAATATTCTGAGCCATCCTTGAGTTGTTTGGCAGATAGTGAAACCCCCATCAGGTGGAAAAAGTTAACTGCTGCTCAACCATGAGCGAGTTGACCCCAGGTGGGTTGGAACCAGATTGATGATATTGACTCCTGATTACCTCACCACCAACGAATCAGAAGAAGGTGCACAAGCTGATCACACACCCCCACCCCTCTTACTCACCCTGTCTTTATTTATTTACTTATTTATTTATTTTTGCGGTACGCGGGCCTCTCACTGTTGTGGCCTCTCCCGTTGCAGAGCACAGGCTCCGGATGCACAGGCTCAGTGGCCATGGCTCACAGGCCTAGCTGCTCCACGGCATGTGGGACCTTCCTGGACCCACATGAACCAGTGTTCATGGGGCATGAACCAGTGTCCCCTGCATCGGCAGGTGGACTCTCAACCACTGCGCCACCAGGGAAGCCCCACCCTGTCTTTAAAAACCTTTAAAAACCTTTCCTTACTTGCCTTGCAATAAAGCCTGCCTTTTCTGAAGGTAGATGCAGATTAATAAGAAATATATATTGTAAAACCTAGGGAAACCACTAACATTTTTTTTAAAATGTATAAATAATAATTCAATAGAAGAGATAAAATGGAATAATAAATAGTGCTCGATTAAGCCAAGCCAAGGCAAAAAAAAGGGGTGTGTGTGTGAAGAAATAGAACAAATGGAGCAAGTAGAAAATAGCTTAGAAGATGGTAGATCTTAATTCAGCTATATCAATAGTTATTTTAAATGTCATTATCTAAACACACCAGTTAGAAGATGGAGTTTCTCACATTGGATAAAAGATCCTCTAAATGCTGTTTACAAAAAACCCATTTAAAATATAAAGATAGATACATTAAAAGTAAATAATAGAGAAATATATATCACAGAAATACCAAAAGAAAGATGGAGTAGCAATTTTAATATTAGACAAGTAGACTTCATAACAGGGAATAATATCAGGGATGAAGTGTCAGTTCTCTAAGAAGACATAACAATTCCTAAATGTTTATGCAGCTAACAACAGAGCTTCAAAATATATGAGGCAACAACTAATAGAACTGAAAGGAGAAATAGACAAACGCATAATTATAGTTGGGGGTCTTCTCAGTAATCCATGAAAAAGGATGCAGAAAGTCAGTAAGGTTATAGAAGGCCTGAGAAACCTTTATGAATCAACATTCAAGTGTTCAATGTCAGTTTTTCAGTGTTCAAATGTTAATATTTATAGAGTACTCCACCCAGCAACAGCAGAATACATGCCTTCCTCAAGTGCACGTGGACGTTCACCAAGAGAGATCATATTCTGGGCCATAAAACAAACTTCAATAATTTCAAAGCAGTAGAAGTCATTTAAAGTATGTTATCAGACCACAGCAGAATAAAAGTATAAATCAAGAATAGAATGATAACTGGCTAATCTTCAAATACTTGGAAGTTAAACAGAACACTTTGAAATGGCCCAGGGGTCAAAGAGGACATCTCACTGGAAATTTTAAAATACTTTGAATGAAAATCCGCGATAGTGAGAGGCCCGTGCACCGTGATGAAGAGTGGCCACCGCTTGCCACAAATAGAGAAAACCCTCGCACAGAAATGAAGACCCAACACAGCCAAAAAAAAAAAAAACTCTATAAAAAAAAATACCTGCTACAACTATTCTTGAGTGGAGTAGGGCTGAGATGGGGGTAGGGCCTTCTATTGCTGGGGGAAGTCATTTGTGATGCCAAATTGGGCAGATTTTTCAGTTGTGGCCAATACAAGTCCTGTTAGAGGCAGGTTTGGGTGATTTAGGTTAAGTATAAATATTTATTGTAGGTCTCATGCATTTAAGTTAAATAGGAATCATGCTACTGATAATAATAAATCCAATATCTCCAATGCGATTATATAAAACTGGTTGGAGAGTGCCTGTATTTGCCTCTGCTCATCCATGTTGTCACCCGATAAGTAGAAAAGATATAATTCCAACTCCTTCTGATCCAATGAAAACCTGGAAAAGATTGTTAGCAGTGATAAGAATTATCACTGTGATATTTCTTATTGTGATAAGAAAAAGGAGTATTTAAAGAATCGATTGATATTAGGATCTGAGTGCATATATCAGATTGAAAATTCTATAATAGATCACGTAACAGATAATGCTACTGGCACGGATATTATTGAGAAAGTGTCTGTTTGAAGCTAAGTGATAATTTAAGGGTTTGGATGGTAATTCAATGTCAGCTTGAGATAATTCTTGTCCTGTGTGAATGAATATTATTGTTGGAATTAAGCTGATGATAAAAGCATATGAAATAGTGGTTTTTACATAGGATTGAAATATGTTACTTTTGTAGATGTTGGTGTTTGTTATTATGATTGGTATTGTTAGTATAACTAGTGTGAAAGAGGTAAATACATTTATTACTTCTGTTTTGAGTTGCACCAACTTTTTGGTTCCTAAGACCAATGGATCAATACTATCCTTTAAAAGCTTGAAAAAGCCATACTATTAGATATGGAGGCATGAATTAGCAGTTCTTGCATACTTTTTTGGTAAACAAGAAGGTTTAGTCTTCCGTTACTAGATTCACAATCTAGTGTTTTTTAAAACTATATTTACAGTACAAGGGCCATAAAATGATTTGGGGACTTAACGATAGGAGTAAGAGAGGTAAAATGTGAAGAGTTATGAGAGCATTTTCTCGTATGGATGATGGCTTAATATTATTGATAGAGTTTGTATATTTGCCTTGTTGTGCTATGATTAACATATATAGAGAGTATAAGGCAGTAATTACCATAGTAATTCCTATTAGGATAATGGTGACATTTGATCATGAGAAGGATGATACTACTACAAATAGTTCTCCAGTTAGCTTAATAGTTGGGGGTAGAGCTAGGTTTGTTAGGCTTGCTAGCAGTCATCACGTTGCTATTAATGGGAGGAATGTTTGTAGACCTCTGGCTAGAATATCATTCGGCTGTGAATTTGTTAGTAATTTGAATTTGTGAGGCAGAATGATATGAATGATGTGAGGCTGTGGGCAGTTCTTAGAGCGGTGGCTCCTATATAACTTCAAGGTGTTTGGATAAGAATGGCTACGAAAACAAGTGCTATGTGACCGACAGAATAATATGTGATAAGTGACTTCAAGTCTGTTTGGTGTAAACAAATTGAACTCGTTATGATTATTCCTCATAAGGAGAATATGAGAAAAGGGTATGCTATGAAATCTGTTAGTGGGTTTGTAAGGTCGGGTCTTAACAAACGGCACCGTGAAACAGAGGAAAGCTTCAATGAGCTTTATTAGGGAGCGCTCCCGGGCGAGGTTCACTGGTCCGAGAGAAAGGGGCCAGAGAAGTCGCACCCGGGCGAGGGTTGGGCAAGATTTTATAGGGGAAAAAGGGAAAGGGGTGTGGTGAATCTGGGAGGGCGCAGGGTATTCCTTATTTGGTGGTCTCTTCGGGTATCATGGCAATATCTGGTGCCGGTTGCATCAGTCTTGGGACCGTTAGTCCCGCCCCTCGAAAGGCTGGAAGGCTGGGCAGGGTGGAAAGTCCCCAGGTCAGTTCCTGGAACTGGGTGGTCCGGAAAGTCTCCAGGTCAGTTTCTGGAGCTGGGTGGTCCGGAGAGTTTCGGTCTGATGCAACCTGTGAATCTGATTGCGTTCCCCTGCCTCGGGCCAGTTGGCCTTACAGGGTTTAGTATTGTTGTAATTCATAATATACCATAGCCTCCGAGTTTTAGTAGTACTGCTGCAAGGACTATGGATCCTGCAATGGGGGCTTCTACATATGCTTTAGGTAATCAAAGGTGCAGGCTGTAAGGGGTATTTTACTATAAAGCCTATTATACAGGCTAGTCATATGAAAATGTTGGATAAGGAGATGGATATTGCTTGTGTTCAATATTGAAGTATTATAAAATTTAGTGAGCCTGTGATATTTTGAATATGTACTAGTGCTACTAAGAGTGGAAGCGATCCTACTAGTGTATAAAATAAGAAATAAACTCCTGCATTAAGTCGTTCAGTTTGATTACCCCACTGGGTAATGACAAGTGTCGGGACTAGTGTTGCTTCAAATAAAATATAAAATAAGATTAATTCTATGGCAGTGAGTGTTATAATTAGGAATATTTGTAATATAGCATGGTAATATATAATTTTTTGAGTTAATGATTGAATAGGTGAACTTGGCTGGCTATTAGTATTAACAGAAAGAATCATGTTAAAATTAATAATGGTGCTGATAAGGAGTTGGAAAAAAATTAGTGAAAAGTTGAGGCTATTGTCATTAAATTGATTAAGAAGAAAAGACTCATGAGACTAATTAATAAGCTGTGGACTGTGGTATTAATTCAGATTATGCTGTTCTTTGATAGTCATGTTAGTGGTGTTAGTATAATTGTAGGAATAATAATTTTTAACATTGGAGGAGATTAAGATTTTGTACATAATCAGTGCCATATATGTTTGATACTATTACTAGTAAGGGCAGTCCGAGTGCGGCTTTGAAAGCTGTGAATACTAGCAGAACAATTGGCATTATGCTGGCTAGGGTAGAATGTGTATTTAGAATGATCAGGGTTGCTATAATGAATAGTGATAGTACTATGCCTTACAGGCACAATAGTGAAGATATTAGGTGAGATCGATATATTAATAATCCTACAAGAGATACTGTGAATGCTATAATAATATTTATATATACTAAAGGCACTTGGTAATGAACTTAATCGTAATCTAACAAGTCAAAATAATTTATTTTAGTTTAAACTGACTACCATATTCAGTTCATTCTAGTCCTTTTTGGTTAGGCTAGGCTGTTGCTTATAATAAAATTAGGAATAAAGCTATAATGAGTGTTGTTTTTAGATTATTTGTCTGAGATGCTCAGGGTAAGGGTAAAAGGAGAGCAATTTCTAAGTTGAAAAGGAGGAATGTAATGGCTACTAAGAAAAATTTTATGGAAAATGGTTCATGTGTTGATCCTATAGGGTCAAACCCACATTCATAAGAACTTGTTTTTTTCTGTGTAAATATTTAATTGGGGAAGTCAGAATGCAATTGATACAATTAGTGAGTGCTATGTTTGTAATTAATGTCAGTATTAGATTTATTATTCTTTTTTGGATTATACTGAAACAAATTGATTGGAAGTCAACTGTACTGTTTAATACTAAAAGAATAAGATCCTCATCAATAAATGAATATGGAAAGGAATAGTCATACTACATCTACAGAATGTCAATATCAGGCAGCAGCTTCGAAGCCAAAATGATGGTTAGATGAGAAGTGATATTTTAATTGATGTAAGAAGCAAATGATAAGGAAAGTAGAGCCGTAATTACATGTAGTCTGTGGAATACTGTAGCTATGAAGAAAGTTGATCCATTTGAAATTGTTAAGGATGTTTCGTAGTATTCTAAGGCCTGTAGACTTGTAAAATGAAAGCCTAGGGCAATTGTAATAAGAGCTTAGAGTATGTGTTTGCAGTTTCCTTCTATGAGGCTGTGGTGGGCTCAGGTAATGGATACCCTTAATACAGAGGTATTAAGAAGTGTTACTTCTAATGGATTTAGGGGACGGATGCCTGTTGGTGGTCAGCATCCACCTAGTTCAGGTGTAGGGGTAAGGCTTGAGTGATAGAAGGCTCAAAAAAAACCAGTAAAAAAGAGGACTTCTGAAATATTAAGATTATTCCATATCGAAGTCCTTTTTGAACAACTGATGTATAATGGCCTTGGGAAATGCTTTCTCGGATGATGTCTCATCATCATTAATACGTTGTTAAGGCCTAGTGATAATGTTGAACTGAAGTGAAATCATGTAATTAGGCCTGATGTTATTATTAGAAGGGCTGAGAGAGCTCCTATAAGGGGTCAGGGACTGGGATTTACTATGTGATATGCATAGGTTTGGTGGGTCATTGTGTATTGTCATGTAGATAAAGACTTACTAGTAAGGTAAACGCTTAAGTTTGAATTATGGCAATGGCGATTTCGAGGATAGTAAGTAATACAAGGATAATAAATGTAATGAGGGCTGTGGTGGTGCTAATATTCAGCAATGCTAGAGTCACTCCTCCAATTAAATGAATAATAGATGTGCTGCTGTGATGTTAGCTGTTAATTGTACCGCTAAAGCTATTGGTTGAGAATGAATAAGCTGATAGTTTGATTACTAGTATAGGAATAAGAGGAACTGGTGCTCCTTGTGGTAGAAAATGAGCTAAGGATGCTTTTGTTTCATGACAAAAGCTTGTAATTACAGTTCCTGCCCATAGGGGAATTGCTATTCCTAGATTTATTGAGTTGTGTAGTAGGTGTAAATGAATGTGGTAATAGTCCTAATAGATTTGTTTTTGTTTGTTTGTTTGTTTGTTTTCTTTTGCGGTATTCGGGCCTCTCACTGTTGTGGCTTCTCCCGTTGCGGAGCACAGGCTCCGGACGCGCAGGCTCAGCGACCATGGCTCACGGGCCCAGCTGCCCCGCAGCACGTGGGATCTTCCCTGACCGGGGCACGAACCCACGTCCCCTACATCGGCAGGCAGACTCTCAACCAGGGAAGCCCCCTAATAGAGTTGTTGATCCAATAAATAAGATGAGTGATATTAGTATTAGTGCTCAGGTTTGTCCTTTGTGATTGTGAATAACTATTATTTGTTTCAGTGTTAGCTGAACTAGTCATTGTTGAATAGAAATTATACGATTATTGATTAGTCGATTAGGTGTTGGGAGTAAAATGCTCGGGAATATGATAATGAAGATAATGATAGGAAGTCCTATTACTGTTGGGATAATGAAAGAGGCAAATAGATTTTCGTTCATTTTGTTTCTCAAGGGGTAGGTTGTTTCTGTATTTTGGTAGACATCAACTCTGGGTTTGAATAATATATTTTGAAATTTTTAGTTGGAATATAATAAATAGGAGTAGAATTATTGATAGAATAATAATAAATCATGTTGCTGTATCCAGTTGTAGCATATCATTAAGGGGAGTTTTAACTCCCAGTCTTTTTTTTTTTCTTAAGGTATTTTTATTTATTTATTTATTGGCTGCATTGGGTCTTTGTTGTTGCTTGAGGCTTTCTCTAGTTGAGGCAAGTGGGGGCTACTTTTTATTGTGGTGCACAGGCTTCTCATTGTGGTGGCTTCTCTTGTTGAGGAGCACGGGCTCTAGGTGTGCGGGCTTCCGTACTTGTGGCGCAGGGGCTTAGTTGCTCCGCAGCATGTGGGATCTTCCCAGACCAGGGATCGAACCCATGTCCCCTTCATTGGCAGGCGGATTCTTAAACACTGTGCCATCAGGGAAGTCCCCCTAACTCCCAGTCCTTAACTTAAAAGGTTAATGCTGTTTAGCTTCTTAATGAATTTATAATATTGATGTGGATCATTTTTCAAAGTATTTTAGTGGTACTAAAATGGGTATAAAACTATGATTTGATCCACAAATTTCTGAGCATTGTCCATAATATAGACCTCATTGTGTTGATATGAGAGTTGTTTGATTTCGGTGTCCTGGAATTGCATATATATTATATCATACATCAGGGGTCCCCAGCCCCCAGGCTGCGGACCGGTACTGGCCTGTGGCCTCTTAGGAACCGGGCCGCACAGCAGGAGGTGAGTGGCGGGCAAGCAAGCAAAGCTTCATCTACCACTCCCCATTGCTCGCATTACCGCCTGAACCATCGCCCCCGCCACCATCCGTGGAAAAATTTTCTTCCACAGAACCGGTCCTTGGTGCCAGAAAGGTTGGGGACCGCTGCCACATGTAATACATTATATGTATAACCGTGCATTAATTAATTACCCCATGCTTATAAGAGTGTATGTTAACCCAGAGGTCCCCAACCTTTTTGGCACCGGGGCCAGTTTCCTGGAAGACAGGTTTTCCACTGTGGCGGGCGGCATGATTCAGGCCGTAATGCCAGCGAGCGATGGTTCAGGCGGTGATGCCAGCGATGGGGAGTGCCTTGCTCTCGTGCTACTCACCTCCTGCTGTGTGGCCCGGTTCCTAACAGGCCGCAGACCGCCGGGGATGTGGGGACCCCTGCATTAACCTGTTGATAGTACATACTACATTATACTTATAATCATGCATTATTTACCCCATGCTTATAAGCATGTACATTATATTATGAATATTACATAATACATAATATTATTAATCGTACATAGTACATTGTTTTATGATTCAGTTTGTATTTGGGCAAAATAATATGTTAATTGTTTTTAAAAAAATCAAATAGTGCTACTAGACTTGTAATAAGAATAAGAAAAACTATACCCTGTTCCTTTTTTCTCCCGATCTCTAATTCCTGTCCCCAGAAAGAATCACTCTCAACTCTTAACAGTGCCTTCTTTTGTTTACTCCGTTTTTCCAAATCATATGTTTATCCTGCTATTATTTGACACTTTTCAGATTTAGATTTTTTATACTATGGAAAATAAGAATTAAACATTCTTACCACCACCAGTACCTCTGATACACATCACTCACACACATAAACTTCTCCTGACTCTTTTCTCAAAATATAAAATCGTCACCATTTTAGTTAAATTCCGATTTAGTTTGTAGTTAAAATATTTCTTTTAAAAGCCTCAATACATTAAAATACCTTAGGTGTGTTGTCAGTTTCATAATTTTCTTGGTGATGCGCTTTCGTGAAGCTATATATCTTTCTGCTCCACGTGAACTGTTTATTCTCTGATATAGAGCTATTGATAAATTCATGGGGCATCTCCTACACATGTACTCCTATTCCTGTTCACCATATGCATAAGCTCCACATGATGTAGTAGTCATCTTTATACCTGGGGAATGTATATTCTTGACCTTTCTGATGGCTCCAAGTATCATTTTGCTATAGAGTGACCTTTAATCTACCTTGTGGGTGCAGATTTCTGAAACTGCAAAACAAACCTTGTTTAATGGCTTTTATTCTCTTCTCCAGCTCTGCCTTCTCAGGCCCAGTCCACTCTCAGAAAGAAAAGGAAATGACTGAGTTGCAGGTAAATTTTAAGTAGTATATTTGTTCCCTGCCTTATTTTACAGTGCAGTTTAAGGGAATTGCAGTAATCTGTACACTAAATTGGAAAATCCTGTACAGATAAAACATATTTTCAGAGGAAACAGAGTTGGAAGATTAAGACCAGGAAAGAGTTAAAATATGATTATGCAGAAATGCTTTCATTCAGAGATTAAAGTTGGGCTTCAATTTTGAATTTCATTATAATAGGTAAACAAGGGCAGAAATTCATTACATAATTTGCATTGTTCATAAGGATAAAAATGAACATTTATTAGCAGAAGTAAGTTTTTCATTGGCACCTAGGTCAATGAATACATTGTAGTGAGACTTCCCATAGTTGGTAAACCCAGCTTTTCTAGTGGTCTTTTTTTTTTTTTTTTTTTTTAATAATTTTAAAGTCTTGGCCATGCCACATGGCTTGCAGAATCTCAGTTCCCCAACCAGGGGTTAAATCCGGGCCACGGCAGTGAAAGTGCCGAATCCTAACCACTAGACTACCAGGGAACTCCCCACTGATGGTCTCTTTTGATCGAGGATAAGGCAAAGAATATATGTCAAAATAGCCCAGCATTGGAAAGAACGCAAATCAACATCAACAGAAAATGGAATAAATTATAGTATTTCATGCAATTGGACACTATACACATAAACACACACACACACACACACACACACACACACACACTCCCCAAAGCAGATTACTGCTACTTATAACAACATAGATAATCTCACAAACATGTGTCATAAGAGAAGTCAGAAATGAGAATACATTCTATGTGATTCCATATATATGAAGTTAGAAAACTAATCTCAGTGATAGAAAATAGTGGTTACCCCTGAAGGGGTATTTACTGGGAAGGGACATGAGGGAATCTTCTAGTATGCTGAAAATGCTCTGTATTTTGACCTGAGTGGTAGGTGCACAAATACATAAATGTATAAAAATGTCTCAGTTTGTACACTTAAGATTAATGCATTTTACCACATTATTCTATGATTTCATACCTTATTTTTAAAAAAACTAGAATATCTGAAGAAATAGATGGGATGTGTCTTTCAAATGACCCTATGTAATTATCTTTT
Source organism: Lipotes vexillifer (assembly GCF_000442215.2). Lineage (NCBI taxonomy): Eukaryota > Metazoa > Chordata > Mammalia > Artiodactyla > Lipotidae > Lipotes > Lipotes vexillifer. The sequence continues at coordinate 7,246,495 of NW_006798798.1, read as the reverse complement.
TCCATGTGTGTTTGCTGAGATTCAGCCACAGTCTGAAGTAATCATTTATGGTAAATTCTTATAATTTTAGTCCACTAGAATGTGAACAAAGAGTATGCTTTATTTGGTTTACTGCTGTATCTCCAGCCCCTAGAACAATGCCTGGTATATGTGGTTTTTGTGAATGTTTGTGGTTTTAATGAATTGAATCCATGGTTCCTTATTTCTTCTTCATTTTACTCTTAGAATAAGTAATGCCTGTCTCCTCTTCAAGGACATTTCCTTTTCCTCAGAACTTCATCCTTTTTCTTCAGACTTCTTTTGGAATCTTTCTCTTTCAGATTTATCCTGCACTCTTAGCTACTGAACAAATCTCACTTTGCTGCCTTTTCACCCTTAGCTCAAAGCTTTGCCATACTGAGATATGCCTTTCTTTGACCAGGTGCCCCTATCTAACAGCTTCTCTGTATCTCTAGTTTTTTCCTCAGTTAATTTTCAAAGTGAATACGTGTTTAACCAGCATAAGCACTGGATCAAGAAATGGAATATTACACTAAGACCCATTAGACTCCTGCACCTTTCCCAGTTATTACCCTCACCCCAGGGGTAACCACTGTTCAGATTATATCACTATAGATTATTTATGCCTATTTTTAAACTTTATGTAACCTATATACTTTGTGTCTGACTTCTTTTGCTTAATATTTTGTTTGTCAGATTCATGTTGAATCATTGCATGTAAGTAGTTTACTTAACCTTACTACTGTATATTATTTAATTAATGTGAATAAACCATAATTTTATGTATCCATTCTATTACTGATAGGCATTTAGGTAGTTTTTATTTGGGAACAATTAAAATATTGTTCCTATGAATTTTCTTGTAGGTTTTTGTTGTACATATGTACATATTTCTTTCTATCAAAGTAGAATTTCTGAGTCATAAGTTATGTTTAAGATTACCTTTTATTGATACTGCCAGTTTTCCAAAGTGATTGTCCAAAATTGTACTCTTAACAGTGTATGAGAGTTCTGATTACTGCAAGACAACCATCCTGAGTGTATTTTCTGCAGTCACTAGCTGTTTTTTTGGCATAATATCAAACTCATAGGCAGTAAAAAAAGAAGCTCAACTAAATTTGAGTACATAAAAATTATATTCTCCTATTGATACCATCACCATAAAGTAAATTGGCAAAACTTGACAATAATCTTAGTAATACATATGGCAGACCCAATCTGGTGTTTAAATACATATTTACAAACCAAATTAAAATCCAATAGAAAACTGCATATAGGACATGAAAAAGAAATCCACAGTTGAAAAAGTAAGAACAAATGCCCGATAAAAATTGTAATTAATAATAAAAACTAATCTCTACTGTTAAACTTTTACATCGATTACCTCATATAGACTTCATAAAGAATCTTCATTTTTTTTTCAGGAGTTAAGAAACAAGCATAGAAAGATTAAGAAATTTGCTCAAGGTCATAGGTAAAGGATGTAGTAGAATCAGGATTTAGTCCCAGGTGGTGTAACTGTGAAGCCTGTAAACTTAACCACAGTCCTGTATGACCTCAGCCTCACTCATGATTAATGAAATGCAAATAAAATGATTTTCTAAAATAATCATCAGATTAGTCCAGTTTTTCATCATATCTCAAATCTGATCACTTGTCAACATTTCCATGGCTCTTGTAACCCAGGCCGTATCATCTCTTACCCGGAAGTACTTCAGTAACTGCCTGTTAATCTCCCTGCATACATTCTTAACCATCTGTAGTCCATTCTCCAGAGAACAACTGAAGTGATAATTTAAAAACCTGAGGTGTTAACATCTCTGCTTAAAATCATCTAATGGCTTCCCATTAGAAGCCATTCTTGGAATAAAATCCAGGTTTCTTGTTGTCCTTTACAAAACCCTTCATGATATGCCTTCTTCCTATGTCTTTACCATTATCTTTTGCTACACCCTCCCTCATTCACTGTCTTTCAGTGATACTAGCTTTTCCCACACTTGGAACAGACAAAGTTTATCCCTTGGGGCACTTTGAACATGCTAGTAAAGCTACTAGAAAAGACTAAAGTCCCAACTCAAACAGCTCCCCTCTTACTCAGTTCTATTCAGATCTTCGATTGATTGGATGAGGCCTACCCATATTAGGGAGGACGATTTGCTTTACTCACTTTACTGACCCAAATGTTAATCTCATGTAGAAATACCCTCACAGACACACCCAGAGTAATGTTCAGCCAAATGTCTGGGCAACCTGCGACCCAGTCAGGTTGACACATAAGATCAACCCATTACACGATCTTATTCTATCTTACCTATTTACATGTTTATGTTTTCATTTGTTTCCCTCAACTAGTATGTAAGTTCCAGGAGGACCAGAACTTATGTCTGTCTTACAGCTATATCCTTAGGCTCTAAACCAGTGCTGGGCACATCTAGTAAGTTGGTAACTTACTGAATAAAAAACCATAACTCCAGGGCTCAAATAAGAATTATTTTCTCATTCTCTTTAGAGGCAGTTAATATTCATAATGAAAACCTCAACTACTATGAGACCCTCAAATAGTCTCTGAGCTGTCAGAAAAAAAAGTTTCAATTGTTTAATTCTCCTGTTACACTACTTTAACATATAGGGGAAATAGAAGAGTTGAGATTTAGGAGGTATTGGTGAGACTGAGTCAAATGAACTTGTTGACACATAGTACCTAGGTGTTGAGGAAGAGGTAGGAATCAAAACTTGTGCTACAGGGCTTCCCTGGTAGTGCAGTGGTTGAGAGTCCGCCTGCCGATGCAGGGGACACGGGTTCGTGCCCTGGTCCGGGAAGATCCCACATGCCGCGGAGCGGCTGGGCCCGTGAGCCATGGCTGCTGAGCCTGCGCGTCCAGAGCCTGTGCTCCGCAACGGGAGGGGCCACAACAGTGAGAGGCCCACGTACTGCAAAACAAAACAAACTTATGCTACAGTTCCATTTTTCAGAAAAGGTGTTAGTGTTGCCATTAATCAAGATAAGAAAGTTAATAGCAAAAATTGCTGAATATTATATCTCCTCAAAAACCTGATATGGAATAGGTAATGGTACCTGAAATAGTGAACTACCAATGGCAAACTACTAACTGGATTCTAGGTAGTAAATAAACATATGATAATTAGAAAAGCAAAATTTCCTGTTAGAAAAGACTATATTTTTACAGTCTGTCAAAAAATCCAGGATTCATGAAAGAATCTCATCATTTTCCTAGCTGTCCCCTTTTCTATTGAGAATGATTAACTCTTAAAAGAGAATTTAAGAGAATATTTATTCCAACATTTTCATTTTATAGATGGGAAGCTTTTGACCCAGAGAAATTTGAAACATTGTTTAAGTAAAGCCATATCAATGCAGTTTAAAAGAAAGAAAAAAGGCTATTTGTTAATATCAGGTACTATAAAATTCAAGACAGTGAGCTTTATTTTTTTATTGAAGTATAGTTGATTTACAGTGTTGTGATAATCTGTGCTATATAGCAAAGTGATTCGGTTATACACATATATACATTCTTTTTTTTAATATTCTTTTCCAGTATGGTTTATCCCAGGAGATTGGATATAGTTCCCTGTGCTATATAGTAGACCTTGTTGTTTATCTATTCTAAGCGTAATAGTTTGCATCTGCTAACCCCAAACTCCCAGCCCACCCCTCTCCCCCCCTCCTCCCCCTTGGCAACCACAAGTCTGTTCTCTGTGTCTGTGAGTCTGTTTCTGTTTGGTAGATAAGTTCATTTGTGCTATAGTTTAGATTCCACATATAAGTGATATCATATGGTATTTGTCTTTCTCTTTCAAACTTCACTTAGTATGATAATCTCTAGTTGCATCCATGTTGCTGCAAATGGCATTATTTCATTCTTTTTTATGGCTGAGTAGTATTCCATTGTATATACGTACCACATCTTCTTTATCCATTCATCCAAGACCATAAGCTTTAAAAAAACAAAAAGAATGATGCTTTAAAATGCTGATAAGTGCGTTAGGTAATAAAGATAAATGGTTAGGACTACTTCTCTACCAAATAAACTGCAGAAAATTTACTATAAGGAATACTGTGAAAAATAAGAAGAAACATATCAATAGGAAACTTTTATTGGTCTGTCTTAGCTCATGATAGACACATAAAGCAGACAACAAAATGAACATAACTACCAATAATAATTTGATAGAGCTAATTGATTATCATAGCTTATAGCCTGGAAACAATTAATATCCTTTTTTTAGATATGGAAAAACTAAAAAACTGACTGTATATTAGGCCTGAATAAAACTCAATAAATTTCAAAAGTACAAACTGTACATGTTCCAGAATGCAGTTACATAGGAAGTTAATAATAAAAATTCAAAAAGAAAACATTTCCACATGGAAATTTTAAAACTAGCATAAGCAACTTAGATCAAGAAAGACATAAAAATTTATGTTACAGAACATTAAAAAATAATGTATAGAAGAAAACCTGCAGGCTGAATAATGATATGTTAATAAATATAAACAAAATGAACAAAATATAGTTCTAGAAATTAGAAACAATGTGAGAAAATAGAAGGAATTGCTGAGAATAAACTTGAAGTCAGTGAGAACACAGAAGATTGAACTAATACAGAGCTGCTTTTGCTTCCATCTCTCTCTGTCTTCTCTCATCTTTTTAAAAAATTATTATTTTAAAATCTAGGAAGAGAGAGGGAGAAATAGAATAAACAGCCATATACCCAGTACCTGGAATTAGCATATTTAATATTTTGTCATTTTTGCTTTGAGATTTTTTTCAATAAAATAATTAGAATATTACAGATACTCTGTCCCCAGAGTCAGTCACTTTCATGAATGTTATGTATATCAAGAGTCCATGGTTTTATGTTTTTACCACACTGATTTGTATATATGAATATTATACAATGTTGCTCTCTGTTTTAGATTTTTAAATAATAGGGAACATAATGGACTGACAGTTCTGCAACTCACTTTTTTCACTCCATATTGTTTTCAAGACATATTCATGTTAATATATGTATTTCTGACTTTAAATCCTCTTCCACTGTTTTATTTTTCCTTATGTCAATACCATTCTATCTTAATTACCATGTCTTTATTGTTATAAATACTGGTATCTGATAATGAAAACAAATCCTCCATCTTTGTTTTTCTTTAACATTGCTGTAGATATTTGTAGTGATTTATATATTTCCTTAGAAATTTTAGAATTAGTCCATTTCCACAATTAAAACTGCTTAGGTTTTTATTTCAAATTGAACTGAATTATGTTTACAAATATATCATCTGCAAATAGACACTTTTCATCATTTTGAATTCTCATGCCCCCCCTTTTTTCTTGCCTTATTTCAATTGCTAAATGTTCAGTATAATGCTGAATAGATGTGGTGGCAGTCATCTTTGTTTCATTCTCAGTCTTAAGGGTATACTTTCAATGATTCACCAGTAAGTACGATATACCATGAAAGTTTTTTCGTAAATACTCTTACAGATGAAGGAAATTTCCTTTTATTCCTAGCCTGCTAAGGGGGTCTATCATTAATTGGTATTGACTTTTGTCATACAGTTTTCTTGTATATGTGATCTTTTTTTAAAATAAATTTATTTTATCTATTTATTTTGGCTGCTTTTGCTCTTTGTTGTGGTGCGTGGGCTTCTTATTGCAGTGGCTTCTCTTGTTACAGAGCACGGGCTGTAGGTGCGCGGGCTTCAGTAGTTGTGGCTCGCGGACTCCAGAGCGCAGGCTCAGCAGCTGTGGCTCACGGGGTTGGTTGCCCCATGGCATGTGGGATATTCCTGGACCAGGGCTCGAACCCGTGTCCCCTGCATTGGCAGGCAGATTCCTAACCACTGCGCCACCAGGGAAGCCCGTATATGTGATCTTGATCCTTTTTTTCTGTTAATTTGGTCAATTAAAGTGATCAATTTTTAAAATCGAAGTATAGTTGATTTACAGTATTGTGTTAGTTTCAAGTGTACAGCCAAAGAGATTCAGTTATAAATATATATGTTCAGATTATTTTCAATTATAGATGTTGAAATATAAATACAAGATATTGAATATAATATCCTGTGCCATAGAGTAAATCCTTGTTGCCTGTCTGTTTTTTGTATAGTGCTTTGTATCAGTTAATCTCATACTCCTAATTTGTCCCTCCCCCTCCCCTTTGGTAACCATAAGTTTGTTTTCTATGTCTGTGAGTCTGTTTCTATTTTGTATATAGATTCATTTATATTATTTTTTAGAGTCCATATATAAGTGATTTAATATTTGTCTTTGACTTACTTCACTAAGTGTAATATTCTCTAGGTCCATCCATGTTTCTGCAAATGGCAATATTTCACTCATTTTATGGCTACTAACATTCCATTGTGTATATATACCACATCTTCTTAAGCCTATCGTCTCTTGATGGGCACTTGGGTTATTTCCATGTCTTGGCTATTGTAAATAGTGCTGCCATGAATATTGGGGTGCATGTATCTTTTCAAATTAGAGTTTTCATTTTTCCTGGATATATAGCCAGGAGTGGGATTGCTGGATCATATGGTAGCTCTTTCTTTTTTATCCAATCTGCCACCCTGTGTCTTTTGATTAGAGCATTTAGTCTATTGATATTAAAAGTAATTACTGATAGGTATATACTTATTGCCATTTTAAACCTTGTTTTCCAGTTGTTTTTCCAGTTCTTTGTTCATTTCTTCTTTTTGTTTTTTTTCCTTTGTGGTTTGATGGTTTTCTTTTGTTTTATGCTTGAGTTCCTATCTTTGTTTTTTGTTAATCTGTTATATGTTTTTGATTTGTGGTGACTGTGGAGTTCAAGTTTGTTGGCCCATGACTATCTCTACTTGAGTTAAACTTATAGTCATACAAGTTCACACTTCCCCCACATTTTGTGATTTTGATGTCCTATTTTACATATTTATGTTTTACCCTTTTGCTATTAATTGTAGTTGTGTTGCTTTAAAATTTTTTTTGATTGTTTTTAATCTATGTACTGGCTTAAGTGGTCTTCAATCTTGTTACATATTTACCTTTCTTATTTTGATTTTCCCTTTCCTATAGATTCTTGTTTCTTGTCTATTTGGAGAAGAGCCTTCAATCTTTCTTTTAGGGTAGGTTTAGTATTGCTGAATTCTATAGTTTTTGCTTGTCTGAGAAATTCCTTTTTTTAAATTTATTTAATTTATTTTATTTTTGGCTGTGTTGGGTTTTCATTGCTGTGCATGGGCTTTCTCTAGTTGCAGCGAGCAGGGGCTACTCTTCGTTGTGGTGTGCAGGCTTCTCATTGTGGTGGCTTCTCTTGTTGCGGAGCACAGGCTCTAGGCACGTGGGCTTCAGTAGTTGCAGTACATGGGCTCGGTAGTTGTGGCTCTCATGCTCTAGAGCGCAGGCTCAGTAGTTGTGGCGCATAGCCTTAGTTGCTCCGTGGCATGTGGGATCTTCCCGGACTAGGACTTGAACCCGTGTTCCCTGCATTGGCAGATGGATTCTTAACCACTGTGCCCCTAGGGAAGCCCTGCTTGTCTGAGAAGATCTTTATCTCTCCTATTCTAAATGATAATCTTGCTGTAGAGTATCCTAGGTTTCTGTTTTTTTCCTTTCAGGACTTTGAATATGTCATGTCACCTCCTTCTGATCTGAAAAGTTTCTATAGAGAAATCAGCTGATAGCCTATGGGGGTTCCCTCTAACTGACTGTTTTTCTCTTGCTGTGTTCAGAATCCTCTCTTTAACTTTTCTCATTTTAGTTATGATATATTTTGGCATGAGTTTGATTGGGTTCATCTTGTTTGGGACTCTCTGTGCTTCCTGTACCTGGATATCTTTTTCCATCTTTAGGTTTGAGAATTTTTCAGCCATGATTTCTTCAAATACATTTTTGATACCCTTTTCTCTCTCCTGTCCTCTGGAACCCCTATTATGCGTAGCTTGGCACATTTTATATTATCCCATAGATCTTGCATGTTTCTTCCTTTTTTTTAAAAAATTTGTCTTTCTGTCTGCTTTTCTGATTGGGTGATTTCCATTATTCTATCTTCCAGATCACTTATTCGCTCTTCTGTGTCATTTAGTCTGCTATTCATTGCCTCTAGATTGGTTTTTATCCTGGCAATTGAATCGTCTAATTTTGATTGGTTCACCTTCATAGTTTCTAGCTCCTTGTTACAGTGATCTTCATTTTTATTGATAATCTTTCTTAATTCCTGTAGCATTTTTATTACCCTTTTTTTTGGGGATTTGGGGTCCAGTAGACTGGTGAGGTCTGCTTCATTATTTGTTCTTTCAGGGGATTTCTCTTGTTCTTCTTTTAGGAGTAATTCCTCTGCTCTTTCATTTTACTTAACTTTCTCTGCTTCTGTGAATTTAGGAGAAACAGTTATCTACTGTGTTCTTCAAGGGGTGTTTTTACGTGGGAGTGTCCCTATGTAGACTGTGTGTGTCCAACATTTTTGGTGCGAGGGCTGGTTTTGGTGTGGATGCTAGCCACGTTTTTCTTCAGAGTGTGCTGCCTGTTATTCCCTTGATAGTTGGTCTTTTGGTGTCCAGAGCCTATGCTAGATGGGAGGTGGGGTCTCTTCTTTGTTCCATGGCTGTCACCACCCTGTCGGGGGCAGGGTCTGCTTCCCAAATGTTGGAGTAGAAGTCCTGAGGTCAGTTTTCTCAGGCTCTGTTGCCCTTCAGTGTGTGCCCTATCCCAAAGAAGGTGAATGCTGAAGCAAGTGAGGCCCATGTGCTCTTAGCAAACCTATGTGCCACGTGTGTAGGTGTCCAGGGTTCTGCTCAGAAGCAGCCCAAGGTGCATCCTTTTCTCTGTTTTGTTCCTCCCAGATCTAGTGCAGGGCTGTGGTGTGGAGTAGACTGGAGCTGGGTGTCGGGGTGTTGTCACTGCAGGAATTGAGGTGGGCAGGTATTGAGATCTGGGCTGCCTCTGTGGCAGACTTCTCCCAGGATCTGTCTGTGCCAGGTCTGGTGCTAAGCTGCTGTGTTGAATGGGTGGGGCTGGAGCACTCTCGCTGGGAAACCAACTGCTGTGCACCCCTGCCCAGGGCCTGTCTGCCCAGTATTCAGCACTTAGCCATTATGCATTCTTGTGGCACTGCCCAGTGCACACACTGACATTGTCTGTGGTAGCTGGTTCTGCTGCCCCTGTGCACACATTGACAAAAGTCTCCACCGCTAGAGCTGCCACCACCACTGTGCGCAAGCTGACAGTGAAGCTCTGTGGCTCCCTCCAGATCACACCCCAGGCCATCTGGGCTGTCTCTGCATAGCTAGATCAAGCCCTCTCCCAGGACCTACCTGCCCTAGATTCAGCACTTAGCCACTATGCATTCTTGTGGCACTGCACGATGTGCTGACAGTGTCTGCCCAGCTAGACCTGCTGCCTGATGTGTGTGCTGACAGTGTCTCCCCTGGCTAGACCCACCCTCCCGTGTGCACACTGACAGTGGCTCCATGGCTCCATCCAGATTACACCCCTGGGGCCCCCTGTCTGCCTCTGTGGAGCTAAACAAATCTTTCCCCTGATCTCACACCAGGCTATGGTGTAGAGGGAGCAGGGCTGGGGCATTTACTGTTTAGGATTAGGAAGTGAGGTGAGGTGGCTGCTGCCGGTGCAACCTTTTCTCCATCCTGATTGTTAGCAAGCCAGCATATGCACACACCTCATGAGTAGGTTCTAGGCTTCTCTAGCATACCTCATGAGTAGGATCTAGGTTTCTCTAACCCTTCTTTCTGTCTCAGCAGATCCCATTAGGCAAGGGGGCTTGTCTCCTCCATGTAAGATCCCAGAACTGGGATGCCCAGATTGTGAGTCAACCTGATCATTTCCCAGGGCAAGGGTGTGCCTGTGTGGACCTTGTCTTCCTTACAGATCCCTCCCAGGGGTGCAGGTCCCAACCTGATGCCTTTTTTTCCCCCATCCTACCCAGTTTTGTGGAGATCTTTCTTGCAGCTTTGGTTAGGTATAGGAGTCCTTCTCCTGTTGGTTTTCTGTGAGAATTGTTCCGTGTGTATATATTTTTTGATGTGTTTATGGCGGGAGGTGAGCTCCATGTCCTCCTAATGCACCATCTTGATCCTCCTCCTTTAAAGTCATCAATTTTTGAATGTTAAACTAATCCTGTTAACTGGTTGGGGGGAACACTTGAATATTTTTTTCCTGGATATTTAATACATTAATTTATACTAAGGTATACACAACAGATACCAGAACTTTATTGAAAGCAGATTTTCTTGAGTCTGGTGTTAGAAGGTAAGGTGAAGCCAAGATATAAGTTCCTTGCAAGCCTGTTTTATTTAGCAGGAGTTCTGTACCTATCACACATCCTCAGTGAATGTTTTGGACAAGATGTCTTAAACTATGAAGATGAATTTTGCCCAGGGCCAATACTGTTCTATTAAAGGAAATTTTGTGATTGTAAATTCTTTAGAGATTTGAACCTTGTCTGAAAGCCATTTACCTCCTCACATCATACATATAGTCCATATTTCTTTGTCCCTTAACTTTATTCAATGACTTCTTATGTATGAGTCACAGAATTACTCCTACTACATTGATATGTATGTTAAAAATATAGTTTCTTTATTTTAAAAATTTGTTCGCATGTCTCTTATGAGTTCTGATCAGTAGCATGAAAAGAAAAGCTAGTTTTGATGCAGTCTGATTCAAAACTTAGTCCTATCAGTAAACTGTTTCTTTGAATAATTATTCAGTTATTCAGATTCCCCTCTAAACCCCTGTCCTCTCTTAAGGTAGTATCTGAGATATAGAAGAAAATCTTCATAGCTTTGGGAGGAAGAGGGTCCTCTGTGATTCTCCATGGATGTGTGCTGACTGGTATCCACTGAATCTAGTTTAGCTGGCTTCTTTTTCTGGGCATTCTGTAGCTGATGAATTTGTGGTATGTTTTTCAGCTCAGTCATGATCCACGGGCCTCCTCCTTTCATCTTTCCTCCCTTGGATCTTGTTGTCTCCATAGACTCTGAGTCTCTGTCATAACCTCCAAAGAATCCCTGGCTTCCATGTGCAATAGTCTGTGGGGTCATCTTGCCTTCTGCAAGGGTCCTATCACTCCCTACTCAGGATATATGCTACATGGGACACAAAGGCTACTTAAAGTTCCCCCAATTTGACCATGACACTTTGCCCTCTTAATTCACTACCTTTCTTACTTCACCTTAATGCCCTGGAGTGTGGGAAGTTCTGAGCACACATTTAACTGCCTATGTCCCTACCTCCATGGCCTTTCTTCTCTATCCCAGGCCTCCAAGGGGGAGGAAAGGGTTTCCCCCAGTCATCTTCCCCTCTGTCTTTCTTTTTTCAGTAAAACTAAAATGGAGAAAGGTTATGAAGAATAAGGAAACATACATTAAAAAGCGTTTCAAAACTAGTATACTGGTTACATGTTTGGAATCTATGAGTGCCAGTGAGAGGCCCAAGGCAGTATAAATAAGGCCATGGAAGGTCTGAAGATATTACTGATGACAAAGCACATCCATCCAGAAGCAAAAAAATTAACCCTTAGCGCAAGAATATCACATCATTTTGTTCTTTGTTGCCATATTAAGTTTCATCTGCAGATGTTCACATCTCCAGAAACATAGAACAGAGTGCCTAGGACAATAAAATTAAATTGACAAATCTGCTGTGTGTTTTGTATTCTGCTTAGTGCTTTACTTGAACTCTTCATTTTTTCATGAGGATTTAATGATTGGTGTCACTTCCTTTCAGCTTCAGGAACTTCCTTTATTATTTCTTTTTTTTTCTCCTTTATTATTTCTTGTTAGGCCAGTCTGCTAGCAATGAATTATCTGGGAATATATTTCATCTTTTTTTTTAGGTGAAATTTACATAAAATTAATAATTTTGAAGCGAACAATTCAGTGATATTTAGTACCTTCACAATGTTGTACAGCCACCCCTCTATCTAGTTACAAAACATTTTCATGACCCCCAAATAAAACCTCATACCCATTAAGCATTTACTCCCCACTTCCCCTCTCCCCCAGCTCCTGGCAACCACCAGTCTGCCTTCAGTCTCTGTATTTATCTATGCCAGATGTTTTATATGAATAGAATGCTAAAATATGTGACTTTTGTGTCTGGCTTCTTTCACTTAGTATAATCATTTTTGAAGGTAACTTTGCTAGTTATAGGATTATTCGTTGATAGTGTTTTTTCTTTCAGCACTTGAAATATTGCTGTCCCATTGCCTTGACCTTCATTGTTTCTAATGAGAAGTCAGGTGTCAATTTTATTGTGCTGCCTTGTAGATAAAGGATTGTTTTCCTCTTGCAGCTTTTAAGGTTTTCTCTGTATTGTTACTTTCAGCATTTTGGGTATGATGTGTTTGTATCTCTTTGTGTTTATCCTGCTTAGGGTTCATTGAGTGTCTTGGATATGTATATTAGTGTTTTTTAAAAATCAAATTTAGGAAGTTTTCAGCCAGTATTTCTCTCAGTAGTCTTCTGTCTTTCCTCTCCTTCTGGTACTCATATTATGTATATGTGGATGTACTTATTTCTGTCTCACATTTCTCTTAATCTGTGTTCATTTTTCTTCACTCTTTTTTTTTTCCTCATCTTCAGATTGTATAGTTTCTATTGATCTCTTGATCTTTAAGCTTGCTGATTCTTTATTTTGCCATCTCAGATCTTCATGCAGCTGTGAGAAAGTCTCATCCAGGCCAGTGGGGAGTTGCTGACCAAAATTTTCCCATTAGAGGAGTCCCATGTCAGGTAGAATGGTCCAGTCCCTAATACCCTCACTGTGCTTAGCCTTTGGCTGGAAAAATAGCCAGTGGTGGCTTGAGAATAGCATGGTCTCACATCATGAACACAGTAGTAGAACTAAAGACAGAGCGGCTGGAGGTTGTTCACCAATTATGTGTCTCACAGCTTGTTCTCTTGAAGGGGGTCTGGGAGCATATTTCTATGGCTGCCACAAAGATAGCATTTTGAAATGTTCTCTTTCTACCATAAGCATTTATCTGTCTTAATAGATTTACCTAGTATTATTGACTGTGACAGAAATCTTCCATAACAGTTGCTTAAACAGGACAGAATTTTATTAGTCTCTGTAGGAATTCAGGTACCAACAAATCAGGGCTGGTCCTGTATCTCTAAGGCAGAGAGAACCAGGATTCCTCTATTTCATTTGTCTACCTCATTATCCTCTAATACTTGGCTTCTACCTCATTATCTCAAATGAGTATATTTGCCCTAGCCATCATAGTTACTTAACAGTCTATAGAAAGTAGGAAGCTGGGAAGAAAATGTATACCTCTTCCCTTTAATCTCACTTACCAGTAGTTGCACATAATACTCCTTTCATCTTATTGTCCAGAACCTTATATAAAAATACCTAGCTTCAAAGGAGATGAAGAATGATAATAAGAATGATAATGGCACAGGAGGCCATATGCCCAGCCAAAAATTTGGAAATGGGGGGAAATATTGGGATAGAAGAGTAAAAGTCTTTGCTACAGTATCAACTGTTCTGGATTTCTTTTCTTTTCTTTTTTTTCTTTTTTTCATTTTGAGATCAGTCTTGGTTTCATATTTCTTTTTAAATTATTAATTTCATTGAAGTTCAGTTTGTTTCAGTATTTATTCCTAATTTTATATGTTTGTTTTTTAAATTTATTTTTCTTCATTAAACTTATTTGCCTAACTCAGTATTTATACTTAAAATATCAATTTTTAATTTTGGGGATTTATGTGTATAAGTTCTAGATTTCTCATATTAAGATTATGCTTCATATTTACTAAATTTTTTAAAAAGTATTTTCATCAAGTTTATTTTAATGATTTCTTTTTGGATTCTGTCACTCTTGAGCAATTACAATTTTCTTGCAAAATCTGTGGTGTTGGTTTTGTAATTTATTAATTATTTTATTGATCCAACTTAGGAAAATACAACTCCCTGAGGAGAAATCTGAGGCTGAGGCACTGTCAGCAAGAATTCATCTTATGTGCTCTTCTCCTTTCATGTGATTAATGAAACCATTACAGTAGGACTAGCTTTCTGCATTATGTTTTCTCCTCAGCCGTAATTCCTCACCAGGTACTTTTTCTGAGCTTATTTTGGTCTTTATCCCACTTAAGGGGAAGTCCCAACTATCCCGTGCATTTCAGTGTTTTTTTAAAATAAATTTATTTATATATTTATTTTTGGCTGTATTGGGTCTTCGTTGCTGCACTTTCTCTAGTTGTGGCGAGCGGGGGCTACTCTTCATTGCGGTGTGCAGGCTTCTCATTGCTGTGGCCTCTCTTGTTGCAGAGCACGGGCTCTAGGTGCACGGGCTTCAGTAGTTGTGGCTCGTGGGCTCTAGAGTGCAGGCTCAGTAGTTGTGGCACATGGGCTTAGTTGCTCCGTGGCATGTGGAATCTTGCCAGACCAGGGCTCAAACCCATGTCCCCTGCATTGGCAAGCAGATTCTTAACAACTGTCCCTCCAGGGAAGTCCTTTCAGTGTTTTTTTTCCCTGACCCTTTGCCTTTGGTTTTTTTTTTTTTTTTTTTTACATTTCTTTAAAAATTTTCTTTTCTAGCTTTATTGAAATATAATTGACATGTAACATTGTGTTTAAGGTGTACAACATGTTGAATTGATACACTTATATACTGCAAAATTATTATCACAGTAGTTGCTTAAAACCTCCATCACCTCACATAATTATTTCTTTTTTAGGGCGAGAACATTTAAGATCTACTCTCTAGCAAGTTTCCAGTGTATAATACTGTATTGTTAACCATAGTCACCATGCTGTACATTAGATCCTCAGAAATTATTCATCTTATAAATGGAAGTTTATACCTGTTGACCAGCATCTTCCCATCACCCCCACCTCCTAGCCCTGGGCAAGCACCATTCTGTTCTCTATTTCTATAATTTTGACTTTTCAGGATTCTACATATAAGGGATATCATAGAGTAATTGTCTTTCTTCATCTGACTTACTTCACTTAGCATAATGCCCTAAAGGTCTATCCATGGAGTTGCAAATTGCAGGATTCCATCTTTCTCATGGCAGAATAATATTCCATTGTATACATATATATCACATTTTCTGTATACATTCATCTGCAGACAGACACTTAGATTGTTTCCATATTTTGGTTACTGTTAATAATGTTGCAGTGAACATGGGAGTGCATATATGTCTTCAAACTCCTGTTCTCATTTCCTTTGGACATATACCTGGAAATGGGATTGTTGGATTATATGGTAATTCTATTTTTAAGTTTTTTAAGGAACTTCTGTACTGTGCTGTTTTCCATAGTGGCTGTATCAATTTACATTCCCATCAACAGTGAACAGGGTTCCCTTTTCTCCAACATCCTTTCCAACACATTTTATCTCTTGTCTTTTTGATGATAGCCATTATAACAGGTGTGAGGTGATACCTCTTTGTGGTGTTGATTTGAATTTCTGTGGTGATTAGTGATGTCAAGCATTTTTTCATGTACCTGTTTGCCAATTGTATGTCTTCTTTGGAAAAATGTCTATTCAGTTTCTCTGCCCAATTTTATTCAAGTTGGGTTTTTTTGCTATTGAGTTGTATGAGTTCTTTATTTTGGATGTTAACCCCTTATCAAATATATGATTTGCAAATATTTTCTTCTGTTCCATAAATCACCTTTTTATTTTGTTGATTGTTCCTTTTACTGTGCAGAAGCTTTTTAGTTGATGTAGCCTCACTTACTGATTTTTGCTTATATTGCTCATGCTTTTCATGTCATATTTTAAAAATTATTGCCAAGACCAATGTCAGGAGCTTTATCCTTATGATTTCTTCTAGGAGTTTTACTGTTTCAGGTCTAATTTTAAATCTTTAACCATTTTGAGTTAATTTTAGTGGTGTAAGATGTGTCCAGTTTTATTATTCTGCATGTGATTATCCAGTTTTCCCAACACCATTTATTGAAGAGACTGTCCTTTCCCCATATTGAATATTCTTGACTCCCTTGTCAAGTATTAGTTGACTGATACAAGGGGGTTATTTCTAGACTCCATTTCTTATACATGGGTCCATGTGTCTATTTTTATGTAGATACCACACTGTTTTGATTACTATGGCTTTGTCATATAGTTTGAAATCAGGAAATGTGATGCTTCCAGCTTTGTTCTTTCACAAGATTGCTTTGGCCATTTGGGGTCTTTTGTGGCTCCATACAAATTGTATTGGGTTGGCCAAAAAGTTCATTCGGGTTTTTCCATAAAAAGATCACTTTTTCCTGTTTCTGTGAAAAAAAGTCTTTGGGAATTTTGATAGTGATTGCATTGAGTCTGTTGATGGCTTTGGGTAGTATGGACATTTTAACAATATTAATTCTTGCAATCCATGAACATGGGATATCTTTCCATTTATTTGTGTCCTCTTCAGCTTCCTTCATCAAAATCTTATATTTTTCAGTGTCTAGAGCTTTCTCCTCCTTGGTTAAATTTATTGCTAAGTACTTTTGTGGTTTTTGATGCTATTGTGAATGGGATTGTTTTATTTCTTTTTCAGATATTTTGTTGTTAATGTGTACAAATACAGCTGATTTCTGTCTGTTGATTTTGTGTCCTGCAACTTTACTGAATTCGTTGATTAGTTCTTACAGTTTTTTTGGTAGTGATTTTAGGATTTTCTATATATAAGATCATATCATCTAAACAGAAAAAGAAGACAGTTTTCTTCTTTCTTTCCTATTTGGATGTATTTTTTTTCCTTGCCTGATTGCTCTGGTTAGGATTACCCATACTATATTGAATAGGTCTGGGGAGAGTGGGTACCTTTGTCTTGTTCTGATCTTAAAGGAAAAGTTTCAACCTTTTACCATTGGATATGATATTGTTGTTGGCTTATCATATATGTCCTTGTTTATGCTGAGGTATGTTCCTTCTATACTCAGTTTGTTGAGAGTTTTCATCACAAAAGGATGTTGTATTTTGTCAAATGCTTTTTCTGCATCTATTGAAATGATCATATAATTTTTGTCTTTCATTCTATTAAAGTGATGTATCACATGTATTGATTTGCATATGTTGAACTATCCTTGCATCCCAGGAATGAATCCTTCTTGATTGTGGTGTATGATCCTTTTAACATGCTGTTGAATTTAGTATGCCTATATTTTGTTGAAAAATTCTGCATCTGTATTCATTAGAGATATTTGCCTATAGTTTTTCTTGTAGTGTCCTTATCTGCCTTTGGTATCAGGGTAATGTTGGCCTTGTAAAATAAGTTTGGGAGTGTTCCCTCCAGTTCTATTTTTTGGAAAGTATGAGAAAGACTGGCATCTGTTCATCTTTAAATGATTGGTAGAATTTGCCAGGGAAGCCATCTAGTCCTCGGCTTTTCTTTTTTTGGTGGGAGGGGAGGGTTTTCTCTATTGAAAGATTTTGATTACTGATTTAACTCCTTATTCATTATTGGTCTGTTCTGATTTTTTATTTCTTCATGATTCAGTCTTGGTAGGTTGTGTGTTTCTATGTTTCTTCTAGGTTATCCACTTTGTTACCATATAATTGTTCATAGCAGTCTCTCATGGTCATTGTATCTGTGATATCAGTCATAATGTCTCCTCTTTCATTTTTTATTTTACTCCTCTTTTTTTTCTTCCTGATGGTGTCCTTAGCACAGTTAGTAAGATCCGCTTCTCTGTAACGTCCTCTGAAAATGTTATCTGCTGCTCTCCCAGACTTTTCAGTGACACAGCTCACAATTCAGTACTTTGGATGTGATGAGAGAAAAATGACACTCTTTGACACCATTCCACATAGCTGGGAAAGCAGTGTACTCACACATTCTTATTTTCCTTCATGAATGAAATCATGGGCCAAGATTTCTCTTGGCCCTAAGCTGTGTTGCCTTGGTGGAGGGGTGAAGTAGGTAAAGTCAAACTGTTCCTCTTACCCTCTCTGATGAGTCCAAACTTGTATTTTTTGCTCCACTGATGTACTGGAACTTCTTGGCTGGAGACATGTACTTTCACAAAAGCTCTGTCTTCTATTGGGTGCTTGTCTAAGACAGTCATTTTCTGGGGGCTCCTGGACCATGGCCGAGAGAGGCTAGAGTCAGTTCACATGCCTCTCAGGGTCTATAGCCAGGACTGAGATCTGTATGCTTATAACTTAACGTGTGGGTAGGCAAGACTCCTTCTCAGTCCCTTAGCATATGGTGCTGGACCCCACAGTTCCCACAGAGGCACTTTTGTCCATAGATGGATGCCAAATTACTGTTTTTGCAGTGGGGCCACTGCAGAGGGATGTCTTATTTTGCCATGATTGCTTTTGGTTTCTTAAGCCTGATTGTTTATAAGTCCTTGATCTTCAGCAGAAAAGGGCTCCAAAAGAGGAGTTTCCATTATTCCCACAGCATACTCTCAACTTTAGTGGATGTTTATGGTCATAGGGTCCTTTTAGGCCTAGAAGTAAATTATCAGAAACATTTTTTTATGAGCTAGCTCCTGGTGATTTCCTTTTATCTTACCCCATCTCTCATAGAAATTCCTCAAAGTATGGGAAATATGGAAAGCTACCTTTGTTCCAGTGCTATTGAAGATTTTTTTCTTATGTTTATATTTTGGGGCATTTTGGTTTTTAACTAGAAAAAGTGCATTTGATTTCTATGTTCAAATCACACTTCTTTGAAGAAATTTGTTACCAGTCCCTCATTTCTGACACTTTAATCTTTCTTGGTACTGTTTTCTCACAGTTCTGGTTGTAATTCAGGTTCAGACCATTTAAAAAAAAGTCATTAATCTTTTTTCTATATCTGTTGGTATTTGTAGCATTCTATTTGTGGCACTCTTTTTTCAGTATATGTGAACTCTGAACAAAAATATATCCAGTTTTTGTGGCTGCAGACACCTGTTATAGGCTTATGAACAATAAATCCTCATTTTCAATTTAGATTTCTTCTGATCTAATGAACAATACGTGCAACTGCTAAATCAATGAATATCTCTGTTTGGATGTTCCTACTATACTTCAAAGTCATTCTCTCCCCATTTCTGCTTCCATCCAAATCCTATTTTCATTTTTTCATGTACCAATGAATCACAGGGATCTAGTGAGTTCCCAGACCAATTAACTTGAGTAAAGTTTTGTATTCCCCCAGTTTTTACACTCAGTATAAATTAGTACCCAAGATCTCTTTAACTCACAGTAGTTATTAAAGATGTGTGCTTGCTAAATCAATGAATGAACATAAACTGACAGGATGTTGCTAAAATGATATTTTTCTTTCAGACAATAACAAAAACAGGTAAAATTTATTTTATAATCTCTTACCTTTGTGTACTATCAGAACAAGTTTCAATATGTTTTGTCCACTACATCTAAGATGGATGACTCCAGATTGAGTGGGAATATGTTGTTACAGGAAACAGTGACATTCAAAGATGTGGCTATTGACTTCACTGAGGAAGAGTGGCAGCAGTTGGATCCTGCTCAAAGGAACCTGTACTGGAATGTGATGCTAGAAAACTATAACAACTTAATCACTGTGGGTAAGGGTAGTTTCCTATATAACTCAAACTCTGGGAGTAAATTACCTTTTTTTCCCCCCAGTGTTTCTGAAATGTGTGGAACCTTTAAGTGTTAGCCTGAGTTTGGCCTTTAGGTGCCTTTGCTCACATTCATGTGCATGCTGCAGCTTTCAAAGCAAAATGTCATCCTTGGTTATGTTTCAAGGGGCAGTATTCCTAGAAAACATAGTTTCCTTGTCCTTCAGAAAGCCTGGTTTCCCTGGGCCAGCCTCAGTTCTTGAATGATTGTTCCTAGTATTTATGCCCAAATCTTATGTCACTTCCCTTTGACAGGATGTCCATTTACCAAACCTGATGTGATTTTCAAGTTGGAGCAAGAAGAACCATGGGTGGTGGCGGAAGAAGTGTCAAAGAGACATTGTCCAGGTTAGTGGGAAGGAACCATACAGGTGAGGAGGGGCCAGGGCCCTTTAATTGTTAATCTGTAAGTTTTTGATCCTTCTGAAATGTTCTTCAAAGTTATTTTTTTAAGGCCATAGAACTTTGTAGTGACAATTGGTGTGAATTTTTTATATATGTAAGATGTCATTTCTAGATAATATTCTTAAATTCTTTCCTCAGAACCTAAAAGACCAGTTAGCTTTCTTACCTGTGTGCTAGATATCAACATTTCCTAATTCATTCCCAGCTTTGCTTTGGTAATCATTCTAGTCTTTCTGCCCACCTTTTTACATAGGCTCCTTTCCTTTTACGTTCAGATATTTACAGAATTGAAGTTGTTTAAATAAACTTGTTGACATTTAGAGTCCTTTACTATTTTCTCTTTTTCCTTCCATTGTAAATGCTTTAGCATCATATTTTGTACCCATAGTCACACTTCCCACTGTAATTTAGCTTTTGCTCTCATACTTCAGTAATGACTACAATCCTTTTACTTCAATAAAGTTTTAAAGTCAGTGCTACTTTTCTGTTATCTCCCATTTTCTGCTACATTTGTCACGTATATATGCACGTGCTTGTGTGTTTGTGATACATGTGTATACATATGTATAATGCGTACGCATATATACATATACATGCATACATATACATACATATATTTTTAATTTGGATATTGTGATGTCTTTTTTTTGCTCTTCAAGCAGATAACAATTTATACTTCTACTGACAATTTCTGCAACTTAGTCTACTAGCATTCCTTAAATCATTGCCAGTTTGATAAATGAAAAATAACTTACTATCGTTTGAATTTACATTTTGTTTATTATAAATGAAGGCAAGCATCTTTTTATATGTTTAAAATCTATATTTCTTTTTTATGAACAGTTTGTGTTTTATGCCCCTTTTTTTCTGTTGAGTTCTTAATTTATATGAATTCTTAACATATTAAGGTGATTAGCCGTTTCTCTTGTTTTTCTAGTATTTTTTTCTGGTCACTCATTGCTCTTTAAAGTACTTTTTACTGCCGTTAAAGTTCACATAGTTAAAATAACAGTCTTTTCTTACAGGAGATTTATCATATGATTCTTTTTCCTCTTGTGTATATGGGTGAATATTATTTACATATTTCTTAATAATGAATCATACTTACATTTTTGCTATGAATTTAAATATCCTAACTCTGTCAAGCTTTGAAGTCAATGTTACACTGGTTTTGTAAATAAAATTTAGAAGCTTTTCTTCACGTTCTAGAACATTTATATAGCATTGGCATAAAACTCCCATAAAATTTTTATTTATCTTACCTGTTGAACTATTTGGACCTTGCAGATTTTTGATGGAAGTTTCTTTGACAGCTTTTCTCCATTGTTCCTTTTTTTTTTTTTTTTTTTTTTTTCAGTACGCGGCCTCTCACTGTTGTGGCCTCTCCCGTTGTGGAGCACAGGCTCC
>NW_006798798.1:7189444-7224951 GCF_000442215.2 Lipotes vexillifer | reverse complement strand
CCTGTGTCCCCTGCATCGGCAGGCGGACTCTCAACCACTGCGCCACCAGGGAAGCCCTTCTCCATTGTTCCTTTTATAACTGTTCTATATAGATGTTTTTGTCTTTCTTGGCAATAGTTTTTGATAATAGGCTGTAATTTTCCAGAAAGATACCATTTTAATCCTGGTTTTTGAATTAATTTTCACAGAGTTGAACAAAGAATTTGCCATAAATATTTAAATTTCCTCTGTATTTTAAGAAGGTTACCATATATTGATGTTCCAGGGCCATCTGTTATATTTAACAATTTGTTTCATCTGTGTTTTCAAATCTGTTTGTATAAAATTATTCATAGTGTTGTCTTCTTATTTATGTCTTCCATAAATACTGCAACATTCTCAGCTAGCATCATCAAATATTGGCTCTCATTCATTGCCTTAACACTCTACCACTGAGAGTCATATTAGATAGATGCTAGACCTTTTTTTCTCCATATTTTTAAATATCCTTTGCTATTTTCTTCCTCTGTATCTCTGTGTTGCCTTCTCAGTAATTACTTCAGATATAGCTTCCAGTTTGCTAATTCTCTCTTCAACCATGTTTATTCATCTTTTTAACTCATGAACCTTTGAAAAAATTTTTAGTAGTAGTATTTTGTATTTTTGTAAGTTCCTCTTCTTTTTGTTTTTGCTATGCTTTTTTCTTCTCACATCTTTCTGATTCTTCCTAGTAATTTCTGTGGCTTCTTCAGCTTTGTGTTTTTATCTTTTGCTTCTTTAAAAATACTGTACATAGCTCTTTTGTATTTGGTGTCTGACAGTTCCAGTATTTTAAGTTCTCAGGTTTAAATATCTTGTTTTTGAGGACTCAGTGTATTTTGGTTCTTCACATAGTTGATTGCTGATCCTAAATTTAAATTTTTAAAATCTTAATTTGTGCTAATTCTCTTGTCCTAAATTGGGGTTGCTTTCCTCTGAAGATGATTTGCATGTGCTTCTGGTGGGTGCCAAGAGGCATTACCAAGTGAGGATCAGTTGAACATTCTTTGAAGGTCCTGGCTTTTTGTAGGAATCTTAGTTGAGCTTCTCTTCTTTATTGATGGCCCAAGAGCCTTATACTTTAGTTAACAAGGCTTTGCATAGGTACTCAAGACAGATCTGTCTTGCAGGTTGCTTTCAGGTCTGCTCTCTCTCAGACCTGGTTTTGGCTAATACTTGTTTTTATTTTGTTCATTTTTTGTGTGTATGGTGCTCAGGCATGGTTGTTGGAGAGGATTGCAGTGTTCTTGGAGATTATCCTACTTCCTATAAGCCCAGTGATGCTTCAGAATTTCTGCTTTATCCACTATCTTGTTTTGCAATATGAGGCTACCTTACTGTAATTTCAATACTTAAAGTCTTTAAATTTTTTTTAAGGTTTTTTTTTTGATGACCATTTTTAAAGTCTTTATTGAATTTGTTACAGTTTTGCTTCTGTTTTACGTTTTTTGGTTTTTTGGCCCCAAGGCATGAGGGAATCTTAGCTCCCTGACCAGGGATCAAACCCACACCCCCTGCACTGGAAGGCAAAGTCTTAACCACTAGACCACCAGGAGAGTCCCTAAAAGTCTTTATGTAGCCTATCTGTCTCTCTTTTTTCCCCCACTTGCATGGTGTTCATTATTTTGGATGGTTTTATTTTTGTCCTTTCTTTCTTTCTTGGTTCTGCTAGTTAATTTTTTTTTAGCCCTTTTTGTTTTCTCATTGTTTCTTCCTCATGCATTTATATTTCTATTTTGAGCTCATTTATAGTTGATATTTTCATTAAGTTTTTTCATTCATGGCAATACATTTAATCAAGATTTTCATTTACTATGTGTCAATTATTTTAGCTTGAATTTTTTGTCTGCCTTCTTTATCTCATGTTTCTTTTCTTTTTTCTCTTATACTTTTTTAGAGATCTGATTCCAGTACCTTCTCATTTATGAGTGAGGATAGTTTCTCCTTGACCTGACTTTTAAAGAAGGATATTGTTAGGGAAGGAAAGAAAGTTTTCTGATCTAGAGCAGGAATCTGCAAACTGTGACCTGTAGGCCAGCCACTTGTTTCTGTAAATAAAGTTTTACTGGAATATAGCCACAGTGAATCATTTACATCTTAACTATTAATACTTTCACATTGCAGAGGCAAATTTGAATAGTTATGTCAAAGACTATGTGACCCACGAAGCCTAAAATATTTACTATCTGACCTTTAAGAAAAAGTTTGCCAACTCTTGATGTATAGGAATGCATCTGTTCTTCATACTAAAGCCTTTTATTCTACATGGTTGTGTGAATATATTTAGGTTTTATTTATTCTCATCCAAAAAGGAACTGCAGCTGCAAGTCTTCTCATAACTCTGAATCTTACACTCTCACCCCAACAGACTTCTTCCTAAAAAGACAGTACTTCACAGTGTTTCCTCGTTCAGTCCTGGCTTCCTTGACATACCTTGGGATGTCAAGTCTCCTGTAATCAGTCTCTACTCCCAAATTTCCATGTTGTAATCATGGGTTAATTAATTCTTCCCTTCAAGGTGTGATATCCATTTTGACAATGTCAGCTGCTTGCTGTGCCCAAGATCAGCATGAACAGCTGTCTTCTCTTAGAATCCTTTTTTCCCTATTCCACCCTTCACTGTATTTGTCAACACTAACTCATTTATTATAATTGGGGTTATAGCCACCACCTAGGATCATTGAAGTATCAATAACTTTTCATTCCTGTTTGTATAGAGGAGAAGAGGTCAGGTACTTTTTCATTTCACCATCTTAAAACATGGAGTCTTTTCTGTCACATTTGATATTTTGATCTTGCCCTTGGAACTCTTTTACACTTCTAATTGGATAGTACCTTAAAGACCTGATCTTACCTTCTCCCTCAACACCTTTTGCTTAATTGAGCTTTTCTGTTTCCCTGAACTGAGGGGACTCAGTAGCTTAAGCTTAGTATTCTGCCTTCTTTTCTACATTTATAATCTGCAACCACTTCTCTAACTTTACCTGCATTATAGCTTCACAAGAATTTTTCCTTTACTTTATTCTCAGTCTGGCAGAGAGGGAGAAAAATCTCCATTTTCCTCTCCTAGAGCTAAGCAGCCACTGGGGACTGAATGTCTCACCTTTGGGTATGTAGACGTTCATTTATTCTACGTTTGAGCCAGTTCCTTATCTCTGAATTTCTCTGCCTGGTGTCCTTGACTCTAGAGCCTTTCTGTCCTTATATTTCTCAAGAGAGTAATCTCCCATCTTCTCTAGGGTGGAAGAGTGGTCTTTGTCTTTGTTAGTTTATATCTTTTTCTTTCCTTATCTAATTTTAGTGTGGTTTTGTGCAGGATCAGAGATAAATTCATGTATTTATGAGGCCATATTTAAGCATAATTTCCCACTCTTTGTTTTCCCTTTCAATCATGCTACGCAGGCTCTTCCAGTTTTATATTCCGATTCTTCTTTTTTTTAAAAAAAATATTTATTTATTTATTTACTTTGGCTGTGCTGGGTCTTAGTTGTGGCATGCAGGATCTTCGTTGCAGCATGTGGACTCTTAGTTGCAGCATACGGACTTCTTAGTTGTGACAGTCAGACTCTTAGTTGCAACATGCATGCAGGATCTAGTTCCCCAACCAGAGATCGAACTCAGGCCCCCAGCATTGGGAGCACGGAGTCTTACCCATTGGACCACCAGGGAAGTCCCTATTCTGATTCTTTTATCCAATTTTTACCTTCCTATTGTTTGTTCTCATTTTATTAATTACTGTATTGTTCAGAACAATTTTATTTATTCACTTTTTAAAATATATAATACATACTTGTAGTACAGATTTTTTAAAGTACAATAGGATATATACTGAAAAGTAATTTTTCTCCTCTTACCCATGTCTTCCTCTCTGCTGGCAACCCCTAGTATCATTTTCCCTTGAGCTATTATTTACTTGCATTTTCAAACATTTTTATTGAAGCCACTTTAAGTTGATAGGTTAACTTGCAAATAATTACCATTTTTGCTATCGAATATTCTTTTCCAGGAATGTGATACACCTTTTGTCTTAGTTTCCTAGAGCTGCCATAATGACGTAGAGGCTAGAAATACACAATCAAGGTGGAAGTAGAGGCTAGAAATACACAATCAAGGTGTAAGTAGGGCAATGTTCCTTCTGAAACCTACAGGAGAAGATTCCTTGTATCTTTCAGCTTCTGGTATCCCCAGACATTCTTTGGCTTGTGGCAGCATAACTCCAATTTGTGTCTTTATCTTCACATAGTGTTCTCCCTGTGTTCTGTCTCTTCATGTGGCATTCTTTTTATAAGAACACCAGTCATATTAGATGAGGGGCTTACCTTACTCCAGTATGACCTCATCTTAACTAACTACATCTGCAATGACCTTATTTTCAAGTAACTTCACGTTCTGAGGTACTGGGGGTTAGGGCTTAAACATATATTTTAAAGGGGGAACACACAGTTCAACCTATAACACTTTCATTTCAAATCTGTGTGTGCATTTTAAAGTTTTCTTATAATTTTTAGACATTTCTTATTAAATTTATTCCCAGATTTTTCATATTTTTGTTGTCATTGTAGTCTTTTGCTATATTTTCTAAATAGTTGTTGGTATATATGAAGGTTACTGAAACTGAATATTAATTTACTATATATAGTGAATTTAATTTTTTACTTTTTATAATTTTTCAGGTGAATCAATTTTGCAAGTTAACAGTTTTAGTGTTGACAAATAGTGTTAACTTTACCTTTCCTTTCCAAGTTTTTATACCTCATTTCTTTCTCTTATTTAATACACTACCCTGTACTGTAATAATAGTTGTGATAGTACTTATCTTTTTCTTATTCCTGACGTTAATGTGAATGCTTTGGAATTTTTCCCATTAAGAAAAGTGCCAGGGTTTAAGTTATACTGTGCTTTTTCTCAAGTTAAATAAGTGTCTGTTCCCATTTTATAAAGTGATTTTTATGGAAAATAGGTGTTGAATTTTATCTTTTTAATATCTTTGGAACGATTACTTGATTTTTCACTTTTGACCTATTAATGTATTTACTTATAGTAATAGATTTGCTAATATTGAAACATACTTATATTCCTGGAAAAAAACAACATATATATGTCTTATATTTAATGTGCTTTTGGGTCACTTTTTTTTTCTTCTGGGCCATTTTGATATGTAGAGTTTTTGCATTGATATTCAAAAATGAAATTGGTGTATAGTTTGCTTTTTTGGTTGTCATCTTTATCAGGTGTTGGTGTTAATATTATGTTTGTCTCACACACAAAAAAATGGGAATTCTTTTTTCTTTCATAATGTTTTGTACAGCATGACAGCTGTCCCTTAGGTGTTTGTTTAAATTCCCATGATAATATCTCTGGGCCTTTTCTATTTGTTTTGTTTTGGGGTATTTTCATATTTTTCTGTTTATTTTGTGGAAATTGGTATTTGTTTTCTACATCTTATAGAGTCAGTTTTGGTAATTCATATTTTCCAGAAAATTATGTCAAAAAGTTTATAAAAGTTTATTTAAATGGAGTCCTGTAAAGTTCTTTTATGATTTTTTAGCTTCCTGTTTTTGTCTTTTTCTCTATCACTGTTTCTTCTTACTTTATTTGTACATTCTGAATTCTCCCTCTTATTTATCCAACAGTTTACCTTTTTTCTTTCAGATCCCATTTAAAAGCAGTCGAAGCTATTTGTATTCATAAATATCTGTCTCTACTCATATTTCCTTTCCTGGAATTTCCTAAAGCTTAGGAAATAGGAGATATATGTACCTGGAATTTGCTTAATAGGACACTAGGCCATAAGCTAAGAACCAATCCCATACTAGTATATTAAAAAAAATTTTTTTGATATAATATTGGAAAAATTTACAAGTGATATTTATTTGCAATTTGTTTTAGGAGAAATATGGGGGATGGATGAGCATCAGAAAATCCAGGACAGACTTTTGACACAACTTGAAGATAAATTCACAAAAACACTGACTGAAGAAAAAGTGAATGAATGTCATAAGAAATTTGCAAATGTATTTTCTCCAAACTCAGACTTTTTTCCTTCCAGTCACAATCTCTATGAATACGACTTATTTGGAAAGTGTTTAGAACATAATAATTTCAACTATTATAATAATGAGAGAATCCTTATAAGAAAAGAACATTGTGAATATAATGAACCTATGAAATCATTTGGCAATAGCTTATCCCATCTTGTAGTAACCCCCTTTAAGTGTAATCATTGTGGAAAAGGTTTTGATCAAACTTTGGACCTCATAAGACACCTGAGAATTCATACTGGAGAGAAACCCTATGAATGTAAAAAATGTAGAAAAGCCTTCAGCCAAAAGGAAAAACTCATTAAACATCATAAAATCCACAGTAAGGAGCAGTCTTATGAATGTAATGAATGTGGAAAAGCTTTCATTAAAATGTCAAATCTCATTAGACATCAAAGAATCCATACTGGAGAGAAACCCTATGCATGTAAGGAGTGTGGAAAATCCTTCAGCCAGAAATCAAATCTCATTGATCATGAAAAAATTCATACTGGAGAGAAACCTTATGAATGTAATGAGTGTGGAAAAGCATTCAGCCAGAAGCAAAGCCTCATTGCACATCAGAAAGTTCATACTGGGGAGAAACCTTATGCATGTAATGAATGTGGTAAAGCCTTCCCTCGAATAGCATCTCTTGCTCTTCATATGAGAAGTCATACAGGAGAGAAACCTTATAAATGTGATAAATGTGGAAAAGCCTTCTCTCAGTTTTCCATGCTTATTATACATGTGAGAATTCATACAGGTGAGAAACCTTATGAATGTAATGAATGTGGAAAATCCTTCTCTCAAAGCTCAGCCCTTACTGTACATATGAGAAGTCATACTGGTGAGAAACCTTATGAATGTAAGGAATGTAGAAAAGCCTTTAGCCACAAAAAGAACTTCATTACACACCAGAAGATTCATACTAGAGAGAAACCTTATGAATGTAATGAATGTGGGAAAGCTTTCATTCAGATGTCAAATCTTGTTAGACACCAGAGAATTCATACTGGAGAAAAACCCTATATATGTAAAGAATGTGGCAAAGCCTTTAGCCAGAAATCAAATCTCATTGCTCATGAAAAAATTCATTCTGGAGAGAAACCCTATGAATGTAATGAATGTGGTAAAGCCTTCAGCCAAAAGCAAAACTTTATTACACATCAGAAAGTTCACACTGGAGAGAAACCTTATGATTGTAATGAATGTGGTAAAGCCTTCTCTCAGATTGCTTCCCTTACTCTTCATCTGAGAAGTCACACAGGGGAAAAGCCTTATGAATGTGATAAATGTGGGAAAGCTTTCTCTCAGTGCTCATTGCTTAATTTACATATGAGAAGTCATACAGGTGAGAAACCCTATGTATGTAATGAATGTGGAAAAGCTTTCTCTCAAAGAACTTCCCTTATTGTACATATGAGAGGTCATACAGGTGAGAAACCTTATGAATGTAATAAATGTGGGAAAGCTTTCTCCCAAAGTTCCTCCCTTACTATACATATACGAGGTCATACAGGTGAGAAACCCTTTGACTGTAGTAAATGTGGAAAAGCCTTTTCTCAAATCTCATCTCTTACACTTCATATGAGAAAACATACAGGTGAGAAGCCTTATCATTGTAATGAGTGTGGT
Source organism: Lipotes vexillifer (assembly GCF_000442215.2). Lineage (NCBI taxonomy): Eukaryota > Metazoa > Chordata > Mammalia > Artiodactyla > Lipotidae > Lipotes > Lipotes vexillifer. The sequence goes on along the minus strand of NW_006798798.1, from coordinate 7,217,275 downwards.
AAGGCTTTCAGCCAAAAGTCACACCTTGTTAGACATCAGAGAATTCATACTCATTAGGAATAGAAATTCTATGAATCTTGTGAATATGGAAAAGCCTTTGGAAGGAATTAGCACCTCCTTGCACAGTACATTATCGGATCTAGAGCAGAAAACTGTGAATGTGGGAAAGCCGTTTGAAGAAGTCACATTTTTGACACAGTTCTTACCAAGGTGACAAATTGTATAATGAGAAAGCTGATCGTCAAAAATCTTCAGCAGACATCTTATCTAATGATAATATTTATCCAGCATTATCTTTAAAACCTGAAATAAGATATTTTCATCAGCATGCCAGCATGATACTTTAGCTCCTAGCCAATCTCTTAACTAAGAAAAAGAAGATTGGAGAAAAAAAAAAAAACTCTTAAAATAACCTCTCATACTAGAATAGTTAATTAGAAAATATCTTGTTATAAAATACTTGAGAATAAACAATAATGAATTACAAGACATATATAAAGTTATAAAACATTTTGAAGGTCACACCTGAAATTTTGAGAAAAATAACATTTTCTGAAAAGACATGGTAAAAAATATATAAATTTTCTCACAAATCATTAAAGTACTTCCACTCAAAGTTTTTATCAGTTAGTTATATTTTAAGAATTTCATGAACTGATTCAATATTTTATATGGGAATGTAAAGGGCCACAAATAGCTGAAACAAACGTGAAAAACAAAAGAGAAGATAGACTACTAGATATCATTGCATATTTATTCAAAGCTCATAGCATTTAAACAGTGTGTTCTTTATGAGTAAATAAATCAGTGGAAACAAATTGAAGACTGGAGGAAAGACATGGGAATTTTGTGTATTATAGTGCTATTGAAATCATTGGAAAAAGGATGGCCTATTCAATAAATGGAAGATTCATATGAACAAAAAATGTTAGTTCTTTATACCATATACAAAAATAAAACCCAGTTTGAAGACTAGAATATAAAAATCAAAATTCTATATAATGAAAAAATAGATTATATTTACTACTTTAGAGTAACAGGATTTCTTTAAAAACACATAAATATGGAACATTCAATTCTACTTTGGTGTATTGGCTTCAGAGGCACCCACATATATGCACAGAGATGCATGTGTTCATGCTTCTCTTTATGTTCACTGCATCATGGTTTATATTACTCTAAATTGAAAAGAACATACATTTCCATTAGTAGAGGAGTAGATTGATACAATGTGATTATTTGTATGATAGAACACAATATTTAAAGATACAAATTTGATATATCATTACATGGATAGATTACATAATATTGACAGAAAAAAGCAAAATATACAATGGAACATGGTATAACATTTCTATAAATTTAATAAAACAATGCAAAGAACAGTACTGTGTATTGATCATGGATACATTATATGACATTGGTTGCCTTTTAGGAAGTGAAGGCACTTGTTATATTTATCTGTAATATTCCTTTAATAAAAGAATGAAAGCAAATATGACAGTAGTAACAAATCTGGTTGTCAAAATTATGTTGTAGGTTTTCTTTTTTTATTCTCTCTTGCCTGTCTTTATTTTCTTGTTTCTCTAAAATAAGAATCAAATGGATAGGGACTTCCCTGGTGGTGCAGTGGCTAAGAATCTGCCTGCCAATGCAGGGGACACGGGGTCGATCCCTGATCTGGGATGATCCCACATGCCATGGAGCAACTAAGCCTGTGCACCACAACTACTGAAGCCCATGTACCTAGAGCCTGTGCTCCGCAACAAGAGAAGCCACCTCAACGAGAAGCCCACGCACCGCAACAAAAAGTAGCCCCTGCTCACCACAACTAGAGAAAGCCTGCATGCAGCAACGAAGACCCAACACAGCCAAAAAAATAAATACATTTATTTTAAAAAAAATCAAATGGATAGAGAAAATCTGGACCTATAGAAACAATTTTAACATGGATTCTTATTTTTGGTCAGATACTAACATTTATAGAAAATATCTTTAATAATACATAAACCAAACTGAATTAAGATAATATTTTGCTTACTCCTCATAATGTTAATTAGGATACACACATCAGAAGTATAAAATAGACTTTGTTTGAGACCAATTTTTAAATTTTTCATTTTTAAACACAAGTTCTTCCCTATTTGAAAGCAGTGAAGAAACAAAAGAAATATTCAGTTGTTGGGGTAACTGACTCTCCATTTGGAAAAAAAAGTCACCTGCATTTGGGTTGGTTCAAATTGAGGGATAAAGACCATTCATGCATACTGTAAAATGTTAATGTAAAATATCAAGCCAAGGATAGTTACCTGTATCAGAGCAGAAGCAGTTTCAATGTATTTCAACAACTCTTTCTTTGGTTTCTAGATCCTTACATGGGAATTCAAATGCTGGTGATTTTTATGTGTCAGGTAAGAGCTCAGTGGATGTGAAAGTTCACTTCTTCCTATACCACAGCTGTTTTATATTCAGGCCTTAAATATTTATAGAACTCAAATTTCCTTTTCTGTGAATAGCCCATTCATGTATTTTGTCTATTTTTTCTATTGGGACTTTCAAAAAATGTTTTAATTTAGAAATAATTATAGATTTATAGAAGTTGAAGAAATAATAACCTAGACTACTCTGTGTACTCTATATCCACTTTCCCCTAATGGTAATGTTTTATGTAATTATAGTTATATATCACATTTGACACTAGTGTGATTCACAGGCCTTATCAGATTTCACTGATTTTACATGCACTTCTGTATGTGTATCTCTAGTTCTATACCATTTTATCTAGTGTAAATTTATGTAACTGCCACCACAATCAAGATATAGAACTTGAAACACCACAAAGATCCCTTGTTCTATTCCTTTGTAGTCACAGCCATCCTTCTTTCCTCCCCGTTCCCCACTCCTAATCCCTGCCAACCACTAATCTATTCTCCATAATTTCTTCATATAGGAGTGCTCTATAAATGTAATCACTATGTAACCTTTTAAGATTGGCTTTTTTCACTCAACATAATTCTCCTGAGATAAATTCCACTTGTTGCAGGTACAATAATTTGTTCTTTTTTGGGTAATTTCTGAGTAGTTTTTTATGGTATCGATATACCATGGTTTCTCTAAACATTCAGCCATTGAAAGACATTTGAATTGTTTCCAATTTGGGGTTATTACAAATCTGTTATGAACATTCTTTGCCACTTTGTTGTTTTGTTCTGTTTTTTTGTTCCTCTGTTTCACTTTTCATGTCTTACTGTGGGTTATTTGAGCATTTTTTTAGAATTCTACTTTGACTTATCTATAGAGTTCTTAAGTACATTTCTTTGTATAATTTTTTAGTAGCTGCCCTAGGTATTACATTATACATATGTAACTCATCACAGTCTACTTTTGTTAACATTGAGCCAGTTCAAAACGTTATCTCAACTGAGCTCCTTTAATTTACCCCCACTTTATTGCATAGTTATCTTAAATATTTCCTCTATATACCTTAAGAACTACATGAGATAATGTAGCCATTTTTGATTCAACCATCTAACATAATTTTGGAAACTCAACAGGAGAAAGATAATCTATTAAATGTACCCATATTTTTACTTTATGTTCTTTCCTCACTCCTGATGTTCCACATTTCCTTCATTTCTCTTCTGCTTGAAGAACTTCCTTAGAATAGATCTCCTGACAGATTCTTAGTTTTCCTTTACCTGAGCATGTCTTCATTTCACCTTCATTCATGAAGAATATTTTTTGCTGGTATAGAGTTCTGGATTGACAGTTCTTTCAGCACTTGAAAAATGTGCTACTTCCTTCTGGCCGTCATGTTTTCTGATCAGAAATCTGTCATTTAAATCATTGTTCCTCTGCAGGTAATGTATCATTACTCATGCTGCTTTCATTTTTTTCCTCGTTTTTAGTTTTCTGAATTTTAATTATGATGTGTCTTGGCATGGATTTCTTTGGGTTTATCCTGTTTGGGGTTTGCTTAGTTTCTTGAATCTGTAGGCTTACGTTTATTGCCAAAATTGAGGAATTTTCTGCCATTGCTTTGAAGGCCTTTTCAGCCTGACTTTCCCCTTTCCTTCTAGGATTCAGCATATTTTCCCTCTCTGTTGTTCATATTGGGTAATTTCTCTTGTTTTATAAGTTCATTGTTACTTTCCTCTCTCCCCTCCATTCTGTTCTTGAGCACATCCATTGAGTCTTTTACTTTGGCTACTGTATTTTTCAGTTAAAAATATTCCATTTTGGGGACTTCCCTGGTGGTGCAGTGGTTAAGAATCCACCTGCCAATGCAGGGGACACAGGTTCGATCCCTGGTCCGGGAAGATCCCACATGCCACAGAGCAACTAAGCCTGTGTGCCACAACTACTGAGCCTGTGCTCTAGAGCCCACGAGCCACAACTACTGAGCCCATGTGCACCACAACTACTGAAGCCCGTGTGCCCTACAGCCCATGCACCACAACAAGCCACCACAATGAGAAGCTTACGCACCACAATGAAGAGTAGCCACCGCTCGCCACAACTAGAGAAAGCCCAAGCGCAGCAACAAAGACCCAACAGAGCCCCCCCCAAAAAAATCCATTTTGTTTTTTATATTCTTCCTTTCTTTGCTAAGATTTTCTATTTTTTTATTTGTTTCAAATGTGTACATAATTTTTTCATTAAAGCATTTCTATGATTGCTGTTTTAAATTTCTAGTCAGATTAAATTATCTTGGTGTTGATGTCTCTTGTCTTTTTTTTCATTCAGTTTGAGATTTTCCTGTTTTTTGATACAATTAATGATTTTCAGTTCTATTCTGGACATTTTGGGTGTTGTGTTGTTAGACTAGATTCTTCCTTTATGCAGGCAGTTACTCTATTTAGGTGTAGCTTAGAAGTCCAGGTGGGGGTAGGTGTTCAGCACCCTATTAGGCCCCACAGTCTCCACCCCAGCAAAAGTGGAACACGGCCATCCGCCTCATTTTCAGTGGATGGGGGTGGAAGTTAAGCTCTCCATTCAGCCCAGCTAGAACAGATGGGGAAGATAAAAGTGGGGAAAAGGTGTTGGCTAGCACCACCTTTGTTGCTAGAGTTTGTTAAGTGGGGATGAAAGTTCAGCTCCCTATTGGGCCCTGATAACACTGAGGAGAGTGAGAAGCTGATTATTGAGCAGCACTGTTTGGAACCACCTAGTTCAACCTCAGTGCTTTTGGGCCACCATGGAAGTTCATCCTGCTTGATACTACCCTGTTGGTGAAGCAGAGGCAAACTTACCTCACTGCCACTGGGGGTGGCCCTAATGGGTAATTACTTTTTTATTTTTAGTGTTATATTCTGTATATAAACCATTTGTCAAATATTTGCATTATTAAACTATTGGTTTTTTTGGATGCACAAAAATTTTAAAGTTTTAATGTGGATATTACCTAGTCTATGATATATTTTAAGTTAATTTGTATAAGGTATAGGATTTAGGTCAAGGTTCATTTTTTTTGCCTATGATGTCTAATTGTTCCAACACTATTTGTTGAAAAAAATTATCCTTTGTGTATTCAATTGTTTTTCAGTTTTGTAAAAGATCAGGTGGCCTACTCATGTGAGTCTATTTCTGAACTCTTTTCTGTTCCATTGATTTATGTATCTGTCACCCTACCAACACCACACTGTCTTGATTACTGTAGCTAAATAGTGATTCTTCTCCCTTTATCCTTCTTTTTCAAAACTGCTTTATCCTAATTCCTTTGCTTTTCCTTATAACTTTAGATCCACCGTTTTTTTTTCCGAAAATGCTGCTTAGATTTTGATAAGAATTGTAGTACACCTTTATATTACATGGGAGAAAATTGAAATTTTTACTGTGTTGAGACTTCCAATCCATAAGCACAATATGTCTCTTCACTTATTTAGATCTTTGATTTTTTTCATCAGTGTCTTCTGGTTTTCAGCTCCTGTACATATATTGTTAGATATAAACTTAACTGTTTCATTGGCAGGAGAGGGATATTTTTGTTTTGTAGATTCCTTTCCATTCTTTATATAGAAAACAACATCATCTGCAAATAGAGACAATTTTGTTGTTGTTGTTGCTGCTGTTCTTTCCAATCTGTATGCCTTCTATTTACTTTTCTGGTCTTATTTCACTGGCTGGGCCTTCCAGATACACTGGTGAGAGAAGACATCCTTGCCTTTTTCCTAATCTTAGGATGTCTTCTATTTTTCTTTGGGATAAATGGCCGGTTAACTTCTGGAATGGGATTTTAAAGCTGAATACTGGAAAAAGTTAAGTGATCAACAAAGCCCAAAATACAAAAGGCAACAAAAAAAGTTGCAGAGCTAATATTTAAGAGACGAGACTGGCCTATTACTAGAGTAATTGTCACTTTTACAGAGAAAATTCCACTATTCTTTTCCTTGAAGTGACTTGAGTTTCAAATAACCTAATTGAGAAGGTAATTTAGATGGAGCTTTGCTCCTACCAGCAGGAAGAATCTTGATAAATACTGTGGGATCTAACTAGAGCTTCCTTCCTGGAACCACAGTTGAAAAACTATTGAGCAGGATGAGACCAAGTAATAAAGATCCCTATCAGTTCTAGCTATTTTCTCATTAACCATGTACACCATCAAAGGTGTCCCTTGCTCATGAAGGTCTCACCATTATTAGGGATACTAAGGCACATATCCAAACTGACCACTGAAGTCAGCCTTGTGATTTTTGCTGGTCTAACCCATCGAGTATGCAGAGAAACAGGAATTGAAGCAGTCGGGGATAAGGTAGGAATCAGTTTTAGGTTTAATCTACAGTATGAAAAGAACATATGGAATTCCAAGAAAAATCTGACAGTATAATAGAGTGGTAGTGTGTGTGCATGCACACACACATTTAATTGAAATAGACCACAAGCAAGCAGAGTTGTGTTAGGATTTCTGTCTCTTCAAGAGAAGATACAAATGGCCAACAGGTACATGATTTACAAACATTTTCTTCTATATGTTATCTTTTCACTTTCTTGATAAGGTCTTTTTGTAGAAAGTTTATAGTTTTGTGAATTTCAGTTTATCTTTTCTTTTGCTTCCTGTGTTTTTTATGTCAAATATAAAAATTAATTGTCAAATTCAAGATCAGGAAGATCTACCCCTATGTTTCTTCTAAGAATCTGATAATTGAACTCTTAAATTTAGGTCATTGTTCAATTTCAAGTTAATTTTTGTAAATGGAGTGAGGCAGGAGTTCACCTTGATTCTTGTGCATGTAGTTAACCAGTAGTCCCAGCAGATTTCTTAAAGAAACTATTTGTACCCCATTGAATTTTCTTGGCACCCTTGCCAAAAATCAATCGGCTATGGATATTTGGGTTTATTTCTAGACTCAACTTTATCCCATTGATCTATATGTCTGCCCTTATGTAAGTACCACATTGTTTTGATTACTCTAGCTTTGAAGTAGTTTTTGAAATTGGAAAGTGTGAGTCTTCCCATTTTGTTTTTCTTTTTCAGTGTTGTTTTGACTATTTGGGGACCTTTGAAATCTCATATAAATTGGAGGATCAGCTTTCCCAATCTGAAAAAAAGTATTAGAATTTTGATAGGGATTGCACTGAATCTGTAAATTGCTTCGAGGATTACTGCCATCTTACTAGTTGTTATGGACTGAATTGTGTCCCCAAATTCCTATGTTGAAGCCCTAACCCACAATGGGACTATATTTGGAGATAGGGCCTTTAAGGAGCCAGTTAAGGTTAAATGATGCCATAAGAGTGGGACCCTAATCCAATACGAATTTTGTTCTTTAAGAAGAGGAAGAAACACCAGGAATGTGCATGTACAGAGAAAAGGCCATCTGCAGGTCAAGGAGAGAGGCCTCAGGAGACGTCAAATCTGCAAACAGCTTGATCTTGAATATCCAGCCTCCAGAACTGTGAGAAATAAATTTCTGTTGTTTAAGCCATCCAGTCTGTGGTACTAGGCAGACCTAGTAGAGTAATACAACACTATTACATTTTCCAATCGATGAAAATGGAATGTCCTTCCATTTAATATTGTCTTTAATTTTGTTCAGCAATGTTTTGTAGTTTTCAGTTTACAGGTCTTTCACTCCTGTGGTTAAATTTATTCCCACATATTTTATTCTTTTTGACGCTATTATAAATAGAATTTTCTTACTTCCTTTTTATATTGTTGATTGCTAGTGTATAGAAAAACAGTATTTTTTGTGCTGATCCTGTACCCTATAATTTTACTAAATTTATTAGCTCCAGTTTTTTCCTGTGGACATTTTGGGATTTTCTATGTATAGAATCATGTCATCTGCAAATAGAGATAGTTTAGTTCTTCTTTTAGAATTTGGATGCCTTTTATTTTTCTTGACTAATTTCTCTGGCTAGGACTTCCAGTACAGTGTTGAATACCAATGGTGAAATCAGATATTCTTCTCTTGTTCCTGGTGTTAAGGAAAAAGATTTCAGATGTTCACCACTGGGGATGATGTTAGCTGTGGGTTTTTCATAAATGCCCTTTATCATGTTAAGGAAATTCCCTTCTATTCCTAGTTTGCTGAGCATTTTTAACCTGAAAGGCTGTTTAATTTTTTCAAGTGCCTTTTCTGCATCAATTGAGATGATCATGTTGGGTTTTTTTGGCCTTTGCTTTATTAATGAAGTGTATTAACTTCATTTATTTTCTTATGTTGAAGCACCTTGGTATTCCTGGAATAAATCCCACTTAGTCAAGCTGTGCACTCCTTTTAATGTACTGTTGGATTTGGTTTGATAATATTTTGTTGAAGATTTTTGTACCTATATCCATGAGAGGTATTTATCTGTGGTTTTCATTTCTAGTGGTATTTTTGTCTGGCTTTATATCAGGATAATGCTGGCTTCATAGAATGTGTTAGGGATAATTCTCTCCTATTTTTCAGAAGAGTTTGAATAGGATTGGTGTTAATCCTTCTTTAAAAGTTTAAATTCACTGGTGAAGCCACCTGGACCTGGACTTTTCTTTCTTGAAGGTGTTGAACTACTGATTCAACCTCCTTACCTGTTACAGGTCTGTTGCAATTCTCAATTTCTTGAGTCAATTTCAGTAACTTGTGTCTAGAGATTTTGCATTTTATCTACATTATTTAATTTGTTGGTGTACAATTATTTGTAGTATTCTTTTATAATTCTTTAAATTTCTGTAAGGTTTGTAATGTCCCCACTTTTAGACAAATCTAAAGGTTTGTCAATTTTGATCTATTCAAATAACCAACTTCTGGTTTCACTGATTCTATTTTTAAATTTCATTTATTCTTTGTATCTGCTTTTGTCTGTATTTTCTTCCTTCTGCTGGTTTTGGGTTTAGTTTGCTCCTCTTTTCTAGTTCCTTAAGATGTAAAGTTAGGTTAAGATTTTCTTTCTTTTTAATATAGGTATTTATAGCTGTACATTTCCCTCTGGGAACTGCTTTCATTGAATCTCATAAGTTTGGGTATGTTGTGTTTTTATTTTCCTTTATCTCAAAGTATTTGCTAATTTCACCAGTGATTTCTTCTTTGACCAATCGGTCATTTAAAGAGTATGTTGTTTAATTCCCACATATTTGCAAATTTTTCAATTTTCCTTCTAATATTGACTTCTAACCTTGTTTCATATTAGATACTTGGTATGCTTTCAGTTGTTTAAAATGAGAATTACTTTATGATCCTGGAGAATGTTCCATGTGCACTTCAGAAAAATGTGTATCTGCTGTTGTTGGGTGGAATGTTCCAAATATGTCTGTTAGGGCTAGTCGGTTTTTGTGTTGTCCAAGTCCACTTACTTATTGATCTTCTATCTAGATATACTTTTCATTATTGAAAATAAGGTACTTAAGTCCCCAAGTATTGTAGAACTATTTCTCCCAACAATTCTGTCCATGTTTACTACATGTATTTTGAGGCTCTGATGTTGAGTGCAAGTATGTTTATCTTCTAAATGCCTTGACACCTTTATCAATAGATAATTTCCTCTTTGTCTTGTAACAATTTAGACCTAAAACCCACTTTGTGTTTATCTACACAAGATCACCTTTTTAGTTCCTCTAGTGGATACTTTTATATCTTTAAAGATTACAACTAACTTTTAAACCTTTAAAAATTGAAATATAGTTGGTTTACAATATTGTGTTCATTTCAGGTGTACAGAAGAGTGAGTTACATATCAATCTCCTGTGCTATACAGTAAATCCTTATTGCTTATCTATTTTATGTATAGTAGTTTGTTACTCCCATATGCCTAATTTATCCCTTCCCCCCTCCCCTTTTCATTTGGTAACCATAAGTTTGTTTTCTGTGCCTGTGAATCCATTTCTCTTTTGTATATTCATTTGTATTATTTTTTAGATTTCACATATAAGTGATATATAATATTTGTCTGACTTGCTTCACTAAGTATAATATTCCTTAGGTCGATCCATGTTGCTGCAAATGGCAATATTTCATTCTTTTTTATGACTAATATTCCATTACACACACACACACACACACACACACACACATATCATGTCTTCTTAAGCCAGTTGGGCATTTGGGTTGTTTCGCTGTCTTAGCTATTGTAAATAGTGCTGCTACATGAACACTGAGGCACATATATCTTTTGGAATTAGAGTTTTCATCTTTTCCAAATATTTACCAAGAAGTGGGGTTGCCAGATTACATGGTAGCTCTATTTTTTGTTTTTTAAGGAACCTCCATACTGTTTTGCATAGTGGCTGCACCATTCCCACCAACAGTGTAGGAGGGTTCCCTTTTCTCCACACACTCTCTGGCATTTATTTATAGTTTTGGTGATGGCCATTCTGAATAATGTGAGGTGATACCTCATTGTGGTTTTGATTTGCATTTCTCTAATAATTAGCAATGTTAAGCATGTTTTCATGTGCCTGTTGGCCATCTGTATGTCTTCTTTAGAGTAATGTCTATTTAGGTCTTCTGCTCATTTTTAAATTATGTTGTTTTTTAATATTGAGTTGTATCAGCTGTTTGTATATTTTGAATATCAACCCCTTGTTGGTTGCATTGTTTGCAAATACTTTCTCCCATTCAGTAGGTTGTCTTTATGTTTTGTTGATAGTTTCCTCTGCTGTGCAAGAGTTTTAAAGTTTGATTAGGTCCCATTTGTTTATTTTTGCTTTTATTTGTTTTGCCTTGGGAAACTGATCTAAGAAAATATTGCTGTGATTTATGCCCAAGAATGCTCTTTGACTGTGTTCTCTTCTGGGAATTTTATGGTGTCATGTCTTAAATTTAGATCTTTAAACAATTTTTAGTTAACTTTTGTATATGGTATGTTTTAATTTCATTGATTTGCATGTAGCTGTCCAACTATCCCAACACCACTTATTGAAGAGATTGTCTTTTCATTGTGTATTCTTGCCTCCTTTCTTGTAGATTCATTGACTGTAGGTGTCTGGGTTTACTCTGGGTTCTCTATTCTTTTACATTGATCTATATTTCTGTTTTTATGTCAATAACATGTTGTTGTGATTACTGTAGCTTTATAGTTCTGTCTGAGGTCTGGACGGGTTATGCCACCACCTTTGATCTTTTTCCTCAGGGTGGCTTTGGCAATTCTGGGTCTTTTGTGACTCCGTATAAATTTTAGGATTTTTTCTTGTCTGTGAAAAACATCATGGGTGTTTCGACAGGAATCACACTAAATCTGTAGATTGCTTTGGGTAGTATGGCCATTTCTTTTTTTATATATATAAATTCCTTCCTCCCTCCCTCCCTTCATTCCTTTATTTTTTGTCAGTCGCTGTAAGACTGAGGAACAAGTCCTGAGAGCAGGTGAGGGGATTAAGATGAGACAGGGTCAGGAAGGTGGTGTATAAACACACCTTATTTCTCATCAAACCTCTTTTTATATATTACAGTAGACAATACATGTTTTTGTTAAAATCACCAAACTGAATCATCAGACAGTATTTCCTTAGTGTTGAAGTTATAGTACAAAACATTCTGCGAACCAGGATATAAACATGCGTGAGAACAATGCATGAGAACAGACTGTGACTACCAAAGCACGCCAAGGACAAACTACAGTTAGAAAAACCGCAAGCAACTTCACGGGCCAAGACTCATATCTTCTCTAATAACTCTTTTGGGTCCTGTCAATGATCAAGCAGGACTTTGCCATGCTTTAAGCTGTAAGAACTGTGTCAGCTTGCAGCTGGTTCCCGACATGTCCCCCTTCCTTATTTTTTAATGTGAGGTAGTAGAGTCCAACTTGGAGTTCTGCAATTGCTCGTAAGCCAGTTCGCAGGAGGACTGGAAAACAACAAATTCACAATAATATTAAAATACCAATAACAATTATAGGATAAAGGAGGTTAATAAGAGAACTTGGGGCAAAAGTACGTGTAATCTGGGTAAATGTGTCTCAAGCAATTGCCACTGGATTTACACCTAGGGGAGCTGCATGCTGGACATTTGTGATATCCCCATGTAAGCGAGCAATATCAAGGGATAGATGGGAATGAGACCAAATTCCCAATAAATGATTCTTAATCTGAGGCCAAGGCCACTGTGAATCGTTATATGGCTTACCAGATTGCAGATAATTCTGCATGACAACGCATAGAACAGGCAGTTTTTAAAGCAGCTAATTGGTCTCAAAGAATAAGAACAACTTCTTCCAATGCATTAACATGACTTTCGAATTTTCTATCAATAGTTTCTTGAGTTCCCAAAGCATTAGAGACATTAGCAGCTAAATTATTCACAAATGTGGCAGTATGAACACTTTGAGTCAGCGCAGTATCAGAAGCAGCTACAGAAGCAATGACTGCAATGAGCGCTGTAATTCCAGCTATAAGTAACCCCCCAAATCGCTTGGGCCGTTGTAAAAGAAGGGAAAGTTCATGCATGACCTGCAAACCTGAATTAGAATACCAAGGACCTGTAACATTTACATGGAGTATAACAAAGGGAGCCTGATGAACAAGAAGAAATCCCTGGTTTGGTTCCCCCATGGTTATACAATTTGTCAAATTACAATTATCACAACGTGTCATAAAACCCTTCTTTTTGAAAAATGTAGACAGAACCAATAAGAATAGCATAGGGTGATGGAACACAAGCCATAACAAAAGCAGTTAAGTTCCTAACAGGATGTTGTTGATGTAAAGGACAACAGGCCCCACAGCAGCCATCAACTTCCAGATATTATTTTGTACATTTCCTAAACTGGTGGAGAGGACACCCTCCACCCATCCCCCTGGAGATTCAATCTTATTAATAAGAAGTTCAGCAAAAGGTTGAGGAAAAGACCAGTCCAAAACAGCTTCAGTAGTATGAGGAATTCGATGCCACACTGGTGTAGAATATCGGCATCGATGCCATGGAGGATATGACCATGAAGGTTCTGAGGGGTTAGAAAAGGGGGACAATATTTGTTGAATGCAGGGAGGCAAATCCTTAGGAGGATTCTCTATAGCCTTAAAATAAGGAGTGGAGAGCCTCATAATATTCAAAATCCACTCCCTGCGAGATCATGTTTCATTCCAATACTGGAACTGATATGTATAAGAAGGCCTGGGTCCTACCGAAAGACATCATGCCGGTATTGTTCGTGTTGGTTATACCAAAATGCAGGAATGGAAAAACAGATAGGGGCACGCAAAGAAAAGGCAGTACATGAAAAACGAGTTACAGTGAGAGGGGTAATAAAATCACTGCTTGGATAGCCAAGAAGGGAAGTATCGTTAACATAAACAGGAATTGAGGGATCATTTCCTTCTACAGGGTGAAGTAATAGAGGATCAGCGTCATATGCCCAGTAATTATCAGTATTACCCAAAACTACCTGACAAGAGATAATAGCCAACATAGCCACAAACAACGTTTGTGGGGACTTAGTCACTTGCTGCTGCATCAACATCTCCTCTGCCTTCTGGGTCAGTCGTTTCAATTGGCCCCATGCTGGAGGGTTGGCCATCCGCGTGGTGCAGGAGAGACAACACTGATGAGCTTGGAGAGCTGGTTTCTCAGGAGGATTGGAAGTGTCATCGAGCTGCAATCTCTTATATGGCAGGGGAGAGAGTTCACCATCCGGTCTGGATCCATATTGCAGGGGAGGGAATTCACCATCCATCTGGTCCAGATCCACAGAATCTCATGAGGCGCTCAGGTATCCAACGAGGATCCTTAGTGTCCCTAGGAAACATACAAACATGCCCTCATCCCCATATTAGTATAGGATTCTGGACCATTCCATTGATTAGTAAGAGGATCCTGCCAACGGACTTCAGCAAAAGGCAAGGCACGAGGATGCCAAAATCCTTCTGTAGCTGTCTGTCATTGCTTATCTACGTTCAAAAAATTTAAAGTATATAAAGAACGTCGCAATAAATTGTGAGGGGTTGTGGTATATTCCCCCTTCTTTATTTTAAACCCCAAAGAAGATATATCTTCCCCCTGCTTAGAAGCTTGAAATAAAGCAGTTTGGAGTGGAGAAGAAAGACTCACAGGCAGAGAGGAAGTAGAAGAAACAGAAATAGACCCCTGATTTACTGAAGGGGACTCATCAGCAGCTTTTGCTGGCAAGGAAGAGCCAGAAGAATGTGCAGTAGGGGCTAGGGAAGCATCTTGAGTAACATCATGTAAATGTTTTACCCAAATTAAAGCTTGGGCTAAAGTAGTAAATGAAGTTTTATCTAATATAGGAAAGTTTTCAGATTATGCAGGCACATTCTTAAGAGCTGCAAAAATGCCATCATCAAAATCAGGATTGTGATATCGTGCAGCCTCTTCCTCCAATTCAGTCTCATCCTCTGGGGATAGTTCATCCTCCTCCTCCAGGGACTCTGAAGATGGCCTGGTCGCCAACAAGGGAGGCGCAGTAGGAGAAACTGGTTCCTCAGGCAAATTTTGTAACTGAAGAGCAGAAGGGAAGTGGCATAAAGACGCTGCTTTGAATAATTTCTGAAGCTCATGAGTTGGGTCAAGACAATCTCTTATCAAATTTCAAAGTGAAAAAGTATCTACAGGAACCTTAGAAGGTCCATGAAGGGAATAGAAAGTTTTCAATTGTTGACCTATTTTTTTCCCATGTTTGAATATTAACAGTTCCTCCCTCCGGGAACCATGGACAAATTTCCTGCACAAAATGAAGAAAACGATCAAGCTGTTTATGCGTAACCTTAACTCCCTGAGCGGATAACATAGAGTACAGTAGCTGAACGAAAAGTTGTCGTTCCTTAGATCCAGTTTGCCCCATTTTTACTCCTGATGAGAACAAAACAGAAAGAAAGGCTACATCTAAAATATCCCCCAGTACAATCCAACTTACCCTGTATATGTCTGCAAGTGAAATATTTCCGGGGTCCCTCTCAACAGCCCACATACTCAGGTCCCTGTTCGGGCGCCACTTGTCAGTCACTGTAAGACTGAGGAACAAGTCCTGAGAGCAGGTGAGGGGATTAAGAAGAGACAGGGTCAGGAGGGTGGTGTATAAACACACACACTTTACTTCTCATCAAACCTCTTTATATATTGCAGTAGACAATACATGTTTTTTGTTAAAATCACCAAACTGAATCATCAGACAGTATTTCCTTAGTGTTGAAGTTATAGTACAAAACATTCTGCGAACCAGGATATAAACATGCGTGAGAACAGACTGTGACTACCAAAGCATGCCAAGGAAAAACTATAGTTAGAGAAACCACAGGCAACCTCATGGGCCAAGACTCTTATCTTCTCTAATAACTCTTTTGGGTCCTGTCAGTGATTAAGCAGGACTTTGCCATGCTTTAAGCTGCAAGAACTGTCAGCTTGCAGCTGGTTCCCGACAGTTTTTGGCTGAGTTGGGTCTTTGTTTCTGGGCACAGGCTTTCTCTAGTTGCGGTGAGTGAGGGCTACTCTTCGTTGTGGTGCACAGGCTTCTCAACGTGGTGGCTTCTCTTGTTGCAGAGCACAGGCTCTGGGTGTTTAGGCTTCAGTAGTTGTGGCTCACGGGCTCTAGAGCGCAGGCTCAGTAGTTGTGGCACACAGGCTTAGCTGCTCCGTGGCATGTGGGATCTTCCCAAACCAGGGCTTGAACCCATGTCCCCTGCATTGGCAGGTGGATTCTTAACCACTTTGCCACCAGGGAAGCCCCAGTATGACCATTTTAACAATATTAATTCTTCCAATCCAAGAGCATGGGGGTATCTTTCCATTTCTTTGAATCATTTTCAGTTTTCCTTCTGTTTCATAGTTTTCAGCATATAGGTCTCTAACCTCCTTGGTTGTTTATTCCTAGGTATTTCTTTTTGATGCGATTTTAAAAGGGTTTTTTTTTTTTAATATACTCTGATATTTCACTGTTAGTGTAAAGAAATGCAACAAATTTCTGTATATTTATCTTGTATCCTGCTACCTTGCTAAATTCATTTATTAGTTATAATAGTTTTGGTGTGGAATCTTTAGGGTTCTGTATACAGAGTATCATGTCATCTGCAAATAGTGACAATTTTACCTCTTCTCTTCCAATTTGGATATCTTTTACTTCTTTTTCTTGTCTGATTGCTGTGGCTATGAGTTCGAATACTATGTTGAATAGAAGTGGGGAGAGTGGGCATCTTGGTATTGTTCCTGAATTTAGCAGGAAGGCTTTCACTTTTTACTGTTGAGTATTTTGTTGCTTGTGGGTTTGTCATAAATGGTTTTCAACATGTTGAAGTATTTTCACTCTATACCCACATTGATGAGATTTTTTTTTTATCATGAATGGATGTTGAATTTTGTCAAATGCATTTTCTGCATTAAGATGATCATGTGGTTTATGTCTTTCCTTTTGTTAACGTGGTGTATAACACTGATTGATTTGTGTATGTTGAACCATCCTAGAATGATCCAACTTGATCATGGTGTATGATCCTTCTTATGTATTGTTAGATTTGGTTTGCTAATGTTTTGTTGAGTATTTCTGCATCTATATCAAAGATACTGGCCTGAAATTTTCTTTTTTGTAGTGTCTTTGTCTGGTTTTAGTATCAGGGTGATGGTGGCTTCATAAAATGAATTTGAGAGTGTTCCCTCCTCTTCAGTCTTTTGGACGAGTTTGAGAAGGATAGGTATATGTTCTTCTTTGTATGTTTGGTAGAATTCCTCAGTGAAGCCATCTGGACCTGGACCTTTGTTTAGAGGGAGGTTGGTTCTGTTTTTTTGTTTTTTTTTTAATTCTAGATATGATTTCACTTCTAGTCATCAGTCTTGTTCAAATTATCTGTTTCTTCTTGACTCGGTTTTGGCAGGCTCTGTGTTTCTAGAAACTTGTCCATTTCTTCTATCGTGCCCAATTTGTTGGCATATGACTGTTCATAGTATTCTCTTATGATTTTTTGTATTCCTGTGACATCATTTATTTCTCCTCTTTCATTTCCTATTTTGTTTATCGATGTCCTCTCTATTTTGTTTTTGGTGAGCCTGCCTAGAGGTTTGTTCATTTTATCTTTAAAAAAAAAAACAGCTCCTGGTTTTATTGATCTTTTCTATTTTTGTTGATCTCCATTTTATTTATTTCCTCTCTAATTTTTATTATTTCCTTCCTTCTACTGACTTTGGGTTTTGTTGACTTTTCTAATTCTTTTCGTGGTAGGGAGGTTGTTTGAGACTTTTTTGTTTCCTGAGGAAGGCCTGTATCTCTATGAACTTCCTTCTTATAACTGCTTTTGCTATATCCCATAAATTTTGTACAGTTGTGTTTTCATTTTCATTTCTCTGAAGGTATTTTGATTTCATTGTTGACCCATTAGTTTTTTTAGTAGCATGTTGTTTAGTCTCCATCAGTTCATTATTTTCCTGTTTTTCTTTCTGTGGTTGATTTCTAGTTTCATACTGTTGTGGTCAGAAAAGGTGCTTGAGATTATTTCTATCCTCTTTAAATTTGTTGAGGCTTATTTTGTGACCTAGTATGTGGTCTATCCTAGAGAATGTTCCAAGTGCACTTGAAAAGAACAAGTGTTTTTGGATGGAATGTCCTACAGATATCTGTTAAGTCCAACTGGTCTATTATGTCATTTAGGACCTCTGTTGCCTCTGATATTTTTTAAGGGAGAGAGGGAGGATGGATGGATACATGGATGGGTAGAGGGATGGTGAGTGAGTGAATAGAGGGATGGATGATAGATAATAATAAGGAACTTTTAAAATTAATTAATTAGTATATGGCTGTGTTGGGTCTTCATTGCTGCACATGGCTTTCTCTAGTTGTGGCGAGCAGGGGCTACTCTTCATTGTGGTGCACAGGCTTCTCATTGCGGTGGATTCTCTTGTTGTGGAGCACAGGCTCTAGGCACGTGGGCTCAGTAGTTGTGGTTCATGGGCTCTAGAGCGCAGGCTCAGTAGTTGTGGCGCATGGGCTTAGTTGTTCCATGGCATGTGGGATACTCCCGGATCAGGGATTGACCTGTGTCCCCTTCATTGGCAGGCAGATTCTTAACCACTGCACTGCCAGGGAAGTCCCTACTATACGTTTTTGATTTGTGGTAACTGTGGAGCTCAAGTATGTTGGCCCATAACTATATCTACTTGTGTTAAATTGATAGTCAGACAAGTTCATGTTCTAAAATATCTACATTTAAACTCCCCTCCCCCACATTTTGTGATTTTAATGTCCTATTTTACATATTTATGTTTATCCTTTTGCTGTTACTTGTAGTTATCGCTTTTACAAAATTTTCTGACTTTTAAAATCTATCTACTGGCTCATTTAAGTGGTCTTCAATCCGTTTATCTGTTTGCCTTTCTTATTGTGGTTTTCCCTTTCCTATATATTCTTGCTTCTTGTCTATTCAGAGAAGACCCTTCAATATGTCTTACAGGGTAGGTTTAGTATTGTTGAATTCTTTTAGTTTTTGCTTGTCTAAGAAATTCTTTCTCTCTCCTTCTGTTCTAAATGATAATCTTGCTGGGTAGAGTATCCTAGATTGCAGGGTTTTTTCCTCTCAGAACTTTGAATATATCATGCCCTTCCTTTCTGACCTGCAAAATTTCTACAGAGAAATCAGCTAATTGCCTGTGGGGGTTCCCTTGTAACTGTTTTTCTCTTGCTGCCTTTAGAATCCTCTCTTTAACTTTTGGAATTTTAATTATGATATGTCTTGGTATTGGTCTGTTTGGGTTATCTTGTTTGGGACCCTCTGTGCTTCCTGTACCTGGATATCTGTTTCCTTCTTTAGGTCTGGGAAGTTTTCAGCCATAATTTCTTCAAATACATTATCAATTCCCTTTTCTCTCCCTTCCCTTTCTGGAAACCCTATTATGCATAGGTTGGCAGGTTTTATATTACCCCATAAATCCTGTATGTTACTTTAATTTTTTTAAATGTATCTTTCTGTCTGCTGTTCTGGGTTGGGTGACTTCCGTTATTCTATCTTCCAGATCACTTATTCATTCTTCTGTGTCATTTAGTCTGCTATTCATTGCTTCTAGACTGTTTTTTATCTCAGCAATTAAATTGTCTATTTTTGATTCATCTTTATAGTTTTTAGTTCTTTACTACAGTGATTTGAATTTTTATTGGTAATCTTTCTTAATTCCTTTAGCATTTTTATTACCTCCATTTTGAACTCAGGGTCTAGTAGACTGGTGAGGTCTGTTTCATAATTTGTTTTTTCAGAGGATTTCTCTTATTCTTTTAACTAAGATTAATCCCTATGCTCTTTCACTTTACTTAACTTTCTCTGTTCTATGAATTTAGAAGAAACAGTTATCCACTGTGCTCTTGAAGGGCTGTTTTTATGTGGGAGCATCCCTGTGTAGGCTGTGTGTCCAGTATTTTTGGTGTGAGGGCTGTTTTGGGCATGGATGCCAGCCATGTGTTTCCTCAGAGTGTGGTGGCCATTATCCCCTTGATAGGGGGTGTGATTTGCATTGTGGTGCCTTGAGCCTGTTCTGGATGTGAGGTGGGGCTTCCTCTTTACCCTGTGGCTGTCATCACCCTCTCCAGGGCTGGGTCTGCTCTCCAGTTGTTAGGGTAGAAGCCCTGAGGTCAAGTTCAATCAGGTTCCATTGCCCCTGAGTTCATGTCCTGCCCCAAAGAAAGTGATTGCTAAATCAGGTGAGTCCTGTGTGGTCACAGAGAACCTATGCATGCACTGCCTGAGCAGGCATCTGCTCACAAGCAGCCCATGGTCATGTCTCTTTCTGTTTTGTTCATCCCAGATGTAGTGCAAGGCTGTGGTGTGCAGTAGACTGGGGCTGGGTGTCAGGGTGTTGTGGCTGCAGGAATTGAGGTCGCTGTGTTTCTACCTGGCATCTGGTTTGACTCTGTGGCAGACTTCTCCCAGGATCTGTCTGCCCCAGATCTGGCACTAGGTGCAGCGTGCAGTCGGCAGAGCCGGGGCACCCTCACTGGGAAATGAATTGCTGGGTACTCTCGCCCAGGGCCAGTTTGCCTCAGTTTCAGCACTTAGCTGCTGTGCGTTCTTGTGGCAATGCCCAGTGAGTGTGCTGACAGTGTCTGATGCAGCTGGACCTGCTGCCGCCATTTGCATGCTTACAATAGGCTCTGCCACTACAGCTGCCACTTCCTTCTACACACGGATAATGGGTTCCGTAGCTCCCCCTGGATCACACCCCAGGCCCTTCTGGCTGCTTCATTATAGCTAGATTGAGTCCTCACCCAGGGCCTTTCTGCCCAGGATTCAGTGCTTAGCCACTACTGTGGCCACCTGGTCTGCACATTGCAATGTCTGCCGAGCTAGCCCTGCTGCTCCCCTCTGCATGCAGTAACAGTGGTCTCAATGGTTCTGCCTGGATCATGTCCTAGGCACCCTGATCTATCTCTGCATAGTTAGACTGAATCTTTGCCCTGACCTCATGCCAGGCCGTAGTGAGGAGTGAGCAGGTCCAAGGTATTTGCCCCTTCAGATTGGGAAGTGTGGCAAGGCAGCACACACTACTGCAAGTCTCTCTCTGCATGGACTGTTAGTGAGCCAGCACACACACACTCCTTGAGAGTAGAGTCTAGTCTTCTCCAATCCTTCTGTCTGTCTCAGTGGATTTCCCAGTAGGCAAGGTGACTTGTCTCCTCTGTTCAGGACCCTAGGACTGGGATGCCCAGATTGTGAGTCAATATAATATGCTCCCTTTCCAGGGCAAGGGTCTACCCGTGTGGACCTTTTCTTCCTTACAAATCCCTCCCAGGGTGCCAGTCCTGACCTGATGCCTTTTTTCCCCCATCCTACCCAGTTACATGTTGATCTTTCTTGCCACTTTGGTTGTATAGGAGATCTTTTGCCTGTTTCCAGTTAGTTTTCTGTGACAACTGTTCCACATGTAGATGTATTCTTGATGTGTTCGTGCGATGAGGTGAGCTCCACATCCTACTACTCTGCCATCTTGACCCTCCTTCCAGATCTCTTTTGGTTGCTATTCATTTGCTTAGAATATCTTTTCCCATAATTTATCTTTGAGCCTAGTTGTGACTTGGGTATAAAATGAATCACTTGTGAGCAGCATACAGTTGCATCAAGTTATCAAAAAATCCATACTGCTTCCTTTGCTTTTTAATTTGTAAGTTTATCTATATTTAAAGTGATTACTGATAACTATATAGTTCTTCTGTTTTGCTATGTTTTCTATATGTATTATATGATTTTTATTCAGTTCTTCTAATAATGCCTTTTCCAATGTAATTCTTATTCCCCCTTTCTTTTTCAGTATGTTTTTAAGGTAATTTACTGGTTCCAATTTGGGAATTAATAGTTAATGCCCTAAGTTTATACCAATCTAGTGTGAATTGATACCAACTTAGTTTAACGACACATTAACTCTGCTGCTATCCAGCTCCAGCCCAAACTTTTGTTGTAATCTCACAAATTACATCTTTATACATCATGTGCCCATTGACATAGATTTATAATTACTGTTGTATGCATTTGTCTTTTTAGTCATATAGAAAAAAAAAAGAGAGTTACAAACCTGAAAAACAATGGTGATAGCTTTAATGTATACATCTATGTATTACCTTTGTCAATGATCATTATTTCTTTGTATTGCTTTGAGTTACTGTCTCATGTCCTTTTGTTTCAGCCTTAAGAACTCCCTTTAGCATTTCTTCAGTGCAGGTGTAGTAGACATGAGCTCTCTTAGCATTTGTTTATCTGGAAATATATTAATTTTTCCTTCTTCTTCTTTTTTTTTTGCGGTACGCAGGCCTCTCACTGTTGTGGCCTCTCCCGTTATGGAGCACGGGCTCTGGACATGGAGGCTCAGTGGCCATGGCTCACGGGCCTAGCCGCTCCACAGCATGTGGGATCTTCCCAGACCGGGGCAAGAACCTGTGTCCCCTGCCTCAGCAGGTGAACTCTCAACCACTGCACCACCAGGGAAGCCCTTTCCTTCATTTTTGAAGGAGTGGTTTGCCAATATAGAATTCCTGGTTGACAGTGTTGGTTGTTGTTTTTTGTTCCACCACCAGCCCCAGCATTTTAAATGTTTCATCCCACTGCCTTCTGACCCCCATGGTTTCTGATGAGAAATCAGCTGCTAATCTTACTAAGGATCCCTTGTTTGTGACAAGTCTCTATCTTGGCTGCTTTCAAGACTTTTCTCTTTGTTTTTTGAGAATTTTAGTATACTGCATCTCAGTGGGGATCTGAGTTTACCTTGCTTGGAGTTCATTAAGCTTCTTGGAGGTGTAGTTTCATGTCTTTCATCTAATTTGGGACATCCACTTTGGCTCACTGGCTGTTGACTAGGAGCTCACCTGAGGCAGTTGCCAGGAACATCTATATATACAGCCTCTGTGTGGCTTCAACTTCTCACAGTATGGTGGCTGGGTTCCAATATGAAGCATCCCAAGAGTGAGTATTCCAAGATAACTAGGCAGAAGCACTGGCTTCTTATGACCTAGCCTTAGTAGCCACAGAACATTACTTCTGCCATATTCAATTGGTCAAGCTAACCACTAAGATCATCCTAGATTCAAGAAGTGAGGAATCAGATATCTTCCCACAATGGGAAAACGTTGAACGATTTGTGGCCCATTTTTAATCCACCATAAATATCCCATTGATTACAAAAGAAAGAGTCAAGTTTCCAGAACAAGCAAATGACAGAGAAGAGCTGTCAAGGATAGGTCTCCCATCTCTTGTATGGGAAGGGCAGGGATTTGGGAGTGTCCCACTTGCATCAATAGAAGGAAAAGCCCTACATTAAAGGCAGAGATACAAGGAACTCAAAAATGAAAAGGAATAAAGACCCTGCCTCCTCAGGATAAGAGAAAAAGGTGCTCCCTCAATGATGTTCCTTGGAATGCGAATGGTACAGAAACGTAATTTGATTGAACTCAAGGACTAGTCATTGGGGTGAAAAAAACCTCCAATATAGTAGGACTAAATGGGACCTTTCTTAATTATATGTAACATACACAGCAAAACCCCATGGCAAAACCCCATGGCAAAATGTAGTTCATAATGAAGAAACTAGTCAATCCTTTTAAACACAGGTTACAGGAAAAGAATGACTGGTACCACTTCCATTGTTTAACATTTTACTGGAATTCCTAAACAATGATCTAAGATGACAAAAGTAAGATGTGTGAGGACTGAAAAGGAATAAAACTCAATACTTGAGGACGTTAACATTCATTTACTTAGAAAATCCACCCAAGTGAACATATAAACTATTGGACAACTAAGAGAGTTTGGCTAGTCTGCTAGATTCAAGATCATTTTATTAGAAACAATAAAATTTCTCCACACTAGCAACGAATATTTAAGAATTAACACAGAACACAAAAGACCACTATGGAAAAACCTTTAAACTCTTAAAGGGGAAGTTTTGAATAAATGTAAAGATATTCCATGTTCTTGGATCAGATGACTTAGCAAAATAAAAATATCAAAAATATCAAATTTCTCCAAATTTATATATAAATTCAATGAGATTCCAAATAAAATCCCACCGGGATTTTTTGAGCTACCTTATAATCTTATTCTAAAATCTACTTAAGGACTTCCCTAGTGGCGCAGTGGTTAAGAATCTGCCTGCCAATGCAGGGGACAGGTTTCGATCCTCGGTGTGGGAAGATCACACAGGCCACAGAGCAACTAAGCCCGTGTGCCACAACTACTGAGCCTGTGCTCTAGAGCCCGTGAGTCACAACTACTGAGCCCATGCACCTAGAGCCCATGCACCACAACGAGAAGCCACCACAATGAGAAGCATGTGCACCGCAACAAAGAGTAGCCCCCACTCGCTGCAACTAGAGAAAGCCCGCATGCAGCAACGAAGACCCAATGCAGCCAAAAATAAAGAAATAAAAAATAAAATGAATTTTAAAAAACAAAAACAACTTAAGGTAGTTTTGGGAACCCCTCAGACTTGGAATTGGTGTCAGAAGTGAGAGCAATTTTGTGTGGACTCTTCCCTCTAGTTGTTAACTTTCCCATAGACCAATGGAAGTAAGTAGAGAAATACACACATATATATATATATATACACTCTTTAGTAGTGAGGAAATTATAAACCATTAGAAAATTATATTAGGAAAGTAGCTCATTACATGAGAAAAATATAAGTGGGTTCTGACCATAAGTCCTATACAAATAAGGATTCTAGGTGGAATAAAAACCTAATTCTGAAAGATAAATGGGAGAAAAATCCTGTAGAATATATTTGTGACTTCGGTTGGGGAGACCTTAAAACAAAATCCAAGGAAGCACAAATTATAGGTAAAAAAGAATTTCAAAGATGCCTTACACTATACCAAAATTAATGTTTATTAAGCAAAGGACCCCAAGGTTACCAGAAAAAAATGATAGGCTGAAAGAAGATATTTACAACATCTAGCACTAACATGTAACTATCATCTAGACTATCAACTAGAATATGCTACTAAACTATACAAATCTAAAAGAAAAAAGTAGATACCTCCAAGAAAAAGATATGAAATCATTTTACAGACTGGGAAAACCAAATATATAACAAGTCAAAGAAACAATGTTCAAACTTTTCAATAGTCAGGTAAACAAAATTTAGACAAGATACCAGTTTATACATAGCTGACTGTGAAAATCAGAAAGCTGGATAATGCCAAGTGTTGGTAGTGGTGTGGTGAAAGAGGAACTCTTATACACTACTAGCGGGAATATACAGTTGTAGTGGAGAGTGACCTGGCAGTTCTTGGTCAAATTAAGTATAAGTGAACCCTATGATACACCAATCTCATTCTCTGGAGTACATATCCCAGAGAAAATTTCACATTTCTGTAAGATAGGTGTAAGAATCTTAATCATAGTCTTGTTTGTTATGCTGTTGGAGGGGTGGAGTTTGTTGGAGGAATTAGAGGCAATCTTGTATCGCTCACTCAGGGAATGGCCAAATAAAATCAGGTGGAATATTATGGAGCAGTACAAACAAAAGAACTAGCCATGGTTTTGCTGACTGAAAAAAGTTTTTAAAAGTCTATTGCGCCACATTGCTTATGTAAATTAAAAATAAAAGCAACAAAAAATGGGACTTCCCTGGTGGCACAGTGGTTAAGAATCCACCTGCCAATGCAGGGGACACATGTTTGATCCCTGGTCCGGGAAGATCCCACATGCTGTGGAGCAACTAAGCCCCTGCACCACAACTACTGAGTCTGTGCTCTAGAGCCCGTGAGCCACAATTACTGAAGCCCATGCACCCTACAGCCCATGCTATGCAACAAGAGAAGCCACCACAATGAGAAGCTCGTGCACCACAACGAAGAGTAGCCCCTGCTCGCTACAATTAGACCCAACACAGCCAAAAATAAATAAAATTTTAAAAATTAAAAAGCAACAAAAAACAATAACATTTGTCTTTTATTTTTTCATAAGGAGACAAACTTAAGGATGTGGTGAGTTTGAACGGATTAGAGATAGGGATAAAAGGGAGTTATGTAAAAATTACATTAAAATAATTGTAATAAAAGTTACATCTGTGTATTTTTTTAATATGTTACAAACAGCATATATAATTTCAAAGAAGTTATTTTAAATGGAAAAAGTCATTATGATAAATGTTTTAAAGACGCAGAAGGCTTTGAGAGAGCAGAAGAAAGTACATGACATAGCCCTGGGGAGGGCATGAAGCCTTCCCTGAATAAATATAGACAGATTAAATAAACCCCATAAAAACTGGGAATACAGTAACAGATATTTTAATTTTAGGTAAAGGGAACCTCATGTGTAGTATCATAGAAGTGGCAGAATGAGTGGGGATTATGCAGACTGCAAGAAAATCATATGGAGTCCAGAGAGATTAGTTTAGGTAATCAGAGGCCAGATGATGAAGCATTTCATGCAGAAAAGATCAGGCATTTCCCACTGGATAAAGGGAAACAATAATAGGTTTAAGCTGGAAAGTGACTGTTGTGGATAGATTTTGGCACCATGAGGTAGGAATGCTGCTGTAACAAATGCCAAAAAAAAAAAAAAAAGTGGTTATGGTTTTGGAACTGGGTGATGGGTTAGAGGCTGGAGGAGTTTTGAGGTGTATGTATGAAAAAGCCTGCGGACTTCCCTGATGGCGCAGAGGTTAAGAATCTGCCTGCCAATGCAGGGGACATGGGTTTGAGCCCTGGTCTCTGAAAATCCCACATGCTGAGGAGCAGCTAAGCCCGTGCACCACAACTACTGAGCCTGTGCTCTAGAGCCCACAAGCCACAACTGAGCCCGTGTGCCACAGCCACTGAAGCCCGCGGGCCTAGGGCCCATGCTTCGCAACAAAGAGAAGCCACGGCAATGAGAAGCCCGCGCACGGCAACGAAGAGTAGCCCCCGCTCGCCACAACTAGAGAAAGCCCATGCGCAGCAATGAAGACCCAACACAGCCAAAAATAAATAAATAAATAAATTTAGAAAAAAGCCTAGATTGCATTAATGGGACTGTTCGTAGAAATACAGATGTTAAAGGTGATTCTGGTGAGCTCACAGATGGAAATTATGAACATGTTCTTGGAAACTGGAAGAAAAGTGATCCTTGTTAGAAAGTGACAAAGAACTTGGCAGAACTGTGTTCTAGTGTTTTGTGGAAATTAGTGACAACTTTGGATTAAGCTAGGGAGATTTCTAAGCAAAGTGTTGAAGGTGTAGCCTGGTTTCTTAATGTTTATTATAAAATGAGGGAGGAGAGAAAGATAAATTGAAGGAACTTTTTTTTTTTTTTTTGCGGTACGCGGGCCTCTCACAGCTGTGGCCTCTCCCGTTGCGGAGCACAGGCTCCGGACGCGCAGGCTCAGCGGCCATGGCTCACGGGCCCAGCCGCTCCGCAGCATGTGGGATCTTCCCGGACCGGGGCACGAACCCGCGTCCCCTGCATCGGCAGGCGGACTCTCAACCACTGCACCATCAGGGAAGCCCCTTGAAGGAACTTTTAAGCAAAAACGAACCAGATCTTGAAGATTTGGAAAATTCTCAGGCTATCCACGTTGCAAAAAATGAGAAAATGTGCTCTGGAGAGAACACCAAGAGTGTGGCTGGACAGTCACTCCATAAAGAGATTACCAATGAGTTTAATCAGCCATCTCAGCTGGAGCCAGGAAGAGAGATGAGATTATAGCAGCAGAAAAAGTGCCAGCTGGGACTAACGGGGGACAGAAAATAGGATAGAATGAAGTCTGTTTTACTTCTAAGATTTCACAGGACAGACGGATCAACAGAGCTATCTGAATTTGGACATGCATTATCCCTCAAGAAAAGGGCAGAGTGAGGATCTAGTTTGAGATGGCAACATAGAAGAATCCTGAACTCATCACCTCCTCCCGCAGACACAATGAATCTACAGCTACATACAGAACAATCCTCTCTGAAAGAAATCCAAAAATTAGTTGAGGAACTCCCATGTATTGGGTAAACAAGGAAAAAAAATCAAAACAG
>NW_006798798.1:7148407-7189212 GCF_000442215.2 Lipotes vexillifer | reverse complement strand
GGGAGGGAGACACAAGAGGGAAGAGATATGGGGATATATGTATATGTATAGCTGATTCACTTTGTTATAAAGCAGAAACTAACACACCATTGTAAAGCAATTATACTCCAATAAAGATGTTAAATAAATAAATAAAAATTTAAAAACCAAACCGGTAGGGAGAGGCTGAGAGGCAATCTCACCATAAACCCCACCCTTGGCACAGCAACCTGCAATTGGGAGGAAACTCACAACTCTGAGCTTCTCCCTGAGGAGCAAAGGATTTGAACCCCACATCTGGAACCGCAACTTTTAAGACCTGTACCTGAGATGAGCCGCCAAAACCCCTGGCTTTGAAAGCCAATAGTATTTGCATCCACAAGACCCACAGGATAGGACAAACTGAGAAACAGTTCTTAAAGGGCTCCAGCAGACTCACCTGGCTACCCTCCCAGGACCCAGCACAGAGGCAGCCTAATTGAGACAGGAGGGAAAGGGGTAGGACACAAATGCTAGATAATGAAGAAGGGGCACAGCTGTTGGGATGTGATTAAAGACTATCTGGAACCAGCTGAAACCAAGATGGCTTTGAGAATAGTCCGGTCATTGACCTTTAAGCTCATTATACCTTCATTGTAAAACTAAAAACCACTCCCTCTTACGCCAGCTCCGAGGAGGACCGTAAAAGACCAAAACGTGAACAGTGGCCCAATTCCTGGAATATCCCCACCCTACACCAAAATAGCAAAAACATTCCTCCCACTCATTAGCCTACGAAATTACTTAACCCATAAAAACCTATGACCCCATGCCCAAGGGCCACTCTCACTTTCTGAGACAGTCTGCATTCTGCCTATTGTGTATCTCTCTAAATAAACCCGCTCTGACTTGCTTTTGAATTCTTTCCTGTGTGAAGCCAAGGATTCTCACTTTGTGGTCTGTCCTAAGGACTCCTGCAGGTCCCAGGTCATGACATTTCCCTCTCCTGCAACATAATGAGCACCCAGCTATCTATGAAAGAAGTGAATTTGCAAAGTTTTAGCCTGAGGAGCAGGTACCTAATTTAACACACATCTAGGTGCCTACTGAAATACTCTCCAAAGACCACAGAGGCCGGTGCCATCTTTGCATTCTTCCTCCATCTTGCTCCAGGTCACCAGTATCTCCTGGAAAGGAGCTTATGCACATGCCGGGGACCCCAGTTTTTGTGGGTGCCTCCCAGGGCACATCCCTTGGTTGCCTGGCTCTGGTGACCAGCAGGGCTTATGTTCCCAGGTCCCACAGGACTGTAATAAATGGAGAAAGAGGTTTTTTTGTTTTTTGTTTTTTACTAGCTACCCATCCCAGGGCTCAGCAGAGAGCTAGCAGACTGAAATGCCCAGTCTTCCTGTGAAAGAGGCCTATTAGCTTATCTTCACAGCTGCGGGCTGAGGGCCCAGCTTCTAATTAAACACATATCTAAGGGCTGAGTGTAATCCTCTCCAGAGATCTGGGAAGGCAGGCATGATCTTCATGCTCTCCCTCAGTCTCCCTCAGTCTCCCTCCAGGTTGTCTGTATCTCCCAGAATGGAGCTTGTGCACACATCTGGTGCTCTGATTTTTGATGGCTGCAGCACAGGGTACACCCCTTGATTGCCTGGCTCTTGTGGCCAGCAGGGCTTAAGCTTTCCAATCGGACTGGACTGTAACAAACAGAGAAATGTAACTGGGCAGGACCCTGTGAGGCCTTCCCAGAATAGACCCCTGCCCATGTCAGCCTCCTGTCTTTTGTCTACAGAAAAACTTCAGTCAAAGAATAAATTTAATCAAAGAAGTGAGAAAATGCAGAAAGGAAAACAGTCAAGCAAGACAAAATAATACTTTAGCCATTAAACAAAGTCAAGGACCTTAAGTTCTTCCTCAAGGGCTGTAAATGATATTCTGAGCCATGTCCTTTGAGCTGTTTTGCAGAAACAGCTGAAACCCCCATCACATGGAAGAAGTTAACTCTCTGCTGCCCACAAGCATGTAGACCCCAGACTGGTTGGAACCAGAAGGTTGATGATGCTGACTCCCAATTACCTCACCACCAACCAATCAGAAGAATGTCCATGAGTTGATCACACACACCACAAACACCCTCCCTCACCCTGTCTTTATAAACCTTTCCCTGAAAGCCCTCAGGGAGTTCAGGTCTTTTAAGTACTAGCTACCCTGGACTCCTTGCTTGGCGCCCTGCAATAAATGCTGCACTTTCCTTCAGCACAACCCAGTGTCAGCAGATTGGCTTCACTGCACGCAGGCAAGCAGACCCAAGTTTGGTTCGGTAACAGAAACAGTTCTTACCTGGCTGCTCTTACAAGAAACAGCAGAGGTAGCAGCATGAAACACACCCCCAGGCTTTCTGTGAAAGAGGCCTATTTGCTTATCTTAAAGCTTCAGCCTGAGGGGCAGGCTTCTAACTTAACACATATCTAGAGGTCTACTGAAATACTCTCCAAAGATCAGAAAGGCTGGCAGGTACCAACTTTGCACTGTCCCTCTGCCTCACTCCATGTTGCTGGTATCTCCGAGAAAGGAGCTTGTGCACACATCTGGAGTCCCAGATTTTGTGGCTGCTGCCCAGGGGATGCCCCTTGATTACCTGGCTCTGGTGGCCAGCAGGGCTTATATTCACAGTTGTATAGGATTGTAGCAAAAGAAGAAAATGTTCATTAACAAGCTACATACACCCTGCTCCTCCCAACAATGGAGAGGTGGCTGACTGAAAAAGCCCAGTCTTTCTGTGAAAGAGGCCTATTAGCTTATCTTCATAGCTGTGGCCTCAGGGCTAGGCTTCTAATTAAACACACATCTGGGGCCAAATACAGTCCTTTCCAGAGACCAGGGAGGCTTGCAGCTAATATCAAGGCTGGTGGCTGCCATCTTCATGCTCTCCCCCAGATACCCCAGATGGCAGGTATCTCCGACAAAAAACTGGTGCACACATCAGGTGCCCCAGCTTTTGTGGCTGTCGCCCAGAGAATACATCCCTTGATAGCCTGGCTCTGGTGGCCAGTAGGGCTTGTGTTCATGGGTTCAACATGTCAAAAATTAATGACAGAAACCTCAATTAAATCGAGTCAGGTGACCAGAAGGGGGAGCGCTCACACCCTGCAATGATAGAGCCCAACAGGAAGAAAGACTCTTTTTGCCTAGCTTTGTCTACTGTAGCCTCCCAACTTCCTTTTCCCCTCTATAAAAGTGTTCTCCTTCCCTTGCCATGGGGGGCAGTCTTGCACAAGGCTCAACATGGTTGCAGACGCAAACTGCAATTCTCTGCTGATCCTGAATAAACCCATCTGGAGAAACATCTGGCAGTCTGTTTTAGGTCAACATTTTGATGGCCTGTCTGCGGACCAGAGAAGATCCCCAAAGACTGCAGGGCTGGTACCGTATCCTGTCTTTTGTCCTGAATTCCTTCCAGTCATTAGCCGATGACTTAATCCTGGTAGAACTGGATGATGGGCAACGCTGTTTTACACTACCTATAGGGGACTTCCCTGGTGGTGCAGTGGTTGGGAATCCGCCTGCCAGTGCAGGGGACACGTGTTCAAACCCTGGTCCGGGAAGATATCACATGCCGTGGAGCAACTAAGCCCGTGCGCCACAGCTACTGAGCCCATGCAATGCAACTACTGAAGCCCGCGTGCCTAGAGCCCGTGCTCTGCAACAAGAGAAGCCACCACAATGAGAAGCCCGCGCACCACAACAAAGGTAGCCCCCATGCGGACCAGAGAAGATCCCCAAAGACTGCAGGGCTGGTACCGTATCCTGTCTTTTGTCCTGAATTCCTTCCAGTCATTAGCCGATGACTTAATCCTGGTAGAACTGGATGATGGGCAACGCTGTTTTACACTACCTATAGGGGACTTCCCTGGTGGTGCAGTGGTTGGGAATCCGCCTGCCAGTGCAGGGGACACGTGTTCAAACCCTGGTCCGGGAAGATATCACATGCCGTGGAGCAACTAAGCCCGTGCGCCACAGCTACTGAGCCCATGCAATGCAACTACTGAAGCCCGCGTGCCTAGAGCCCGTGCTCTGCAACAAGAGAAGCCACCACAATGAGAAGCCCGCGCACCACAACAAAGAGTAGCCCCCACTTGCTGCAACGAGAGAAAGACCACACACAGACAAAACTAAAATAAATAAATACAGTACATACATTTATTTTATAAGATCTTTAAAAATATTTATATTTTTCTCCATAAATACTATTTAAATACAATTTAATTTCTGGAGTATTCTGGTTCATCACTGTGTCTATTATCTAATATTCTCCCTAATGATACTATTTATTTATTTTCT
Source organism: Lipotes vexillifer (assembly GCF_000442215.2). Taxonomy (NCBI): domain Eukaryota; kingdom Metazoa; phylum Chordata; class Mammalia; order Artiodactyla; family Lipotidae; genus Lipotes; species Lipotes vexillifer. The sequence goes on along the minus strand of NW_006798798.1, from coordinate 7,184,907 downwards.
ATAAGTAATTATTTCAAAAAACAGGAAAAATATTTATGTCAGAAGAATGAGAAGACAAGCTGCACACTAGTAGAAAATATTTGGAAAAAATATATCTGATAAAGGAATTATCCAAAATATACAAAGAACTCTTAAAACTCAACAGTAGGAAAACAAACAACCTGATTTTAAAAATAGGCAAAAGATCTGAAGACACTTCACCAAAAAAGATAATACAGATAGTAAATAAGCATATGAAAAGGTGCTCTATACCATATGTCATCAGGGAAATGCAAATTAAAACAACAATGAGAAACCACTACACACCTATTAGGATAGCTAAAAATCTACAACACTGACAATACCAAATGCTGACAAGGATGAAGAACAACAGGAGCTCTCATACATTGCTGGTGGGAATGCAAAATGGAACAGCCACTTTGGGAGACAGTTTGGCAGTCTCTTACAAAACTACACATGCTCTTCCCACTGACCCAGCAATCACTCCTTGATATTTACCCAAATGAGTTGAAAATGTATGTCCACACAAAAAATGTGCACGTGGATGTTTACAGCAACTTTATTCACAATTGCCAAAATTTGGAAGCAACCAAGATATCCTTCAGTAGGTGAATAGATAAACTGTGGTACATTCAGACAATGGAATACTATTCAGTGCTAAAAAGAAATGAGCCATCATGCAATGAAAAGACATGGAGAAAAATTTAAATGCACAAAAGTGAAGCCAATCTAAAAAAAGCCATATCTGTATGCTTCCAACCATCTGATATTCTGGAAAAGGCAAAACTATGGAGACAGTAAAAAGATCAGTGGTTTCCAGGGATAAGGGCTGAGGAAGGGATGAATAGGTGGATCATAGAGGATTTTTAGGGTAGCAAAAATACTCTGTATGATACTATAATGATGGATAAATGTACTGTACAACACAGAGTGAACCCTAATGCCAACTATGGACTTTGGGTGATTATGACTGTCAGTGTAGGTTTATCAACTAACAAATGTACCACTCTGGTGGGTGATGTTGATAATGGGGGAGGCTGTGCATGTGTGGGGGGCAAGACGTATATGGCAAACCTCTGTACCTTCCTCTTAATTTTCCTATGAACCTCAAATTTCTCTAAAATACAGTCTTTAAAAAAAAATCTACCTATGCTTTTTAAAAACGTTTTTATTACGAAATTTTGCAAATATACAAAGGAGAGCAATAAACAAGCATATACTCATCACCTATGCTTAATGACTGTTTACAGAGTGCCATATTTGATTTATGCATATTTTGCTAACTACTTTAAATTAGATATGATGACATTTCAGCTCTAAATAGTTCAGGTTACAGCTCTAAAGAATAACACCTAATATAATGGCACCACACCTAACAAAATTAACAGTAAGTCCTTAACATCATCTAATACCCAGTCTATATTCAAGTGTAACTAACTGTTGAATAATTAAATATGATTTATGGTTACACAAAGTTCTGTGATATGCACAAACCATAAATTACTCAGCAGTGCATTCACTGTAGGGCACTGATTTAGGGCAAGATTATTGCAAACACCCTTGCCAGTTCTTATAGTCTTGGGATTCTAGTCCAGGGGTTCTTGAGATTTTGGGAGTTGCTATGGACTGAATGTTTGTGTCTTCCCAAAATTCTTTTGCTGAAATCTAACCCTCAATATGATGGTATTTGGAGGTGGGACCTTTGGGAGATTATTAGGTCATCAGGATAGAGATCTCATAAATGGGATGAAGGCGATGAAGGGACCAGAGCGCCCTCTTTGGGTCACATAAGAATACAAGGAGAAGCTGTCAGTCTGTAACCTGGAAGATGGTTCTCACCAGAACTCAACCATGCTAGCTAGCACCCTGATGTGACTTCCAACCTCCAGAACTGAGAAATGTTTTTGTAAGCCACCCAGTTTATAGTATTTTATTATGCCAGCCTGAGCTAGGACATGGGTTATTTCTCTGGGAATTAAGTCAAATTTTTTTAATCTGATCCCTAGAAAAATACACCTAGGCCCCAATATGCAACTCCATACATACAACTTCTGAGAGTTCAAGGACCTCTGGGAACCTGTCCAAGGAATCCCCAAATTTCAGGTCAAGGAGATCAGCTCCTTACTTGTGACTTGTAACAGTCCATTGGGCCACACTACACCCTGATGACAGAGAGCTGGTAAAGCTGACTCAGAGTTCCACATACAAGGTCATTACTCAAACTGCATCAACTTTAAACTGTACCCTTCAGGAACAACAATGAACCCTGTGCTTCATCTCTTATCATTTCCCTGCCCAAACCCCTACCCCGTTGACCCACATCTCTGTGTTAAAGGCCTCAATCACAAACCTTCTTTTAAAGTCCTTCTAAAGAAGGTGGTCCCTGTCAGGTCTCTCAGGACTATCTCCTCTTTGGCCTTAAAAACTACTATTTATGAGGTAGGTAATGTTACTGTATTTCACCAAACTGAAGACGCCATTGGTTGAAAAAAAGGCATCCCCAATTCAGAAATGTTAAAATGCAAAGAGAATGTATCAGTCTTAGAATTTTACAGATTCATCTGTTGGTAAACAGCTGCTGCACCAACCACCTTCCAAAATGACCTATTCAAAACCTGGGACACCTGCCCTTCCCCAGTTTCCCCCAATCTTGAAATCAAAGGGTTCATTTCAGATTTAAAAGGGTCCTTCTAATGCCTTGCTCCATCCCTGGCCTATGTCTTTCTGGCAGTGCCTGTGCCTCATGTGCTGGTAAATATTCCACATGACAATATAAGTTACAAAGGTTTTCAATTCTCTCCAAGATGTGTATTTCTGCATCATCAGGGTTGTGGGGAGCACAAAGTTCCCTGGATGGGTGGAATTAGTTTCCTGAATAAATACATGAAGAGAGGGTGGGGGGAGCAGGGATAAGAGTAAGAATTGGGTAAATTGAGAACATATCTTCAGCCCTCTCATCCCTAGGGATGCAAGGAACTGAGGACCAATTGCTCATAGAAACCTGTTAGGATAGCAAACTTTAGACAAGATGTCGTGCCTAAGTCATGATAAACAAGATGGTGTTAGAAGAAAGAGGGAAGATACCAACTCATCTGGGCCATGGCTTTAAGGCTTAAATAGTACAAACTTCTCCGTTCAGCCTCTTCTGGTGGGGAGTACAGAGTTCTATAGGTCTGGAGGAGGAAAAAGGAGATGGAAGGCTGCAGGCCTGTCTTGCAGCTTCCAAACAATCTGAAACTCACCCCACTTCCTTCTCTGGCCCCTGATAACACATGAAGATTCTTCAACCCCAAAAAAACTCTCAAAAGCTGGAGTTGAGTCCCTTAGACACCAAGGTGCAGCCTGCATCCTTGACAAAATGGCTGCATTTTGCCACAGAACTTGCCTTAGGTTCAATGGGATGGAGTTCACAACTTTCTCTCCTGAACAGGGCAAGTACACACCAGAGATGTTCAAACGATGTGTTCTAACAGCAATAATGATATCAATAATACTAGCAACTAGGTAAGAACTTGTATATGTTATCTCATTTGATTCTCAAAAAAGGAAAAAATAAAAAACATAAATGTGCAATGTTAAGTATTTCCCCCCATTTTACAGATGATGGAAACCAGGTTAACATAACTCATCCAAAATGACATGGTTTGGAAGTGATGGAGCCCAGAGTAGAATATAGGTTTCTCTGACTCCCAAACTAGCCCTCTTATAGGTAAGAGACAGTGCGGCCTTGAGGAGCATAAACTCCAGCCGTCTTCTCTTGGCTATATGGGGCCACATCTGTGAATTCACATTACAAGACCGAGTCTGCAACTCAGGAGAATCTCTGTGCTTGGAAGCTTCAAACTGAAACTCAAATTCCTGCCTTCTCTCCTAAAGGTCATTTTCCCAGGGATTCTCTAAGGCTATTGCGGAAAAGGAGGAAGAAGCAGGAGGGATTCACAGCTGTAGGCATCAGAGACCCTAGAAAATGATGGCCCGGGAGAGCCATGATCATGCTTCACAAATTGGTACTCATATATCTCCGCTTGAGCCCCCTTTTAAGCGAGGCACTACAGGGAAGAGGAATGCAGAAAGGCAAGGCTCAGGCCTTTCCTCCAAGGAAGCCAGATTCTCAGTCACTCACCCTATCTGCTTTGGTAGAGGCAGCCATATCTGAGGCAGAGAGAAAGGAAACTCTTCACGAACACCAAGGAATCACTAGGTTACTAAGGGTTACCCCCGGCGGCAGCCACACAAAAGCTGTCGCACGCTCACACTGGCACAGCCACACAGGGTCACAGAGTCTCACCAACGTGGTGACACAGCGTCAGAGTCACACAGGCTGCAACAATCTCCCCTTAATCACAGACCCATGGTAACGCACTACACCAGATCATACGTAGGCCCCACAAACACGCTATTATGGCATCACACACGCAACCCTCTCAGCAACACAAGACAAAAAGACACACACTGACACACTCGAAGGAGCAGCCTGGTAGACACACACCGACGAACGCACGCCAACAAACCGGACGTACACGTTCTCGCCCGGACAAAGACCGAGAGACAGCACCTCCTCTGCCCGCACAGGCTGGCCCCTCTGGACCTTCAGGTCGCACCGCTTAGCGCCCCAGAGCCGGACGGAAACACACTTACCTGCCTCACGCTGAGAAACGCTAGCCACCGACGCCGCTACGTCACCAGACTGAATCGGGCCGCAGTGGCCCCTGGGAAATGTAGTTGGAGCCGGGGGTGGGTGGAAGAAGGCTGGAAACGCTCAGGTGCGAAGGGCTCTGGGGCTTGTAGATTAGGAGGGAGACGCCGGTTCTCGGAGAGCTGTAACACGCGCGAGGGGCGGCCCCGGATACGCCCCAGAGCCAAAGAAAGCCCCGACCCGTCCTCTGATCCGCTGGAAGAACTAGGGCTGGGGTCCCAAGTGGTGCCCTTGCACAGACAAGGGGCATTGCAGGGAGGGGTGGGACGGAAGGCACCGAAATCAGAAGTGGAAAGGAAAAAGCTCCGTTCGAGGGAGTGGAGGAGGTGAGGGGAGGGTGAGTAGGGGTGAGACCGGAAGGAAGGGGTCAAGCCCCAGAGGTGGGAGGATCTTCCTAGGGGAGGAGCGCTCAGGTGATGCTTGTCCAGAGGGACTAACAAGCCAAGGAGGCAGCAGCTCACGTTAATTTTGGTAGCTCACTGCATTATAACCGGGCTCAGAGTTGAAAGATAAACTTTGAGAGGCTCGTTTTTCCTGGTATCGTTGTTTGTCTCAGGCCAAGCAGAGCAGGAGAAAAAGACTTGTGAGGGCTGCGGAAACAATGAGAATGTCTTCTTGGGTGAGGCGGCTCTTGTCTCCCAAATAGGAAGGAAACCCTTGAGGAAACACTATGCCAGGGCAACCCATTAATGCAGGTACAGTCTTTCATGGGTGCTGGACTCCTGGGGGGTTGGTGGAGGGGGGCATCCTGGGGGCTTCCAGCACCAGGGCCCACCAACCTTTATTTACCCCAGGTGCCTCCCAAGGCAAGGCAATATCTTCCTTTGGCCAACACCCATTATATGCTCAACTTTTCTACAAGAATTAAAGGTATTCAGTGTATATCTTGGGGCCAGAATAAGCTAAATACCTGGATGGATAGGAGAGAAAGGATTTTCCCCTTTATGACACTGAGGAGGAGGGGCTAGCAAAAGGGACCAAAAAGAAATGGTGCAGATCATGGTGCTTCCCAACCTTTATCATAGCACAAACAGAAAATGGTAATATTTGTATGGCACACTGGAGTTGTATAAGTTAGGGTGTAGATTATGCTGATATAATAAAGACCCCAAAATACTGTGACCTAAATATCATACACTTCTCCCTCATGTAAGAGTCTAAGGGTGAGGAGTCCAGGACTGGTGGGATAGCTCTGCCTTCCTGAACAAGTAGTTTCCATCTTTGGGGCAAAGGTGAGTATTAAAATTCTCAGTATCTCCCAGCAAATAGGGTAGAGGAAGGGCAGATAAAGCAGGCACAGAAATGATAATCATCCCTTTTGCTCACATCTCATTGGTTGGGTAAGATGGACTTCTTAAAAATAAAAATTAACTTTTGTGCATCAAAAGACATTATCAAGAAAGTGAAAAGATAACCGACAGAAAGGGAGAATATTTGCAAATTATGTATAGGATAAGGGTCTAGTATCCAATATATATAAATAACTTTTTATGACTCAACAACAAAAAGACAAACAACCCAATTAAAATTTGGGCAAAGGACTTGAATAGACATTTCTCCAAAGAAGATATACAAATGGCCAACAATCACACAAAACGATGCTTAACATCATTAGTCATTAGGGAAATGCAAATCAAAACCACACGAAGTGCCACTTCACATCCACTACGATGGCATAATTCTTAAAAAAGGAAAATAAGTGTTAGTGAGGATGTGTAAATACTGGAAACCTTGTATACTGCTGGTGGGAATGTAAAATGCTTCAGCTACTGTAGACAGCAATTTGGCAGTTCCTCAAAAAGTTAAGCACAGAATTACCATATGATTCAACAATTCCACTCCTAGGTATATACCCAAAGAACTGAAAACAAGTACAAGTACACACATGTTCACAGCAGCATTATTCACAATAGCCAAAAGGTGTAAATATACCAAACATCCAACAATGAACAGATAAACAAAATATGGTACATACATACAGTGGAATATTAGTCAACCATAAAAAAACTGAAGTACAAATAATGCTTACATGGATGAACCTGCAAAACATTATGCTAAGGAAGCCATATACAAAATGTCACATATTGTATGATTCCATTTATATGAAATATCCAAAACAAATAAATCCATAGAGATAGAATGCAGATTAGTGGTTGCCTTAGTGGGGCTGAGGGGAGAATGAGGAGAAACTGCTTAATGGGTAAGGGGTTTACTTTGGAATGATGAAAATGTTTTGGAACTAGACAGGTGGTAGATGAACAGCATTGTGAATGTACTAACTACTACTAAATTGTTCACTTATAAATGGCTATTTCCATATTATGTAAATTTCACTTCAACAATTTTTTTAAATGTGAATGGTGTAAACACTGCAATTAAACAGCAGAGATTTGCAGACTGAGTTTTAAAAACAATAACCAATTGTATGCTCTTCACGAGAAACGCATTTTAAATAGAAAGACACAAATAGGTTAAAAGTTAAAGGATGGGAAAAGATATGCTATGCTAAGACTAATTAAAAGAAAGCTAGAGTGGGCATATTAATATCAGATAAAGTAGGTTTGGGAGCAAAGAATATTGCCAGGGACTAAGAAGTTCATTTTGTAATGATACAGGGATATATTAGTTAAGAGTACATAATAATCCCAAAGGTTTAGGCATTTAATACAAGAACTCCAAAACACATAAAGCAAAAGCTTATAGAACCAAAAAAGAAAAACAGACAAATTCACAATTATAGCCAGAGATGGCAAAACCCATTCTCTGAAAACAACTGACAAGAGCTAGTAGACTTAATATAACAGGTATTAAAAGAATAGGAAATACATAAATGTACCAAACTACATCTGTTTATTTAGTATATGTTTGAGTTGACATTTACAATAAGTGGGAAAGGTGGATTATTTGTAAATGATGCTGAGAAATGGGATAGCCATATGGGGGTAAAATGAGATTCTTACCAAAAAACTTAAAATGTAAAAAAAATGAAAGCACAGAAGTAAAGGAGAAATCATGTGAAACATTTTAAATTGTCTCAAGATGTAGGCCTTTTAAATATGAATCAAAACTTAAGAGCCTTAAAAAAAAATATTGGTAAATTAGATAACATAAAAATCAATTTTGCATGGCAAAAGAGAACTGTAAGCAAATTCAAAAAACAAATAATACACTGGAAAAAAATTTGCAAATCACATCATAAGGAGCTAACTTCCCTACTATATAAGTAAAAGGTCACTTTCCAATTGAATATTGGGCAAGAAATATAGACAATTCACAGAAAAGAAGCTCAAACCCATTCATAATGAGAAAAAAGCAAATAAAAACTACACTGGGATATGATTTCCCACTTATCAGATTGATAAAGATCCAGTAGTTTAATGGTTTGCCCTAACAGATGAGAAATTTATACTCAAAAGCTCAAAATACATATACTTTCTGAATATACATGTAACAGTTATAAAAATTGATTACATATGAGGCTATAAAGGAAGTCTCATTCAATTCCAAAGAATTAATATAAACCTCTAATGTAATAGCATTAGAAACAAATAACAAAAAGATAGCCAAGAATTGTGAGTTAAAGAGGAACCCCTAAAATAAACTACAAAACGTGGAAATGTACAATGCAACAGCACAGGACAGAATACAACAATGAAAACGCTAAATGCCAAAACTGTAGGACACAACTTATGTAGTAGAGGGAAACATACAACTTAAGTACATTTGCAGGGAAAACAAAAAACTAAATTCTCAATTCAAAAATGTAGATTTGGAATATACAATGGAATATTACTCAGCCATAAAAAGAAACGAAATTAAGTTATTTGTAGTGAGGTGGGTGGACCTAGAGTCTGTCATACAGAGTGAAGTAAGTCAGAAAGAGAAAAACAAATATCGTATGCTAACACATATATATGGAATCTAAAAACAAAATGCTTCTGAAGAAGCTAGGGCCAGGACAGGAATAAAGATGCAGACGTAGAGAATGGACTTGAGGAAATGGGAAGTGGGAAGTGTAAGCTGGGACGAAGTGAGAAAGTGGCATGGACATATATACACTACCAAATGTAAAATAGATAGCTAGTGGGAAGCAGCCGTATAGCACAAGGAGATCAGCTTGGTGCTTTGTGACCTCCTAGAGGGGTGGGATAGGGAGGGTGGGAGGGAGACACAAGAGGGAGGAGATATGGGGATATATATATATGTATAGCTGATTCACTGTTATAAAGAAGAAACCAACACACCATTGTAAAGCAATTATACTCCAATAAAGATGTTAAAAAACCACAAAAATGTAGATTAAGAGGACAGAGCACACTCAAAAAAGAATTAAATGACAAACATAAAGGGCAGAAGAAATCAAAGAATTAGGAAAAAGAAAAGAAAAGGATAACAAAACCAAGAGATAGGTTTTTTTGAAGATCAATGCTCAATAAGTTAGATAAACCTCTGTCAAAGCTGATAAAAATAAAAGAGCAAAGATGTAAATGAGAAAATGAGTAAGAATCCAAATGAAGTTAGAATAATTATAAAAGAATCTTATGAATGACTTCTTGCAAACAAATTTGACAACCTAAACAAAATTAATACATTTCTAGAAAATATAAAATACCAAAGTTGGCACAAGAAACAAAATTTGAATAAATCTGATACACTGAAATAGTATAGAAACATCCCCTCTAAAGAAGAAAAAGCCTAAAGCCCAGATGGACTTACAGGTACATTTTAACTAAACTTTTGTAAATGGATTTGATGACCTATTTGATAAGAGATAAACATGGCTAAAAAAATAAAGACCCACTTGATAGAAGGTCCAAATAATGAGAAAGTATAGAGATATAAGCTTCAACTCACCAGTAGTCAATAACAATAATGCAAACTAAAACATTCAAGGAAGATAAATCTTATCAAGTGTTTTCAAGGACACAGAGGTGCTCTTGGGGAGAATGTAAATAGTTGCAGCCATTTTAGAAAGTAATCTGGTTGTACCTTATAACATTGTGCAAAAAAATCCTTTGCACAATATTCTACAGCAAGTAGTCTAACCTAGTTCAGGTCTACAGGGGACACATACCAGGATGTTCTTTGTGCCAGCCAGGAGTTGTATGCAGAAATGAATAAATTAAAAGTAGTAAACATTTACTATGAATTACTATACAAATGTTAGAAGCACTGAATAGCATAACAGCACTGTGCACAGAAGAACATGATCAATCCAAAATATGGTACTGAGTAGAAAAAAGTGACACTTTTATAGCATAACGTCAATAATATAAATTTCAAACACACAACATGACATTTGATAGGGGATATATACAGATTTAAGGATGCATACCAAACACAGCTGTGTATGTGCCCATGAGGGAGATTAGGAATTGGGAACGACGGGGGGAAGAACCAAGAAATAAGTGTTAGACTAAACAATTTTGGTAATATACTAGGAATTGAGGTCCAAAAATATAAATGCAAAGTTTAAAAACCAAGAGCCATACACTTCCTGGCCTCTATTTTAATAGAAGGCAGAGTCCTAACAGCCCCATATATCCCAACAGGGAGCTCCGAAGAGACTCTGGAACTGCAGTTCCCTCTCCAGGATCAGAAAGAAGGGCTAGGAGCACGGCTGTTTGAGACTCCATACACTGGGAAACAGGACACAGGGGCAGAATTTGCAATTCTGTCTCATATAAGGAGCTGGCTCCCAGGCATGCAATTCAACTTCCTACTTAATTTCATCATTAATAATTGCCATGTTAACTGTTTACATATATTACAGTCAAGTAATCCTCACAAAAACATGGAAGGCTGTAATTATTTTAGTTTTACAGATAATCAAACTGAGTCTGAAAGAAGTATAATCACCTTTTCAGGTTCTCCCAACTAAAAGACCTGACATCCATGTGAAGGTCTAATGCCAACAACTATACATGTGCCAATAATCAAGAGTGGATACTTCCACTACTCTTTCTGGAAGAACATGTGAGAAATTCCCCCAAGCAAATGCCTTAAGAAAGCTGACCAGGAAAGTGACTCATTCTTCTGTCACTAAAGTAGCCTCAACTCATGGCTTCAAGCAATCTGCTTTTCTCTGTCATACAATTTATTGTCTCCCTGTCCTGAGTTCTGTGAATAAAGTAGGGTATGGCAAATATTCTAAGAACTAGAATCAATGTGAAATGATGCTCTAAAAAGGAAACATTTTTTTCCAGCTGTCTCTAAAAGGGACCCAATCATAATAGCAGCAAATTTGCCCCCAATTCATGTGCAGTCCTAGCATCCAAATACAGTAACTGCTAAAAGGGTACAGGACTCCATGGAAAATTTACTTCTATCAATAAATCACAAAAACCTTTGCATTTGCTCAGGAAGAGATGTCTGAAATACTTTTAAAAAGAAAGAAAACCTTCTATTAGGAGGAAGACAGCAAGTGGAATTTTAACACACCTGAAGAAGCTTAGCCACATTTCCTTTTGACTCATTTATGTCAATCGAGGCAATTTTAAATTATCAATTTTCAAATGGTTGTTTTTTAACAATGTTATTGAAACAATATCCACAAATCCTAAAACAACTTCAAGTTTTATAGAGTAATTAATATATATTTCTTATTAAAATGAGCTCTACTGTGGGCCATCTTTTTCTTCTTGGGCAAGAGGAACAATAGAAAATATAGTATATAAGGAAAATGCAATCTTACTTTAGACTCTTTTTCAGGCCCCCAAATCCATCTAGCAAGACCTTTTGCTGAGGAAAATTATTTGAAAACTTCTATTGCTGATTTCATAACCTTTCTGTTCCTGACCAAGGTTCTTGGACTCCTTAATCGATAGAAATTGCTATGAGGCCAGATGAGAAATTCAGGCAAGGCTTTATTGGGACTCATGCTGCAGCACAAGGGAGCGAAAACAAGTAACAGATGCCCTTGCTCTCTCTTGTGTGCGTAGGAGTGTGAGCTGATCCCTAAATGGGGTGAGGGTCAGGCTGGAAGGGTGGCTTAGGTGGACGGCCCACCTCCTTGGTGGTGCTGTGTGCAGGGATTATATGCAGTACCCTGATTTTGCCCTCGACACCTCAGAAGTGGCAGTTGGGTTTTTGGTCTTTTTGTATCTTGTTGTTCATAATTTGCCCCAACTGCACATGCAAGCAGTTATTTTTAGTCCTATATAGTTTTTTTGTATTCTGTTTCTCCAAGAGACATTTGTCCAGTTGCACGCACTGTAGCAAAGGGTGCCAGGTTCCAGGTCCCAGCCTGTCTCATTTCAAAAGTATATGCCTGTTTTCTCCCTCCCTAAATTCCTTGGAAGGTAGCTAACTTCATGACTTTGGACAGAAAACATTTAGGATGGGTCTGGAATATCCTTTTATTGCCAGAAAGTAAAGTTGCTTGCAGAGATGTCAGGGCAGCAGTGCTGAAGGGAACAAGGAGTTAGCTTAAAGTGGCCCCAATGGCTAAACTCTGATAATTTGAGCATCAAAAAATATATATACATTATAATTAAAATGTGTTAAAACTGTAGAAGGCCATGAGTTCATGAGACTAAAAGGAAAAATGTTAAAATGCAATACACAAATAGAGGCATAATAAAATGAGAAAGAATTTAGTAAGAACAAAGTATAAAACATATATATATACACACACATACATATACATATATGAATTTCCTTTCCATTAGGTAGATAAGGGCTATACATGTGTATATGTGTGTACGTGTATGTGTGTATATATGTAGCATGAATAGACAGATCTCTCATCTCTCCCAGGTCTTTAATCAAAAGTTAACTTCAAAAGAGGACTTCACTGGCCACACAATCTAAAATATCAACCTGGTCACCCAGCTCTTCCTTCATCTTTTTCTCCTTAGAAGTTACTCTCTTACATAGTATATGTTTTACTTATATATATATTTTATTGTCTAACTTCTTCACTAGAAATTAGCTCTATGAAGGGAAGGATTTTTGTCTGTTTAACTCACAACTGTTACCTCCAAAGCCTGGATTAGAACAAAGCCTGCAACAGAGTAGGTGCTCAATACAAAAATTTTAAATAAAACACATACACATAAACACATAAATACAAACCTTCTACTTAAGCAAGAGTAAATAAAGAAAACGCTTCTATATGACAAGCAAAAACTGCATAAACTGTAACAAGGCACAAAGATACGTTCAGCACAATAACCAGATTAAAAAAGAAATCCAAAAATTCATTGCCATTGATCACACTCAACCAAGTGGAAAAGGTTTAACCAGTGAGTCCTAAATGGATTAGTTCATGTCCTAAAGATAATTAACTAAACAGACTCAAACTTCTATTTCTTAGGATAGGAAATCTCTAGCTGGTCCTGATATCTATAACATACTAATAAAGCATGAGTTATAATGCTAAAAGATCAAGTCAATATATCACAATAAGACAATGGATTGTATAGTTGCAGATAAACAAAATTTAGGTACCTCATTGTGAGGAGAAACATCAGATTGTAAAGTACAAACACCTGTGCTAAAGGCATGGGTGTAACAGATTTTATCAACATTACAAGTGAAGTTTAACTGTAAAAACAGAATCAGTGGCTTGGGTTTATATCACCTTGGAGGAAGAAATCAGGTGCCATACTTAGATCAAGAATCAATTAGTGAACAACTCAGACTCATCACTGGTCTGAGTCATTATTTTTTTTCCTTTAAGCTTAGTAAGTTTAGAGTAACCCTGAGGAGCTTTCTGATGTAAGTTATATCTAAACCCTTAGAACATATCCAAATAAGTGTTCCTATACCTCCAGAAAATATGAGAATAAAGGAATGATTACATGAATTTAGCTTACGATTATTAATATATTTTAGATTAGATATAATGCAAGTTTGGCAGTGTTTTAAAACCATTATATTTGTTTCTGCTCAAGGTTTGAAGTATTCAAATATACTAGGTCTGTAATTTAAGTTGTTCAAAGGGAATTTGTCTTAATATTTAAGAAAAATAATTTTCAGATTTTTATTAGATATAAATTGACTATTAAAGAAATTATATTAGTAGTCATTGTTTTGCTCCACGCACATATATACACATGTAAATCCTTCACTTTTTCATAATTCATTTGTCCTGATCTGTTTTTATAGATGCTCTCCAGACAATGCCCAAGATTATAACTGGTTCTAACTGTTCAAAGTGGCGTCTCCATATTAAAGTTTACCTTCGTATATACACTCAGATAAAACAGGAATATACTGCCCCACACCCTCCTGTTCCTCTTTACTCTGAATAGTAATGATTTATACTCTAAAAATTTTAGGCTCCAACTGCTTTACTTTAACCATTAGTTGAAAATGGCTCATTCTTTCTGTCTGCCAGCAATGTCTTGTCTAATATGTCTCGTTCCAAAGAAGTTATCTATAAACTTCTTAAACCAAGTTTACAACCCACCCACAAAAAACCTCATTTACAATTCTATCTTATTCTATCACATGATATGTTTAAACCCATGCTGAAAGTAGAAAATCAAATAATTCCTTTAAGATGAAGAGCCATTCATTAAACTGATGGATCCATTATTCTCTTAGCTGGCCAATCTTTCTTTAAAGGTCTATAGTGAGTCACTGCCACAAATGATTTTAATTCCCTATGAGAAAGCCTGGTAATAAGTTTCACTAAGTGAATTTTTAAAAATTATTCCTTATTGTGAAACAGACTAATGAATACTAAATTAGTTTTTATCAACAAATAAAATGTAACAATTCTCTCAGCTTTATGAAGGCTGTGTATTTAACTTTCATATACTTGTTATGAGGCTTATCCTCAGGATAAACAATTATGCCATATAAAAGATTAAGGCTTTCTCACATGTGTAGCAAACATGGGGTGTATGAGTCAGGACTCTGATTCCAAGAGGCAAAAACCCAAGTCAAATTAACATAAGCAGAAAAAAGAAAATTTATTGGATCATAAAAATGAAAAAGTAAAAGATGGTGTAGACTTCAGACAAGATTGGATCCAGAAGATCAAACAGCATCCTCAGATTTCTGTCTCTGACCTCAGTTTTCCTTTGTGTTAGATTTATCCTGGGAAGGCTTTCTTCATGTGGTGGCAAAAAGGCTACTGGTAAGTTTTTAACCTTACTAAATCCTTGAAACTTGCAATTCTGGGGTGGGGAAAAAAAAATCTTTTCTTACTACCCATAACAATGACCCCCTAGGACTCTACTGGTCTAGACAGGGCCATTTGTAAATCCCTTATCTATCATGAGGTTGAAGAAAATAATTGGCCTGCCTATGACCAATCTACTGCTCTTCCTGATTAAACAATTTCATCAGAATGATATGCATTGAGGGTGAGATAAGTCTCAAATAGGGTATAGAAGAGATCCAAAAGTAACAGATGTCTACTACTCAGGCTATTTCAAATAAGGGATGCTCATGAACTGAAGGCTTCTCCATAGGTACTACATTCATAGAATTACTAACTGAAGAACTCACTGATATTTATTTAATAAGGACTGAATGGTGACTAAATGTTTTCTTTCTTATACTTGTTATACATAATCAGAGAGCTTCTCTATTATGAATTTTCTGATGTCGTCGAAGAGCTGAAGCACAGCTAAAATTGTTCCCACATTCATTACAGTTATAGGGTTTTTCTCCAGCATGAATTCTCTGGTGTAGCCTAAGGGACAAGATCTGATGGAAAGCCTTCCCACATTCATTACATTCATAAGGTTTCTCTCCAGTATGAATTCTCTGATGTTGATTAAGGTATGAGCCACAACTGAAGGCCTTCCCACATTTGTTACATTCATAGGGTTTCTCTCCTGCATGACTTCTCTTATGATGAATTAGAACTAAAGCATCACTGAAGGCTTTCCCACATTTAGTGCATTCAAAAGGTCTCTCTCCAGTATGAATTCTATGATGTCGATTAAGTTGTGAATCAGTCCTAAAAAACTTCCCACATTTGATGCACTCATAGGGCTTTTCACCAGTGTGAATTCTCTGATGTTGATTAAGGTGTGAGCGATAGCCAAAGGTCTTTCCACATTCATTACATTTAAAGGGTTTCTCTCCTGTGTGAATTCTTTGATGCAGAGTAAGGGCTATGCGTCTGCTGAAGGCTTTTCCACATTGATTACATTCATAGGGTTTCTCTCCAGTGTGAATTCTCTGATGTTGATTAAGGTGTGCACTCTGTCTGAAGGCTTTGTTACATTCCTTACATTCATATGGTTTCTCTCCTGTGTGAATTCTCTGATGTTCCACAAGGAAGGCATAACGGCTAAACGCCTTACCACATTCATTGCATGCAAAGGGTTTCTCTCCAGTGTGGATTCTCTGATGTTGAGCAAGGTGTGCACTCTGTCTGAAAGCTTTGTTACATTCCTTACATTCATATGGTTTCTCCCCAGTATGAGCTCTCTGATGCTCACTGAGAAAGAAGTCATGGCTAAAGGCTTTTCCACAGTCATTGCATGCATATGGTTTCTCTCTACTGTGAATTCTCTGAGGTTGAGTAAAGAACGAATAACAGCTAAAGGCAGCACCACATTCAACATATCCATGGGATAATTTTCCAAGATGAGTTGTGTGATGTTGAGTAAGTAATGAGTGAAAACTTAAGAGATCTGAAAAATCATCACTTTCGTAACGTTTCTCCCCAGGAGGAATTTCTGCATTTTTACTAAGGTATGTACTCTGGTTGAATTCTTCACATTCATTACCTATCAAAGATTCCTTCTCAGCATGTAGTGTTTTATGTTCAGTTAGAACTGAATTTGGGGGGAACATTTTATCATAAATATCAAATTTATGTACTTGTTCTACTGTGGCAACTCTCTGTTGTGTTAAAAGTACTGAGTTCAAGAGAACATTTATCTCAGAATTATTATATTCATTGTCTCTTTTCATGGCAGAGATTTCCTTAAGAGTTGTCACTTGCCTGAAATGACTCTCCTGATTTCCCTGATGCTGCTCAAATTCACCCTCATATTTCCAGGCTTCTCTGAAACTGGAGGATTCAAGGCCATAACTTGTAAGTCTTTCCATTATCATCCCCTGGGATATTTCCTCTTCATCAATGTACCATTTTGGAGATAATGCCTTGATTTCATACAAAGAGTCCCATTCTGAAAAATATCAAGAAAGCAAATGTCTCCTTTTTACCCTTCCAAGGAGAAAGAAAACTGTTATAGAAGAAATTAAAGAATTTACTTGGAGGAAAGAGGGGAGAAAGTCATGGTTCTGACTTTTTTTTAATCAATTTACATTCCTGTCAGCAACGTGAAATATGTCTTTGAACCCATTCACACTGGCTAACATCATTCTAAAAATATTTGCCCTTACAAGTAAAGAGTACCTCATTATTGTTTTAATTTGCAATTCTATGATTATAAAATTGAGCATTTTCATATATATTTATGTACCTTTTATATATTTTGTGGTTTCTTCTTTGGTGAATTCCTTATTCAGGTACTTTGCATATATTTCAATTACACTGGCATTTCTTTTAAGTGGTTTATAGAAGTCATTATAAATTGAAGACATTAAGGCTTTTGAGCATTTTTCTCCCTCCAATCACATGTCATCTTCATTTATAATTTTATTGTCACATGTCGTCTTGATTTATAATGCTTCTGATAAAATTTTTTTAAAATTTGTATGAACTCAAATCTTCCAATTTTTTCATTATAGAGCCTGGCCTTTATGTCATTTTAAGAAAGACTTTCCAAAACCCAATATTATACAACTATTATCCATAACTTTTAAGAAAATCTTTTTACACCACTAATTTGAAAAACTACCTTTATCTAATACTAAATTCTCATATATACATGGGTGTATTTTTGTACATTCTTCACTGTTCCACTGATCTATTTCACTGTTCTTATATCAGACCAATCTCATGGATAACAGGCAAAATTCTTAAATATTAAAAATTGAATCAAGCAGTATATTAAATAAATAATACACATGATGAAGTATGCAATTCAGAAATACAAAAACTGTTCATCAATGGGAAATCCTTTACTATATTATTATATTATTCTCTATACTTTCCTATATTTTTAACTTCATCAGTAAAAAAAGAAAAAAATATTTCCAGAAATAAAAACTTGAGTCTCCATCCTGATAGAGAACATATCTACCAGGAAAAAGTGACCCAAAATGGTCAAGACTAAAACATGTCCTGATAAAATGACTTTAAAATGAAAGGTTAGGCCCGTGAGCCATGGCTGCTGAGCCTGTGTGTCCGGAGCCTGTGCTCTGCAACGGGAGAGGCCACAACAGTGAGAGGCCTGTGTACCGCCAAAAAATAAAATTGTGAGAGCTAAATCTGTTTTTATACAGTGAGAAACATGATGTTCCAGATGTATAGAACACCTGGATAAAATAAGAAAGCTACACATTTATGCTGGTCGTTTCAGGGAGTGGGAAAGAATGGCAAGTGGTAAAATATTATCTTTTCCTTTAATCTTTTAAAATTTCACTTGTTACAAAGAATTTGAATTACAATTGTACTTTAAAAAAGTAACAATGGAAATTTAAAAGAAAAAATATATTGTGTGTTTAATTACATTTCATAGAATTATTATCCCTGAATCATAATTCTGTTAGTACACCAGTATAGAGATTATTGCTTAATATTTAGGTGAGAACCATTTCCTTTTGTTTTTGAGAATAATTCTGTAAAATCATTTCCAGTAATGGCACTCTTCCCCAAATCAAAGGTTTAACAAGGGAGATGCAAGCAAAATAATCATGAAAACACAAAGCAATACAACAGCAACAAAAAATTTCTAACTTCCAATAACAGCTCAATTTAGAAGAGGGTGTATGTCTTCAGAACAAAAGCATTCCTCCTTGACTTTCTAACCAGTCAAAATCTGTGTATTCTACAGAAAATCTGTGATGTTATTCCCATAAAACTACCCTTTACTGCTTCTGCCTCCATTAGATTTCCTAAGCACTAGTGTTTTAATGTACAGGTTTAAAACAAAATCCTAATGTGATTTATTTATAATGTGTGTGTTCTTTCTCTTATCCTAGTGTCTAAAGTCTTCTCCATGGCTGGACCCCGAATAATATACCTTTACGTGCTAAGTGATATCTGGAGAGTGGGAGAGGTTTAATAAATACCCTAACCCTAACCCATACCCTAACCCTAACCGGTACCCTAACCATAACCCGTACCCTAACCATAAACCATACCCCAACCCGTACCCTAACCCTAACCCGTAGCCGCACCCTAACCTGTACCCATCTAGGAGATCAGAACAAAATATAAAGACACTTATACATAAAGGGAAAATATCAAGCTGGCATCAGACTTCTTTGTAACAACATTCAACACCAATACTATGCTATAAGCAACTTAAGGAAAGAATGGCCAATTATGAACAAGGTAGAGCTTAGGGGGACACTGTTTGCATGAACTCTTTTTGAGGAAACTGCTAGAGAGCAGATTTCAGCCAATCCAGAGATGTCCAGAGAAATTTCAGCAAAATGACCTAGTGGAAAACACTAAATATATATAACTACAGAATTAAGACAAAAGGAAAGGTTGGGATAAATGTGACACAAGAGCATGTAAATATAATATGCCTGGACAATGTAAAAAGGATACAAGTAACAAAATTTGGGAAAACAAGGTGGGGAGTATAATAAGGCTACTTATTGACACATCTGTAACAGGTAAAAAAATCAAAAGCTAGTTTTTAAAGCTGACCAATCAAGTAATAGAAGGAATAAATACTGTCTAAAGAAACAGAGCACTATAACCGTGAAGGCACTAGAAAAAAAGAAGAATCTTTCTAATTATTATAAAAACTATAGTATTATACGACCAAAAAAAAAGCCTAGGAAAACAGATAAGCTAAAGTCTTTTTTAAAAACTGTAAAAATCAGAAAATATAACACAAAACAATGTACAGAATTAAGCCCAAACATATCAAAAACATGGTTGGACTTTCACCTATTAAATTGAAATGATATCCAGACTGGTTCACAAAGCAAAACTCAATTCTATACTGCATATAAAGCTCACGTTTAAAACAGGTGATTTTACAAAGTTGAAAATAAACAGATGATAAAGGCCCTAAAGAAAGCATAAAAAGGCAAGAAACAGATTCTCCCCAAGGGCCTTCAGAAGGAAGGCAGGCTGCCAACATCTTGATTTTAGCCCTGTAAGACCCATTTTGAACTTCTGACCTGGATCCAGAGCTGTATGATAATATTTTTGTGTTGTTTTCAGTCACTAAATTTGTGGTAATTTGTTACAGCAGCCATAAGAAACTAATACAAAAAGCAGACAGGTACAACATTTTTGGGGAGGAATTTGGCAATTCCTGAACTACATATGCACTTACTTAGCAATCCTACATCTACAAAACAACCCTGAAAATAAAGCCTCAACAACAGGAACATACATATTTACAAGGTTATTTATTGCAGCATTGTCTGTAATTGTAAACTACTGCAAACATCCTAAATGTTCACACATTATAGAGTATTCAATAAATTACCATAACATCCACAGAATGGAGTATTCTGCAGCTGTTAGAAAAATGAGGAAGCTCCCCATGAACTCATATGGAGTGATTTCCTGTACAGCTGACCCCCGAACAATGCAGGGGCTATGGGTATAACTTTACAGTCAGCCCTCCGAATCTGCAGTTCAGCATCCGTGGATTCAACCTACCTCGGAACGTGTAGTAAGTATTTATTGAAAAAATTCACATATAAGTGGACCCTCGCAGTTCAAACCATGTCGTTATAGCTAAGTGAAAAGAGCAAATGCAAATCTACAGGTATATCTGCTCATTTCTGCAAAAGAAACATAAAAAGGACAAACCTGAAAATAAAGACTGGTGATCTACAAGGGGTGGGTAAGAAAGTGTCAGGAAGAAGTAGGGAACAGAAACAAGACAGTAAGGATGAGGAGGGAGCGACACTTTTCTGAGGATACATTCTTGTAAAGGTCTGATTCTTAGGAGCATAGTAATGTTTCAGATACAAAATAAAAAAGTAAAATCAACCAGGATGTAGTAGGAATCAACAGAAACAAATGAACCTAGAAGAACTAACCTAAGTAACTCTGGAAAATAGTTTTTGACTGAATACTTAAAACTAAAAGAGTACATTTGTACCTAAATACAACTAATGTAATGTACTTAGTAAATTTATTTCTCACAGAGGAATAGGTTAGAAATTCTGAAACTACTTTGTGTGTACACTTAAATGCAGGAAATAATTAAATACATTGCTTCTCACTGTCAGAAGAAGAAATTACAAATAAGTAAAGGAGAAAGGCTATGATAAACCCTGTGGAGGGTAGGACTAAAATCAAGGTATCAATATAAACCAATAATTTAATGTATTAAAAAAATAAAGACAGAAATAAATATAAAAGTGTGTGTCTGTCTAAAAGTGTGTGTTGGTATACATACATATATTTTCCAGCTCTGTCTGCTGTGAGGGCCTAGAAGAAATCACTTCCAGTAGCAATAAGTACACCTAGTACCCAGACCTTGGTTTCTAAACATCATTTCCCAATAAAAGGAACCAGGGCTCCTTGGAGAAGTGGTTGATTCAAGGCTGGGGAAAGGAAAACAAGATGAACCTGGAACACCTGGAACCACGAAGTGGGGCATGTTAAAAGGTCATAGGAACCAACTTGAAGAAAATCTAAATGGTCAAAGCTGGAACACTTTGAGCAACAAAATAATGATACAGTAGTTTTAACTCATAGGGAAAAAAAACCCATCATTCCATAAATATGAAGAAATATTTTAATATATAAACAAATGGGAGAGATGAAACAGCTCTTCCAGACAGAACAATCCTAGTTAATATGTGTAAATAAAAGGAAATAAAAATGTCAACATTAGCTCAATACCACAACAGTGGTAACTGTTGCAGACAAGATCCAACAGGGCCGTGGATGCTAAAATTAGTGGGCAAAAGTTTCAGAAGAAACTGAATAGTATCAAGTATCTTCCCCAAATATTTATTAATTATAAATAGAAAAATAGTAACTTTACAATGGAGAAACCAGGCAGATACCACCTTCACCAAGTGATGAAAATTAACATCACTGATAATAAGATATATCAATATTATCAATCCTTTGGTATGATGCACTCACTGAGAAGGATACAACATTATTTCTGTGGCACTCTTTTAAGAAATGCACTACCTCAATCTAATCATGAGAAAACGTTAGATAAACCCAAATAGAATGCAAGCAAATGTAATGAGCCATCTGTCTAGAGTGAAGCATATCTGAAGACTCTGGAGAGATTTCTCCAAGAAGGTAAAATCAATAGATAACCTAATGTGTCTGAGTGTCTTAAGAGATTTAAACAATTGATCAGGAGTTAAGAATTGAGTTAGGAATATGTATATAGAAAACTAAGGAAAAAAAATAGACAAAACCCCAGATAATTATTAATGCCAAGAAAAAGTACAGAAAAAGTAACCTTGGTATATGCACAGCACAGCTATGACTAGCACTTAATAGCCATAATAATGTAAACACTGAACAGTGGTTCAATAAAAAATAAGATATTGGTATGGGACCTAATCAAACTTACAAGCTTTTGCACAGCAAAGGAAACCATTAAAGAAACCCAAAAGACAACCTATGGAATGGGAGAAAATGTTTGCAAATGATGCGACAAGGGCTTAATCTCCAAAATATAACAGCTCATGCAGTTCAACAACAAAAAAACAAACAATCGAAAAATGGGCAGAAGATCTTAATAGACATTTCTCCAAAGAAGACATACAGATGGCCAAGAAGCACATGAAAAGCTGCTCAACATCACTAATTATTAGAGAAATGCAAATCAAAACTATAATGAGGTACCACCTCACAACAGTCAGAATGGCCATGATTAAAAAGTCTACAAAAACAAATGCTGGAGAAGGTGTGGAGAAAAGGGAACCCTCCTACACTGCTGGTGGGAATGTAAGTTGGTGCAGCCACTATGGAAAACAGTATGGAGGTTCCTCAGAAAACTAAAAATAGAATTACCATATGATCCAGCAATCCCATTCCTGGGCATATACCTGGACAAAACTATAATTCAAAAAGATAAATGCACCCTTATATTCATAGAAGCACTATTCACAATAGCCAAGACATGGAAACAACCTAAATGTCCATCTACAGATGAAAGGATAAAGAAGATGTGGTACACACACACACACACACACACACACACACACACACACACACACACAATGGAATACTACACAGCCATAAAAAAGAACGAAATAATGCTATTTGCAGCAACAGGGATGCAACTAAGAGATTACCATAATAAGTCATAAAGAGAAAGACAAATACCATATTATATCACTTATATATGGAATCTAAAAATATGGCACAAATGAACCTATCTACAAAACAGAAACAGACTCATAGACATAGAGAACAGACTTGTGGTTGCCAAGAGGGAGGGGGTGGGGGAGGGAAGAACTGGGAGTGTGGGATTAGCAGATATAAACTATTACATATAGGATGGATAAACAACAAGGTCCTACTTATAGCACAGGGAACTATATTCAATATCCTGTGATAAACCATAATGGAAAAGAATATTAAAAAAAAAGAATGTCCATATGTGTATAACTGAGTCACTTTAATGTACACCAGAGACTGGCACAACGTGGTAAATCAACTACACTTCAATTAAAAAAATAAATAAAACTTAAAGAATTATGATATCAGTGAGATAGGAAGATAGAAATTGTGTGTGTGCGTGTGCATGCTCACACACATGTTGGATTCAGGATAAGAAAGTACTAAATTCTTATTTTCTTAGTGAAGATATTGGATGAGGACTAAACCTGAAAAAAAAAATCAAGAAATAGCAACATAAATATATTTATTAGAGACATGAAGGAGACACCAAAAGAAGCTGCAAAAGTAAAGAAAGTGGATCCCTTTAGGGAGAGGGAAACTGGGAAGCAGGGCAAGAGACCTCCTTTTTTAAAGGAATAAGCCTTATAAAACAACTTGTCTCTTCAACCAATGTGCATGCATAACTTTGATAATAACTTTGATAAAAATAAAAACTCTAAAAAGAAATCTAGAAATGTATATAACTCTACCCATAAAGGGGAAAGAAGAACTTAAAAGGAACAAGATTCAGGGTATAGGTAGAAATATTATTGAGAATATAACTTGATAGAAATAGAGAGGAAATGATCCCCTGAAGCCCAGGACAGCCTCCTCAAATGCAGGGCAGTCTTCTTATGACCACTCGTGCTGTCACCTTACAACAGCCCTCCCTGTTCCCCGTCACTCACCTGCATATTGACCATCTGACATCTCTCTCTCCACCATGCAAGGATCCTTCCCTTGTTCCAATAAGGAGATCATGTTGGGCTTAGAAATGGAAAGTCCTGTTTACAGGAGAAGAAAAATGAGAGCCAGCAAGACAGACAGATAGATAAACAAATCAACTTGCTATTGCTATTCCAGACTCAGACTCAATCTCTTGGTCATTAGGCAAGAAAGGACATTAGAGGAAGGGCCAGAGAATGGAAAGATGCTTGAATGGAGAATGAGACAGACAAAGCTTCCTTCATAGCAGCAGTTCTCAAAGTACTAGAGCAGAAAAACCATCACCTAGGAACTTATTAGAAATGCAAATTCTCAGGCTGCCCCAACCAGACCTACTGAATCAGAAGCCACAGTGGTTCTCAAATTTTAATGGGTATCAGAACCACTTGGAGGGCTCATTAAAACCCAGACTATTAGGCCTATTCCCAGATTCTGTAGGTCTATAGTGGGACCCCATAATTTGCAATTAAAAAAATTTCCACGCCATACTAATGCTGCTATCCCAAACCATCATTCTAGAGCAAAGGGAACTATACTCATTTATAAATCTATGAAACTACTTTGAATAATTTCCTGGGAACACGAAGTAGAAATCCAGCTAAGCATTTAAGATGCCCTAGATATTCCCAATGGAGGAAGCATAAACACCTCATAGGGAAGATTTGAATTATGGGGGATACATATCCTTACCAAGCCATACCAAGTTCCTGTAGTTCTCCAACATGACATCTCTGTACAAATCCTTCTGAGATGAGTCCAGCCATTCCCACTCCTCTTGGGAAAAATTTAGAGCCACATCCCTGAAGGTCACCAAACCCTGAAATTTTTTAAAAAATGCTGTTTGCCAAGTACTCCCATACGGTCCTAGCATCTTCCTCAGTCTCTCTCAGAAGAATTTAACTCAGTTGATCATCTCCTTGAAATGCTTTCTACTATTGACTCACGGGACCCACACTCTCCTGGTTTTCCTTCTACATCAGTCCTTCTTAGTCTCTTTTGCTGGTTCCTCCTCTTCTTGTCAGCCTCTTATATTGAATGCCTTAAGCTCAGTCCTTGGACCTCTTTCCTATCTACATTCACCACAACCCTACCCTCAAGATAATCTCATCCTGTCCCATGGCTTTAAATACACTAATGACTCTCAAATTCACATCTCCAGTCCTGAACTCTAGATATATAATCAATACTTTACTTGGATATCCCACAGGTCTCTCGAATTTAATATATCTAGAACTCAATTCTTGATTCTTATCTCATCCCACCCTGTCTTCCCATCTCAGTAAATGGCATGACCATTTACACAATTGCCCAGGTCAAAAATCTTTGTAGTCATTCATGATTTCTTTCTTCCTCTCATACTCCACAACCAATCCCTGATCAAATCCCATATTTTATATCTCCAATATACACCCAGAATCTCACCAGCTCCAATGCCACCACCATGGTCCAGGCAGCTATCACCTCCCACCTGGATTATTGCAGCAGTCTCCTGACTGGCCTCCCTGCTTCCACTGTTACTTCTCTGCTATTTATTTTCCTTTTAAAACATAAATCAAATCACATCACAAACACCCAATGGTTCTCCTTCACCTTTAGAACAAAAATCAAAGTTCTGGTCATGACTTTTAAGGGCCTGCATAATTTGGTCCCCAGCTACTGCTCTAATCTCACAGTGCACATTTCTGTCTGAGGATACTGGCTTATTGCTATCCCTGGAACACATCAAACATGCTCCCAACACAGTAACTTTGTACTTGCTATTCCTTCTACTTTTTAAAATCTCTTCCCAGAACTCCACAAAACCTACTGCCTACTTTCACTCAGGTTTTTCTTTGCTCAACTGTCACTTTCTCAGAAAAGCCGTCCTTGACCTCCCTATTTGATAATCACACTCCATCCTTTATTTCACTTGCATTCATCTCCAACACAACAAATTGTGATTCATCTAAAGAGGAAAAGTTCTGTTCCATCATACATTTAAGCACAACACTAGTAAAAATAGCAACTAAATGTTTTGTAGAAGGATTATATGAACAAATAGTGGAGAGAGAGAGAAGTGAAGAGTGCACTCACTGGGCTACTTGTGACTCTCTCTGAGGTCCCAAAGTCCTGAAAAATGATGTGGAATTTCTGGAAACAAAGTGAAAACATCAACTTACCTGGGACATGGATTTACATAGTCCAACAGCCATTCTTCCTTCCTTCTTCAATTTTCTCTTTTGGAGAACAAAGTCCTGAGAAGGGAGAGTTAAACAAGAAAAAAATGGCAGAGCAGCCCTATGTTGCTGATCTGAGACTCACAGAGTTTTTTGCCCCTTTATGGTCCCTAGTTTCTTTACATGGACCAGCCCTACCCTGTTCCAAGATCTGAGAAAAAAGGCCAAAGCTGAACTTAACCCCTGAACTCCTGACTGATATTAAGGACACACAGCCTGAACTCAACAAAATCTAAAGTCCATCCTATCGCCAATAAGACAATTTATGATCTAGCCCTGGCTGCCCCTTAGACCTCATTTCCCACTCTTCTCCCCCTTATTCACCCTATTCCAGGCATACAGATTTCCTTATAGTTCCTCAAACATTGTCCACACTCCTTTTTCAAGGCTGTGGCCTTGGCTTTTCCTTCTGCCTGGACACGGCACATTCCCTCTCTTCATTCTTATCTGTGCTCAATTGTTAACAACATTGGAGGGACCTCCCTATTATACCTAAAGGGAATCTCCCTCCCAGTTATTATTTTTCCTTATCTTGATTTATTTTTCTTCTTAGCATTTAACATCATTGGACATGTTACTTTTTTTTTTTCTGTTAACTGTTGTCTTCCCAAACAACAGTATAAGATTTAAGACAGCCAGGATTTCTTGGGTTCACTGGTATATCTCTAGTGCTAGAATAATGCCAGAACCACTGTAAGTGCTAAAAACATATTTGATAAACAAATAAATAAATCTTACTGTGGCTCCTGTAATATAAATAGCCATGTTACACATATTGTGTATGTCATTATCTTATTTAATCTTCACAAAACTGCAGAGGTAGGTATTATTATCCCCATTTTACCACCAAGTGAAATTGAAGTTCAAAAAGCTTAAACAGCTAACTCAAAGTCATAAGAGTCAAACTGCAGCGTGGCTCAAAAACTGGTCCTCTTTCAAGAGACCACAATGTTTGTATGGGAAATATTCAACATAACCTGAGAAATCAATGCTATATGTTTTTCAGAGAAGCATATTCTGAGGTGGCAGGTGTTACCTCTATTACTCCACAGAAATTCAGCCTGAGGCAAACATTGACAAATTTCAATACCAAACCAACAAGAAACTGCACAGCCTGAAACAAGTTCCTTGTCTTCTCAGAGCCAACATTTCTTCACTCTGAAAACAAAGATAGTTGTGTTTGACTTAGAATTTAAGATATACAACCCCCTAATTCTGGGCTACTCTGCACTAACCAACTCAATCTGTAGGAAAATTATTTCCTTAGTGTAATGCAGCTTGAATTTGTCCATAAAAGCCTTTGCAACCCAAGAGGAGAATCAGTGAAGTCTTCTCAGCACCTGGGAGCTCTAAGTAGCACCTGCATAAAAGAAATAGCTTTTAAATTGCTGTTTCAAATCGCTGTGTATCATTTGAATAATACTTTCCAAGTTTGAGATGAACCATCAGTCTCTGAAAGGTGTTGTGAAAGACTTGTGCTTTATATAGACCCCCAGACACACACTGACTCTCCATTCCTTTCCCCATTGGCTACGTGACCTTGGGCAAATCAACCCAACTGTCAGAACCTTTCCTCACTGTCAAGACTGCTTGAGCCACTCCTGGCATAGAGAAGTGCCACCCTTATTTCCACTTAGATTTTACACACACAGTTGAAAAGGAAATGAGAGCATTTTTCTTTATTACGTGAAGTCAGAACCAAACACTTAGTTCACTTGGTATGTGAGAAAAAGAGCCATGGATCAGCCTCTCTCAGCACCAAACATGGAAGAGTTTTGACAAGGACAAACCTAAAATCTCAAACTCCATGGCCTAAGGAGAGGAAGACTGGGCTTTCAGGTTGGGCTTTCCTCCCCCAAAGGCAGCCAATATGAGGATGGTTTCACCACAGTGTCTTTAGATTGGGTTCTATTACTCACAAGGGGACCAAACAAAGAGACCCAGGTTAAGTTCTATGTCCAGAAGGGTCCTAGTCCAAGACCACAGACAATCCTCTCCAACACCCTCAGAACTCAGGGCCCCCATTTTTCACCCTCACAGCATGAGAAAGATCAAGAGAGTTTAGCAATTAAAAGCAAGGCCTCTGGAGCCAAATTGCCTGGGCTTAAGTCCTGATTCTGTCATTTAGTAACTGTGTGAATGTGGGTGTGTAATTTTAATCTTTCTGTGTCTCACAATCACACACTAGGTCTGACATACACATACAAATTCTCACCCAATCACACACATATATATGGTCACATAATTGCGACTGTAATGTCACATACATACACAGTGGTATTAACACAAAGATAGAGATGACGATACACAGTTACTCCAACAGAGAGACAGTCACACACAATCTCATGCATAGTGACATACCACACAAAGTCACACATCCTGCCACAATTACTCACACAAAATTATACCTGCAGAGATAGATGGTCATGGGCACGTAATCACACCTTCTGTCACACACCTTCAAACGCAGTTATATCCACAGGGACAAGGGGTCAAACACAGTCACACACACACACAGCGACACACACACACACAAAATCACACCCGCAATCTCTCACAAACCCATACACAATAACACAGTTACACCTGCGGAGACAGTCACGCACAAACACATAGACTCGGAGTTTTATACCGGAGACAGACGGTCACAGTCCTGCACAATTACATACACGGTGACACAGATGATCACACCCTGTCACACCCGCAGCCTGTCACACAGTCTTCTCGGCGGCGCCCTCCTGGTTCCCATCCCGTTCCCTGCGGGTCCACCCCAAGCCCGGCCCTGCCCTCTGGCTCTCGCGCGTAGCCAGGCCCTACTCACCTACCAGCGCCACTGGCTCTGGAAACACGCCCAATGACCCGAGACCGGCGACGTCGCCTCCCAGAATCCCCTGCGGGGCGGAGCGGGGCGGGGACTGAGGCGCGCGGGACACCGAGCTCCGCTGGGTAAACTCCAGCTGCAGGAACCTGGACTAGCGACTGTTTTTCCTTCCGACCCCGCGGACCACGAGCCCCAGAACGCTTTGCGCCTCGGCCTCTTTGCGGAAAGAACATTTCCCAGAGGGCCCCGAGGCACGCCTCGACATCGCGCCTGCGCTACAGGTGACCGCGGCCGCAGGTGCGGGTACCCGGAACGCTGTGTGCGACCCTGGGCGATCTTGGGCACTCAAATGACTCTGGGCTACTGTGTGTGAGGGAATGGTGCACGTCCGTGACTGTTATTGAATGCTCAGGTGGGGCGGTTTGTGTGTGTGACTGTCGCTGCACACTTTTGTGCTTGCTCACCACGGGGCGACGGGTTCTGTCGGTGTAGTGAGCTTCTGTATTTTCAGTCACGCCCCTTGAGTGTGGGTCGTTGTGTGACAGATTGTGGGTCTGTCACGCCAAGAATGGGAGAGTGATTGTGGGTGTGTGAAGAACTGTGGCTGACTTTGGGCATGACGTTTCTGTAACTGTGTTCTTATCCCAGAGATCGCAGGAGTTTACCCATAATGGGCGGTGTTTCTGGGCTTGTCTTTAGGGTTGAGTACGTTGGAGAAGAGTGTTTGTGTGTCTGTGTGTGTGCCTGTCT
Organism: Lipotes vexillifer; assembly: GCF_000442215.2. Lineage (NCBI taxonomy): Eukaryota > Metazoa > Chordata > Mammalia > Artiodactyla > Lipotidae > Lipotes > Lipotes vexillifer. The sequence goes on along the minus strand of NW_006798798.1, from coordinate 7,155,094 downwards.
CCAGGTCTAACTGTTCTCCCACCCCCACCCAACCCCTCACCTCCGGCCATGGGTGGGGTCAGTGTTATCCTCATTTTTATTATCCCTTCCCTGATTGCCCCATATGTGATGCCAGGCACAGAGGGTAATTATATTCCAGTTGTAGGAAGATGCTCATTTGCACCAAAGCCATTTATAATGTTGTAGCCAACAGCTCTGGGGTTTATTGCTGTTTCTCCTTTTCACTTTAAAACTTTAATTAGGGCCCAGCTTTAAGAAAAACTGTCCACAGTCAGGAGGACAAGAATGTGAACCCCTGAGTGATGTTAAAGAAAACCAGAGCTGAACAGTAGTTGAGGGGTTTTTGTTTTGTTTTGTTTTGTTAATTCAGGAACTATTGCAATGGGGGAAAGAGACTTCAGTATAGAACTGGGCTCAATTCCAAATATAGCAAGAACAAGTGGAGATTTATAGGCAAGGAGCAAGTTGGGGTTGGGGGGTGGTCAGTTCATGGAAAATTACAAAGAGGAGACATAAAGGATAGAGGGGAATTCTCACTATACTGACCAACAGGATTCTTGCTGAGGGCTGGCCAGAGTGATCAGATACCACCTGGGTGGATGAAGAATTTAATTAGGTATTGAGAGTGATCAGATATCAAGAACTCAAGCTAAACTGACATGACAGAATTCTTGCTAAAAGTGGGTGTTGCAAAGACAAACACTGAAGCCCAAAGGTTGAAGCCTAGTTAAGAAGAGGGTTCAGAGGAGTCTGACTAAAAGTTTGGTCAAGGAGAGAGTCTTTGTCAGTGAAGGTTCCAAACAAACCAACATTCTTCCCCAGACCTTGGAAGATCTGGAAGGTGCACCCAAGTCAAGATCTCGGTAAGTGGGGGTGTGTGGAAGCAAAGGGAAGTTCTTGAAATAAGAACACATCCTTGGAGATTCCCTCCTATCCCCTCCCAAGAAAGAGCCCTCTAATAGCTCAAGCCCCAGAGTCTTGAACAAACGGAGTCTGGCTACTAGGACTAAAGTGATTTGTAGTTTACTCTGTGAAACTGTTGTTACATTGCATTGTTACATTCAGAAGACAGCAAGCAATTATTTTTTAAGGCTCTACAAACATTTAATAGTTGGGTTGCTTTAATGGGAAATTTACGAGTTAGGAATTCTTTGGATGATGGGACTTCCCTGGTGGTCCAGTGGTAAAGAATCCGCCTTCCAATTCAGGGGACGCAGGTTTGATCCCTGGTCAGGGATCTAAGACCCCACATGCTGTGGGGCAACTAAGCCTGCCCGCCACAACTACTGAGCTGGGGTGCCTCAACGAGAGACCCCACTTGCCTCAAACTACAGAGTCCACATGCTCTGGAGCCTGAGCACCACAACTACAGAGCCCATGCACCCTGGAACCCATGTGCCACAACTAGAGAGAGAAAATCTGCATGCCACAACTAGAGAGAAGCCCTGGCATCACAAGAGCCCGCACTGCAATGAAAGATCCCACATGCCTCAACGAAGATCCCACATGCCCTGGAACCCATGTGCCACAACTAGAGAGAGAAAATCTGCATGCCACAACTAGAGAGAAGCCCTGGCATCACAAGAGCCCGCACTGCAATGAAAGATCCCACATGCCTCAACGAAGATCCCACATGCCACAACTAAGACCCGACACAGCCAAAAAAAAAAAAAAAAAGAATTCTTTGGATGATAATTGTGGTTTGGTGCTTGACAAATACATCACACAGCTCTTCCCTGGACTTAACTATCATGCAGGTTAGAGATCTTGGATGTTTCATTCTAAAGTGCTAGAAATTTAAGATACTTCCTGACTGGTAAGGTGTACCTTCAGAGAAACTGTATGTATGACTATCTCTTCATATGTCAGTAATTGATCATAAGACTTTTTGTCCTTTATTTTTCTTGTCTCATACCACCAAGTCCAAAACTGGTTTGAGCCCAGTCATCTCCAGTAGAGTATGGCAGTGGTCCTCAAAGTATGTCAACTAAGTGTTTGTACTGCTCAAAGAAATTGTCGTAGGACTCTGTTTATCAGGGTCTAATCAAGAAAGCAGAACTATGCTGGGAATTTCAAACAAGATTTAATTACAGGAAATTGATTACACAGTTTTGAAGGAAGGCCTCAAAGAGCAAAAAGGGGAGAGATTTGTAACTTCAGGAAGCAGCTAAACCCTAGAGCTTGGGGAACAAAGGGGAAGAGATGGATTTACTAGAACCTAAAAGCTCTGAAGAGGGGTGTCAGGCTGGCTGTTAACTAGGTTTGGTACTGGTGCTGGGAAAGCAGAAAGATTCTACAGGCAAGCTAGAGAGATTCTGCTAGAGATATACTAGATATATCTAGATGCTGCTAGAGAGATACTAAAAAAACTGGAAAATAGGAAGTGGGTTCCTTCTCCCTTTCTGTCTCCCAAAATCCCTTTAATGCCTCCATTGGCAAACTATAACAGGAAGCCAACTAGCAAGGGAGAATGGGAAATTTCTTTGTCAGAGTCCCAGCCCTAGCATCACAGAATAAGAGAAAGACATGCTTGGAGCTGAAACAACAACAGGGAAGTAATCAGCACATGGGTGTTTTAAAATTTGCTGAAAAATAAATTAATATAACTTTCCAAGTTATTTTTCTTCCCAGGAACTTTTCTTAACAATGTTTCTACTTCCTTATAAAGGAATCCTAGTAGGTAACAAAAACTGGCTCATATTTAGTAATGGTGTCTTAATAACAAAGTAATACAAATTCTGAAATAGTTTACATCTAGTTTAATAAGTAGTTATTTCGATGCACTGATGTTTTTACCTATTTTGTTGTAACTTTTATAATGAATATATATTTCCCCAATGTTACTTATTATCGAGTATAAATATTTCATGGTGAATCACTAATTGCCCTCATGATGTCACAGTCCTCAATATCCTAACAAGTGTGAGAATCATGGTATGTGATTTGTTTTGTAGACTATTATGTATATTAGTTATTGATGTATAATTGACTTTTACATTCATTTCAGGTACACAATGGAATGATTTGATATTTGTAAGTATTGCAAAGTGATTACTTCAGTAAGTCTAGTTAACATCCATCACCATACATAGTTACAAAAAATTTTTTTTTCTTATGGTAAGAACTTTTAAGATCTACTCTCTTAGCAATTTTCAAATATGCAATACAGTATTATTAACTATAGTTACCATGCTGTACATTACATCCCCATGATTTATTTTATAACGGATCCCCTTCACCCATTTTGCCCAACCCCCGCACCCTGCCCCTGGCAACCACCAAACTGTACTCTGTATTTATAAGCTCTGTTTTTTTCAGTTGTTTCTTATTTGAAGGCAGTAGTTCTTCTTTGAATTGAGAATGAAGTAAAATTGACAATGAAGAAACCAAGAATGACTTCTCGTCTTAGTTATTTTAATTGACCATCCATATTCTTTGCCCTAGAATGTTTTTATATAACCCTGTGGAGTGAAGAATAAAGCACAATTTTACCAGGGATTACTAGACATGGCTTATTGAGATGTTTGGAAAGCATTCATACCCTAATATTAACGCTAGTGAAGAACCTCCCACACCACAATTTGTGATTGTCAAATCCAGATACATATAAAACCCACTACTAATTTCTAGGGAAGAGAATTTAAATTTAATGGGTAACTTCTAAGAGCCAAGAACTGTAATTTCCTTTGTATCAGAAGTGTGACAACTTGTGAAAGTTCAGATAGCTGGTGTGGTACAGGGGTCAACCTTATTTATTTCTCAATAGCATACATGTCTGTGATGGTATACCTTGACACATCATTTACTAAGCTTGATCTTCCTTTATCAGAGCAGTGGTCTTTCATATGTTTTGCTACATTCCCCTAGAAACAAGTTTTAAAAATAATGTACTCCCTTTTACATTTTTAAGTTGACACCTACAATGTTTTCATAAGTTTAAATAATGCAGATATAATTTCTAGCATGTTTTCCATATGCTAGATATCTTCATCATTCATTAAACACACACGAGCAAGCTCTTTCTTTTTTTTTTTTTTTTTTTGCGGTACGCGGGCCTCTCACTGCTGTGGCCTCTCTCGCTGCAGAGCACAGGCTCTGGACGCGCAGGCTCAGTGGCCACGGCTCACGAGCCCAGCCGCTCCGCGGCACGTGGGATCCTCCCGGACCGGGGCACAAACCCGCGCCCCCTGCATCGGCAGGCGGACTCTCAACCACTGTGCCACCAGGGAAGCCCTCTTTTTTAACATTTAGAAATTTTGCATGGTACCTTTTACTTGAAATCATTTCCACTCCACTTTCATCACTCAATGTTATCTTAATGTAACAACTGCTTATCCTCAAAAATCTTTTATTAAATCTTGTTTTACTTCTCTGCAACAAAAATGAAATTTTAATTCTTATCCTGTGACCAAAATGCTCTGTGTCAAAGTTTTCTTAAAGATTTAGTTATTATAATTATTAGTACCCAGTTGATTAAAATAACAAATACCTCTAACATTTTAATAATTATTAACATACAAAGAGCCACACCGGGACTTCCCTAGTGGTCCAGTGGTTAAGACCCCACGCTCCCAAAGCAGGGGGCCCAGGTTCGATCCCTGCTCAGAGAACTAGATCCCACACGCAGCTAAGAGCCCACATGCCACAACTAAAAAAAAAAAAAAATCCTGCATGCCACAACTAAAAAGATCCCACATGGGACTTCCCTGGTGGTGCAGTGGTTAAGAATCCGCCTGCCAATGCAGGGATCATTATATAATGATCCCTGGTCTGGGAAGATCCCACATGCCGCGGAGCAGCTAAGCCTGTGCACCACAGCTACTGAGCCTGCATGCCATAACTACTTAAGTCCGTACACCTAGAGCCCTTGCTCCACAACAAGAGAAGCCACTGCAATGAGAGGCCTGCGCACTGCAATGGAGAGTAGCCCCCACTCACCGCAACTAGAGAAAGCCCACATGCAGCAACGGAGACCCAATGCAGCCAAAAATAAATAAATAAATAAATTTAAAATAAAAAGATCCCACGTGGCAACAAAAATCTCGCACTCAGCAACGAAAATCCTGCATGCTGCAACTAAGACTCGGCACAGCCAAATAAATAAATATCTTTCAAAAAAAGCAAACAGCCACACTTATTTGGCCCTCCTTTGGCCAAGACCTTTCCTTCCTGATGAGAAGTCCATATGCAAAGAGACATGCGCGTCCAGAGCTCACAACCTCCTTCAGACCATGCTTTGGGTATCTGAGAATTCCTCACTCAAGTAGCATCAAGCTTGCTTCCAGAGCCTGTACACCTCTTCTGTGTCCAAAGCTTCATCCCTTGATCTGTCCTATGAAAGGTGAAAGTGTTGCCTATGTGTACATGGTGGCCAAGTGGAAGCTATTTGGTAAGATTAGACAGAGCTTAGACATGCAAGATGGAGTGTCCAAACCTAAGGCTCCTTATGGCATGGGACAGGGATGTGGGTGGGAAGAGAAGGGCCTGGCTGGGGACTTCCACTTGTCCTGTTGACTCAGGTCTCTAATTGTCAGTGGGCAGTTTTGCTTCTATATGATTTATTTTGGAGACCACTGGTCTTAAGATATGAATGTGGTTTGAATTAGGGTAGTAAATGGTAAAGTCAATGAAAAATGGTCAAATTGGGATGCAATTTAAGTGTAGAACTAACAGGAATGGCTGATGCTTTGATGTGCATATGAAGGAAAGAATAAGTTAGATATAATGCCTAAATTTTTGTCCTGAACATCTGGATGAATGGTAGTGTCATTTGCCAAGACAGAAAACAACAAGTATGTAGCAGGTGTCTAGGATGGGGGTGGGGGTCATCTTAACTTTGAGATGCTTGTTGGGTATCAAAGAGGTGATATCAAGTAGGCATTTAGATATATGTGTGTATAGCTCAGTGGAAAGGTTGGTACAAGAATAATAATTTAGGAATTTCGATTAAGATGGAAGTTATATAATGACCAACAGGAGGTGGCTTTTACAATGAAGGTATTTGTTTCTCCACTTAGCAAGAAGTTCATCTGGCTTATCAGCTGAACATTTATATCAAATGCATTTTATATCATTTATTTTCATAGTGGATACCTTTTATCAAGTGCAATCAGTTGATTAATTACAGAAGCTTGGTTTTAGTGGGAAATCATGTAAAACGATACACACTAAAACATTTAAATTTTATCCTACATTTACCATTGCAACAAAAAGAATAAAATATCTAGGAATAAACCTACCTAAGGAGACAAAAGGCCTGTATGCAGAAAATTATAAGACACTGATGAAAGAAATTAAAGACGATACAAATAGATGGAGAGATATACCATGTTCTTGGATTGGAAGAATCAACATTGTGAAAATGACTCTACTACCCAAAGCAATCTACAGATTCAATGCAATCTCTATCAAACTCCCACTGCCATTTTTCACAGAACTAGAACAAAAAATTTCACAATTTGTATGGAAACACAAAAGACCCTGAATAGCCAAAGCAATCTTGAGAATGAAAAATGGAGCTGGAGGAATCAGGCTCCCTGACTTCAGACTATACTACAAAGCTACAGTAATCAAGACAGTATGGTACTGGCACAAAAACAGAAATATAGATCAGTGGAACAGCATAGAAAGCCCAGAGATAATCCCATGCACATATGGACACCTTATCTTTGATAAAGGTGGCAGGAA
>NW_006798798.1:7139613-7147513 GCF_000442215.2 Lipotes vexillifer | reverse complement strand
GACCTAGAGTCTGTCATACAGAGTGAAGTAAGTCAGAAAGAGAAAGACAAATACCGTATGCTAACACATATATATGGAATTTAAGAAAAAAAAATGTCATGAAGAACCTAGGGGTAAGACAGGAATAAAGACACAGACCTACTAGAGAATGGACTTGAGGATATGGGGAGGGGGAAGGGTAAGCTGTGACAAAGTGAGAGAGTGGCATGGACATATATACACTACCAAACGTAAAATAGATAGCTAGTGGGAAGCAGCCGCATAGCACAGGGAGACCAGCTCGGTGCTTTGTGACCACCTAGAGGGGTGGGATAGGGAGGGTGGGAGGGAGTGAGACACAAGAGGAAAGAGATGTGGGAACATATGTATATGTATAACTGATTCACTTTGATATAAAGCAGAAACTAACACACCATTGTAAAGCAATTATACTCCAATAAAGATGTAAGAAAAAAAAAAGAATAAACTCAAAGCTTTCCAGATTAAAAAAAAAAAAAGTTTCACAGATTTGGTATAGGAGGAACAGACCTCAAAATAATAAAGGCCATATATGACAAACTCACAGCTAACATCATACTCATTGTGAAATATTGAAAGCTTTTCCTTTAAGATCAGTAATAAGACAAGGGTGTCCACTCTCACCACTCTTACTCAACATATTACTGGAAGTTTTAGCCAGAGCAATTAGGCAAGACAAAGAAATAAAAGGCATCCAAATCAGAAAGGAAGAAGTAAAACTGTTATTATTTGTACATGATCTGATTTAATATATAGAAAATTCTAAAGACTCAGCCAAAAAATTGTTGGAAGTAATCAACAAATTCAATAAAGCTGCAGGATATAAAATCATTACACAAAAATCAGTGACATTTCTATACACTAACAAGGAAACATCTGAAAAAAAAGTTAAGAAAACTATCCTATTCACAATAGCATTGAAAACAATAAAATACTTAGGAATAAATTTAACCAAGGAAGTGAAAGATCCATACACTGAAAACTACAAGACTCTGATGAAAGCAATTGAAGAAGACACAGACAAATGGAAAGATATATAGTGTCCATGGATCAGAATTAATATTGTTAAAATGTCCATATTACCCAAAGCCATCTATAGACTCACTGCAATCTCTATGGTATTCCAATGGTACTTTTCACAGATATAGAAAAAACAATATAGAAGAAAAAAATTTGTATAGAACCACAAAAGACCCTGATTAGGCAAAGCAATCCTGAGAAAGAAGAATAAAGCCAGAGGCATCACTCTTCCTGATTTTATTTATTTATTTATTTAGTTATTCATTCATTCATTACTTCATTCAGGCCATGCCATACGGCTTGTGGGATCTTAGTTTCCTGACCAGAGATTGAACCCGGGCCCACAGCAGTAAAAGTGCTGAGTCCTAACCACTGGACTGCCAGGGAATTCCCATCATACTTCCTGATTTTAAATTATACTACAAAGCTATAGTAATTAAAACAGTATGGTACTGACATAAAAATAGACACATAGACCAATGGAACAGAATCAATAGCCCAGAAATAAACCCCTGCATATATGGTCAACTAATATTTGACAGGGGAGTGAAGAACACTCAATGAGAAAAGGATAGTCTCTTCAACAAATGGTTGGAAAATTGGATAAACAAATGCAGAAAAATGAAATTGGATCTTTATCTTACACCACTCACAAAAATTAACTCAAAATTGATTAAAGACTTAAACATAAGACCCAAAACCAAAAAACTCCTAAAAGAAAACATAGGAAAGAAGCTCCTTGACAACATTTGTCTTGGCAAGGTTTTTGGATGACACAAAATCACAAGTAACAAAAGCAAAAATCAACATGTAAGACTACATCAAACTAAAAAGCTTCTGCACAGTAAAAGAAACAATCAACAAAATGAAAAGGTAATCTATGGAATGGGAGGCAATATTTGCAAATCATATATTGGATAAGGAGTTAATATCCAAAATATATAAAGAACTCATACAACTCAAAAACAAAAAAAACAAACAATCTAATTTTTAAATGGGCAGAGGAACTAAATAGGCAATTTTCTAAAGAAGACCTACAAATGGCCAACAGGTAAATGAAAAGATGCTCAATATCTCAGGGAAACGTAAATCAAAACCACAATGAGATATCACCTCACATCTGTCAGAATGGATATCATTAAGAAGACAAGAGATAACAAGCATTGGCAAGGATGCGGAAAAAAGGGAACTCTTGTACCCTCTTGGTGGGAATGTAAATTGGTACAGTCACTATGGAAAACAGTATGGAGTTTCCTTAAAAAACTAAAAATAGAGTTACCATATGATCAGGCAATCCCACTCCTGGGCATACATCCAGGAAAGACAAATACCCTAATTCAAAAAGATACATGCACCCCAATGTTCATAGCAGCACTATTTACAGTAGCCAAGGCATGGAAACAACCTACATGTCTTTGACGAATAAAGAAGATATGGTATATATATACAATGGAATATTACTCAGCCATTAAACAGAATGAAATAATGCCATTTGCAGCAACATGGATGGACCTAGAGATTATCATACTAAGTTAAGTCAAAAAGAGAAAGACAAATACCATACGATATCAGTTATATGTGGAAGCCAAAATATGACACAAATGAACATATCTATGAAACAGAAACAGACTCACAGACATACAGAACAGACTTGTGGTTGCCAAGGAGGAGGGGTTGGGATAGGAAGTATTGGGAGTTGGGGATTAGAAGATGCAAACTATTATATATAGGATGGATAAACGACAAGGTCCTACTGTATAGCACAGGGAACTATATTCAATATCTTGTGATAAACCATAATGGAAAAGAATATGAAAAAGAACATATATAAATGTATAACTGAGTCACTTTGTTGTACAGCAGTAATTAACACAACATTGTAAATCAACTATACTGCAATAAAATTTTAAAAAACTAAGTCAAATAAAAAATGTCCATTGACATGAATGGGTAAAGAAGATTTATTATACACACACACACACACACACACACACACAATGGAATATTACTCAGCCATAAAAAAGAATGAAATAATGCCATTTGCAGCAACATGGATAGACCTAGAGATTATCATACTAAGTGAAGTAAGTCAGACAAAGACAAATATCATATAATATCACTTATATGTGGAATCTAAAAAATGATATAAATAAACTTATTTATGAAACAGAAATAGACTCACAGACATAGAAAACAAACTTATGGTTACCAAAGGGGAGAGGCAGGAGGAGGGATAAATTGGGAATTTAGGATTAACAGGTACACACTATACTATATATAAGAGAGACAAACAACAAGCACAGGTAACTATGCTCAGTATCTCATAGTAACCTATAATAAAAAAGAGTGTGTGTGTGTGTGTGTGTGTGTGTGTGTGTGTATAACTGAATCAATTTGCTTTATACCTGAAACAGTGTAAACCAACTATACTTCAATCAAAAAAAAAAAAAAGAGTGATGTCTCTATTTCCCATAGCCCTCTAGTCCTGAAAGTAAGCTCTGCTGGCCTTCAAAGCCAAAAGTTCTGGGAACTCATCTTCCCAGTGCAGGACCCCCAGGTTGGGGAACCCAATGTGAGGCTCAGATCCGTTGCTCTTTGGGGAGAACCTCTGCAACTGTAATTATCCTCCCATTTATGGGTCACCCACCTGGGGGTATGGGTCTTGACTATACAACAGCTCTGACCCCCTACCCATCTCGTTGTGGTTCCTACCTTATATCTTTAGTTGTAGAATATCTTTTCTGCTAGATTCCAGTCTTTCTTATTAATAGTTGCTCTGTAAATAGTTGTAATTTTTGTGTGCCCATGAGAGGAGGTGAGCTCAGGGTCTTCCTACTGCATCATCTTGGCCAAGCTCCAATATTCCTTCTTTTGGTTGAGACATCTCTACATCACAAGATATCAGTTCTCCCTAATTTATAAGTTTAATGTAATCAAACTTAAAGTAATGAACTTTATTATGTAGGTAGAAAATTAGACCGTGAATTTCATTTGGAAAAAATAAACATGTAAGAATAGCCAAATAAACACAAAAAATAGCCAAGGAAAGGATGAGAAAATAGCCCTCCTAGATATTAAAACATCTGTCCAAGCCTCTATAATTAAAATACTGTGGTACTGGTGCATGAAGAAACTGATGGGCCATTAGAATAGAAAAGAAAGCCCCCAAATAGACCCAACGACATATAGATAAAGGTGAAATCTAAAGTCGTTTTAAAGAAATGGACAGCTGTTTGGAAAAAAAGATACAATTTGATTCATTATTCATACCATACATAAATAAACTTCAAGTAGACTTAAGGTGAGAAGTGAAATTGTACAAGTACTAGAAGCAAGTGAATTCCTCAATAACCTGTGTGTAGCAAAAGGCTTTTTAACTATGGTTCAAAATCCACATGCAATGAAAAAATGACTATGAATTTGACTACATATATTTATAAAACACAATTTTGGAGGCAAAAAAGAAAAGAAAAAAAACCCACCATAAACCAAGTCAAGAGAAAAATGACAAATTGAGAGAATATATTAATCCAAGTAAAGGTACGATATACCTAACATGTACAGATCATTTAAAAATTGAGAAAAATACCAAAAATCCATATAGAAAAATGGGCAAAGACACGAACAGACAGTTCATAAAATGAGATATAATTATGGCCCTTAAACATAAGAAAATATGTTCAACTTCACTCATATTCTACAAACTAAAACTGCAATGAGATAACATTTCTTACCCATCAGATATCTAAAATTTCAAAAGTTTAACACATTCTATTGGTAAAGCTATGAGGAAACAGGCAGTCTTATACTTTGCTGATACAAATGCAAAATGATAAAATCTTTAGGGAGAAGAATATGGTATAGTCTAACAAAACTACATATGCATTTACCCTTTGACCCAGCAACACCACTTCTAAGAAGACAACTAAAGATATATCTTCACAGTACAAAAATACCATGTTCAAGGTGTTCATTACAGTATTTTATATACTTGCAAAATATTAGAAATGACCTAAATGTCCAAGCACAGGAAAACTGACTGAACATACAACAGAGCACTAACCAGCTGGAAAAAAAAATGAGGAAAAGCACTATAATGACATGAAGTAATTTCAAAGAAATATTAAATGAAAAAAACCAAAGTTCAAAATAACATATAAAATATGCTACCATTTGTGCACAAAAGGGAGAAATTAAAATGATACATATTTTACTACCTTCATAAAAAAGAGATTCAGAAGGCATAAACCAGAAAACAATGAAGCTGGTTACCTACAAGGGGTGGTGGGGAATAGGGCAGAAGAGATATGGGAGGGAAATGGCACTTCTCTGAGGATTCGTTTTATACAATTTTGACTTTTGGCAACAAATTACTTCATGTTCATGTTCACAAAATAAAATTAAATCTACAAGGAAAGGAAGGAGAAAAAAACTACAACTGAAAGCACATTGAAACATATGAATCTGACTTTATGTCAAAAGACTATCATAAACATACTAATTGGGGAAAAATAATTCAAGTAACTTAATTCAATTAATGCAGTATCTCTGACAGTATTACCCTTAGTTTGGGGTGAGATTGAGCTGGGTTTGGGGCGGGTAGATCTGAAAACAAATCCTGAACTCTTCTTAGTAGGTTTAGTGCTATACATACACAAAGAGTTGCTAAATATATTTCAGATATATTATGGAACTGAGCAAATGAGAAAAATGTGTTAACATTTTTAGTAGCTAAGATTCCCATTGTGTAAGATGGGACATACAAATATGGAATAGGAAAAGACAACAAAGAACCTTGTGTGGATGGACTGGAATTTGAGGTATCAGTTTGGACTCATGATTTATTTTATATATATATATATATATATATATATATACACACACACACACACACACATATATACACACACATACACACACGTGTATGTGTTCATATGTGTATGCATGTATATGTGTATATATGTATATGTGTTTGTATGTACATGTGTATGTTTCCTAGCTCTGTCCACTGAAAGGGGCTAGAAGCAGATTCCCCCAGTGGCAATCAGCATCCCTAGCCTTCCGATCTTGGTCTCTAAAATCATTCTCTAATAAAGGAACAAGAGCTCCTCAGAGAAATGACTGATTCCAAGGTTGGGGCAAGGAAAATACAAGATGAGTCTAGAATGCCTTGTTATACTAGAAAGCAAAGAGCTTAAAAAAAAGAAAAGACTGAGGCAGGCATGTCACAAGAACATCAAAGCCTGCTTGAAAAGGCTCCCACTGGCCAAATGTGAGACAATTTGAGCATCAAAATAACTACAGAAGTTATTTATATACCACTGAAAACAGAGGAACAAGTAAGTCCATACTGAAAATGACGGACTTCCCTGGTGGTCCAGTGGGTACGACTCTGTGCTCCCAATGCTGGGGGCCCAGGTTCGATCCCTGGTCCGGGAACTAGATCCCGCACGCATGCCGCAACTAAAGATCCTGCATGCCACAACTAAGACGCGGCGCAAACGAAGTATTTTTTTAAAAAAAGGAAAATGAATGAGTGAATGGATGAATGAGAAGGACTCTTGCTTATAGTAGAATCTATAGTGCTGAATGGAAAATATGGAAGGAGCCCATGGAGATGGAAAATCAGCTGTTTGAAACCATTACAGTAATATTGAGTCAGGAAAAAATAACCTGCTAAATCAAGGGGAAAATTTTACAAGAACCAGAATATTTGCATGGCCTTAAAGAGACATCCCACCAATTGCTTGTTAATTGTAAGGATCAGGGGGAAGTAACCATATTGTAGAGGGTGACCAAAAATTAATATCACCCAGAAGAGGCAGATGGAGATATTGTTCCTCTGGATGTGATGCCTAAAATGCCCAATATTACTTATGCAGTATTTCCAACTGGGAATGCAGAATTTGAATCTAATAATGAAGAAACATCAGAAAAATAAGAAATATTCTATTCAAAAGGAGAATTCTTCAAAAATGTCAGTTTCCTTAAATGCCAGGAAGGAGTGACAAAATTTCCAAATTAAAGGAGACTAAAGAGTGTAACAATACCTGCTCCTCGAGTTGACACTGAACTGAAGGGGAAAATGCTATAAAGAACAATTGGGTCAATTAATAAAACTAGATTACAAACAATAGAGTAGATAAAACACTATTGCTTAAATTAATTGAAATTGATAACTGTACTGTGGTTACATAGGAGAAAATCCTTATTATAAATGCACACTAAATTATTTAGTCATAAGAGGCCATGATGTATGCAACTAATTTTAACTGGTTCAGAAAAAAAATGTATGTATTTATATAGAAAGAGAAAAGTTAAATAAAACAAAGGGGCAAAAATATCAACAACAGGTATATCTGAGTAAAGGATATATGGGTCTTATTTGTGCAATTCTTTTTTTAAAATAAATTTATATATATATTTATTTTTGGCTGTGTTGGGTCTTCATTGCTGTGTGCAGGCTTTCTCTAGTTGCAGTGAGCGGGGGCTACTCTTCGTTGCAGTGCACGGGCGTCTCATTGCAGTGAGTTCTCTTGTTGCGGAGCACAGACTCTAGGTGCACAGGCTTTCAGTAGTTGTGGCACGCAGGCTCAGTAGTTGTGGCTCATGGGCTCTAGAGCGCGGGCTCAGTAGTTGTGGTGCATGGGCTTAGTTGCTCTGCGGCATGTGGGAATTTTCCTGGACCAGGGCTCAAACCTGTGTCCCCTGCATTGGCAGATGGATTCTTAACCACTGTGCCACCAGGGAAGTTCCATTTGTGCAATTCTTATTCTGGTAATTTTTTGAAAATCTGACGTTATTTCCAAAGAAAAAGTTTTTTTTAATGTACAAAATATTTAGAAAACAAAAAAGGGAAAGA
>NW_006798798.1:7123946-7139397 GCF_000442215.2 Lipotes vexillifer | reverse complement strand
GAAAAAAAAAAAAAAAAAAAAAAAAGTACAGGAACTTTAAAAATTATCTACACAGATGCATTTATATTTAAGAAGTGTATATATTTTTTATTAAAACAGTATAAAACATGATAGAAATCTGCTATGTCACGAGGAAAATTAAAGTAAAATTAAATTTAGACCCTCACTTCACTTCTTTAAAAAATGACTCCAGATATGGCAATAGTTTCATAAATTTGAACAAATGGAGACATATGTATATTTAAAATCTTGAGTAAAGTGGCTAGTCAAAATGTTATATACTTACATATACATAATACTAATCTAATCTATGTAATATATATGGTGACTTCTGATTGTAAAATATGTATTTCCCTAAAATTTTAAAACATGAACTGTACAGTGATTTTAATTTAAAAACCACATAAAACCCCAACAAAGCAATAAGTGATGTTGACCAAAAGTGAAATGAATTTAAGCAATATGGGTATGTATATGTGCACAGGCAGACATATCGTCTGTGGACAGAATGGACAGATATGGACAGTCTATAACTGGTTATATACTCAACAATATATTATGGACACATTCCAATGGAAATTGATTATAGATCAGCATCACTGTACTTAAAGGATATAGCATTGCATTATTGGAATTTACTTTGATTGATTGATTCTATAAAAACACTTTGGACAAAAACACTGTGTCATATATTTATGCATAATGATGATTTGTCTCAGAGAAGTTTTTAGACATGAGATTGCCAGCTTAAAGGGAATGCCTATTAAAAGTGTGCATGTGGGGCTTCCCTGGTGGTGCAGTGGTTGAGAGTCTGCCTGCCGATGCAGGGGAAACAGGTTCGTGCCCTGGTCCGGGAAGATCCCGTATGCCGCGGAGCGGCTAGGTCCGTAAGCCACGGCCGCTGAGCCTGCATGTCTGGAGCTTGTGCTCCGCAATGGGCGAGGCCACAACAGTGAGAGGCCTGCGTACCACAGAAAAAAAAAAAAGTGTGCATGTGTGTATAAAAGTCACACATATATGCATTGTTCCCAAAACAATGAAAAATTTAAACTCACCAACAGCCACAAGTTTTCATCACAGTCACATAAACCTGTTTTCATCCCATTCCTTATGTCAGCAACCTGTGACATTGCTGATCACTTCCTTATTCCAGAGAGCAGAAATGTGATATCAGGAACCTATCATGCTCTTTCTCCTATTTTTTGTTTGTTTGTTTGTTTGCTCCATCTCCTAAACTGAGACAGTCATATCATCTTCACCATTTTTCTTTTGTGATCCTATGCTGCATCAACTCTAAGGATCCCATCTATGTGTGCCAGGGTAATACCACAATATATTAAGCAGTGTGATTTTATCACTACAATTTTCTCAGACTTAATGAGCCTTTGCCTCTTGGACAAAATGCCAGGAGTCTTAGAGCACATCAAGAGCGTATTCTTATAAGAGAACCAGGGGAACACAATCCAAAAGGCTCAGCTTTAGATTTACAAATGAAATTTCTCCCTGCTGCATCCCAAGGCATTAAGAGAATGGTTATCTGGCAGAGTCAGTCTTTCCTGCTCACCCTTGACTGAATGAAGCTATGCACTTGATGCGTGAACAGAAATCTGAGTGAAGCATGGGGGTTAAACCTACACAATTATAACCATCAAGGTAAGTACTTTAAGTCAATAATAAAAGAGCCACATGGTGTTTGGGGTTTAAATAGGAGATGTTTTCTTCCCCAGGAATGGATAATGACGTGCCTAGAATCTCCCCAACTCATAAAGTGAACAATTCAGTAGAGAAGACATAGCTGTGGGCAAGTCTAGGCAGGGAAGGCCTGACATTATAGGTCTGCAGAGATCCTACATGCATTAGGCCAGAAGCCAGTTTTTCTGATGCTCCTGATAATGTTTGAGAAGTACAGTAGAAACAGAACTGATAGAAGTCCTAGATTTAGTAACAAGGGATATAGCTGTGATGATTGAAGACTGATAAATAAGGATCAGACGGCTCCTACATAAGTCATCAGAGAGCAATGTGAATGGATTACATTAAAATAATAGCCCAATAAATTAAACGCATGTTATTACATTATATGAGCTCAATCTAGGTAAATTCAGAGTCTAACTGTGTGGGGAAGGGAGTGGTGAAAAGACCCTGAATTGGCTAAAGAAATACTGAATTTCTTAGGTTTTTCCAGATGTCACAGAAATTCAGTTTCTGTCATCTAACAGGTTGAGGAGCCAAAAAAATTAATGCATTATTTAAACTAATTTTTTTTTTTTTTTTTTTTTTTTTTGCGGTACGCGGGCCTCTCACTGCTGTGTCCTCTCCCGTTGCGAAGTAACAGGCTCCGGACGCGCAGGCTCAGCGGCCATGGCTCACGGGCCCAGCCGCTCCGCGGCATGTGGGATCTTCCCGGACCGGGGCACGAACCCGTGTCCCCTGCATCGGCAGGCGGACTCTCAACCACTACGCCACCAGGGAAGCCCTAAACTAATTTTTGCTTGCTGAAATTTTGACAGTGAAATTCCTAATTGAAACATATGGGTGAAATAGATAAAGTAAATAATGCTGAAGTATAAAAATTCACCTCTTCGGGACTTCCCTGGTGGCGCAGTGGTTAGGAATCTGCCTGCCAATGCAGGGGACATAGGTTCGGGCCCTGGTCCGGGAGGATCCCACATGCTGAGGAGCAACTAAGCCCGAGTGCCACAGCTACTGAAGCCCGCGCCTAGAGCCCATGCTCTGCAACAAGAGAAGCCACCACAATGCGAAGCCCATGCACTGCAACAAAGAATAGCCCCTGCTCACTGCAACTAGAGAAAGCCCACGCGCAGCAACAAAGATCCAACGCAGCCAAAAAATAAATTAATTAATTAAAAAAAATTCACCTCTTCTACTACATAGTTTTCTGTGGAGCATTTTTCTTTTATCTTTTTAAATTTAGCTACTGGAATAGTACACAGTAATGCCTTTGTGAGACACCAAAAATAAAGAATATTGCTTTACATAGCAAAGAGATTACCAGAAAAGGAATATGAAGACTGTTCATATTCTTGAACAAGACTGTTCAAAAGGAATATGAAGACTCCTTTTCACTTACCTAAGCTTGTGGTTCCTGTCATCATTCTCTCTTCCAGCCATGGCTCCTTCCCATTCTCAAGTAAGGAGATTACAGATGGTTTAGGCCTTCTGGTTCCTGCTTGAGAGAAGAAAAAGAACCTATCAATGCTATGAACTTCCCAGAATTGGGAAGCAATGCTTTGATAACCCAGAATAAGGAGAATTATAGCTACCCTAGAATTCTTTTTCACACAATACTATCGCCAGCCAACTCTATCAGAATGCAGATTCCAGGGACCCATGTCCAACTTTCTCAAAATGAATCACCATGGGATGGATGTTCAAAATCAGAATTTTTACCATGCTTAAGGAGACTTAATATAAATAGAAATTTTAAAACTAATGACCAAATAAGGGTAAGAAAATCATCTGAAGAATAGGTAAGATCAACGTCCCAGCATTCTGAACATTATGAAACAGGCAACATGAACCTGCCCATTTCTAATTCCACAAAGCACCTAAAGCTTCAGAGTACAGGAAACATACTGGCATACCAATCATAATTTCCCCCAGAGTCATAACGTAGCAAACAAAGGAAAATGGAACTCTTATTTTGAGTTTAGAAAGAATGGTATCCTTACCCAGTGAAACCAGGTTGCTTTAGTTCTCCAACATCATGCCTTTGTACAAGTCCCTCTGAGCAGGGTCCAGGAATTCCCACTCCTCCTGAGAGAAGTCAATGGAAACATCCCTGAAATTCACCAACCTCTAAAATGAGAAACCCTTTATGAGTATGATTGTGCATGCCACTTTTATCACAGAGAAAACTTTTTATTAAGGGCATTAATAAAAAGTCTTAATTTAAGGATTGTCTATGGTAGTGTGTCTGGTGTAGCTCCAAAAAAGGTAATTTTGAGTGCAATAATCCTAGTTTTTTAAACTCTACCTTAGCTACTTCAGATTTTACTATATTTTAAAGAACAAAGAGTTTTTACACATAAGAAAAAATAGCAAACAACAAACAAAACTGAAGATTCAATCAAAAATAAAAGTGTATATGATACACACTGAATGCTTTAAAATCCTTACACATGAGAGATGAGGGTGGGCTATAGTACAGACCTGCATGCAGTCTTCTGTAAATTGCAGGGTCAAATCCCATCACTCCTCAAAGAAAATAGTTCCTGGCTCACTGTCATTTACTCCAACTCAACTCTTGTCTTAATTCATGGGGATTTCATATAGGTTAAAGACCTATATGCAGAAAACTATAAAACACTAATAAGGAAAACAGAATATGATTCAAAGAATGATATCCCATACTCTTGGATTGGAAGAATTAATATTTTTTAAATGACCATACTACCCAAAGCAATCTACAGATTTAATGTGATCCCTATCAAAATACCCATGACATTTTTCACAGAACTAGAACAAATACTCCTAAAATTTACATGGAACCACAAAAGACCCAGAATTCCCAAAGCAAACCTGAGGGAAAAGAACAAAGCTGGAGGCATAACCCTTCCATACTTCAGACTACATTACTAAGCTACAGTAATCAAAACTGTAGTACTGGCACAAAAACAGATATGTAGGTCAATGAAAAAGAATAGAGAGCCCAGAAATAAACCCACACACCTTGTCAGTTAAACTGTGACAAAGGAGGCAAGAATATACAATGGAGAAAAGACAGTCTCTTCAACAAGTGGTGTTGGGAAAGATGGAGAGCTACATCTAAATCAATGAAATTAAAACACTCTCACACCATATACAAAAATAAACTCAAAATCGTTTAAAGACCTAAATATAAGACATGATATCATAAAACCCCTAGAAGAGAACACAGGCAAAACATTCTGTGACATCATAAATCATAGCAATATTTTCTTAGATCAGTCTTCCAAGGCAAAAGAAATAAAAGCAAAAATACAGACGAGATCCGGCGCATTCAGGGTGGTATGGCTGCAGACGGGAATAAAGACACAGACCTACTAGAGAATGGACTTGAGGATACGGGGAGGGGGAAGGGTAAGCTGGGACAAAGTGAGAGAGTGTCATGGATGTATATACACTACCAAACTTAAAATAGATAGCTAGTGGGAAGCAGCCACATAGCACAGGGAGATCAGCTTGGTGCTTTGTGACCACCTAGAGGGGTGGGAGAGGGAGGGTGGGAAGGAGGGAGATGCAGGAGGGAAGAAATATGGGGACATATGTATAACTGATTCACTTTGTTATAAAGCAGAAACTAACACACCACTGTAAAGCAATTATACTCCAATAAAGATGTTTAAAAACAAAAAAGCAAAAATACACAAATGGAACCTCATCAAACTTAAAAGCTTTTGCACAGCAAAGAAAACCATCAACAAAATGAAAAGACAGCCTACAAAATGGGAAAAGTTATCTGCAAATGATGTGACAGAGAAGGGCTGAATATCCAAAATATACAAACAGCTCACACAACTCATTATCAAAAAACAAACAACCGAATAAAAAAATGGGCAAAAGACCTAAACAGATATTTCTCCAAAGAAGACATACAGATGGCAACAGGCACATGAAAAGATTTTCAACATCGCTAATCATTAGAGAAATGTAAATCAACATTACAATGAGGTATCACCTCATATGGGTCAGAATGGCCATCATTCAAAAGTCTACAAATAATAAATGCTGGAGAGGGTGTGGAGAAAAGGGAACCCTCCTACACTGTTGGTGGGAATGTAAATTGGTGCAGCCACTATGGAAAACAGTATGGAGGTTCCTTAAAAAACCTAAAAGTGGAGCTATCATATGATCCAGCAATCCCACTCCTGGGTAAATGTCTGGAAAAGATGAAAACTCTAATTTGAAAACATACATGCACCCCAATGTTCATTGCAGCACTATTTACAGTAGCCAGGTCATGGAAACAGCCTAAGTGCCCATCAACAGACGAATGGATAAAGAAGATGTGGTACATATATACAATGGAATATTACTCAGCCATAAAAAGGAACAAAATTGGGTCATCTGTAGAGATGTGGATGAATCTAGAGACTGTCATACAGAGTGAAGTAAGTCAGAAAGAGAAAAACAAAGATCGCATATTAACGCATATATGTAGAACCTAGAAAAATGGTACAGATGAACCGGTTTGCAGGGCAGAAATTGAGACACAGATGTAGAGAACAAATGTATGGACACCAAGGGGGGAAAGTGGTGGGGTGGTGGTGGTGGTGATGGTGTGATGAATTGGGAGATTGGGATTGACATGTATACAATGATGTGTATAAAATGGATGACTAATAAGAACCTGCTGTATAAAAAAATAAATAAAATAAAATTCAAAAAAAAAGGGAGTGTTCCCTTAATAACTCTTTCAGATTTTTCGTCGTTAGTGTATAGGAATGCAAGAGATTTCTGTGCATTAATTTTGTATCCTGCTACTTTACCAAACTCATTGATTAGCTCTAGTAGTTTTCTGGTAGCATCTTTAGGATTATCTATGTATAGTATCATGTCATCTGCAAACAGTGACAGTTTTACTTCTTTTCCGATTTGGATTCCTTTTATTTCTTTTTCTTCTCTGATTGCCATGGCTAAAAGGATTAATCTCCAAAATATACAAGCAGCTCATGCAGCTCAATACCAAAAAAAAACAAACAACCCAATCCAAAAATGGGCAGAATATCTAAATAGACATTTCTCCAAAGAAGATATACAGATTGACAACAAACACATGAAAGGATGCTCAACATCACCAATTATTAGAGAAATGCAAATCAAAACCACAGTGAGGTATCATCTCACACCAGTCAGAATGGCCATCATCAGAAAATCTACAAACAATAAATGCTGGAGAGAGTGTGGAGAAAAGGGAACCCTCTTGCACTGTTGGTGGGAATGTAAATTGATACAGCCACTATGGAGAACAGTATGGAGGTTTCTTAAAAAACTAAAAATAGAACTACCATATGACCCAGCAATCCCACTACTGGGCATATACCCTGAGAAAACCATAGTTCAAAAAGAGTCATGTGCCACAATGTCCATTGCAGCACTATTTACTATAGTCAGGACACAGAAGCAACCTAAGTGTCCATTGACAGATGAATGGATAAAGGAGATGTGGCACATATATACAATGGAATATTACTCAGCCATAAAAAAATGAAACTGAGTTATTTGTAGTGAGGTGGATGGACCTAGAGTCTGTCATGCAGAGTGAAGTAAGTCAAAAAGAGAAAAACAAATACTGTATGCTAACACATATATATGGAATCTAAAAAAAAAAAAAAGCTTCTGAAGAAGCTAGGGGCAAGACAGGAATAAAGATGCAGACGTAGACATGGAGAATGGACTTGAGGACCCGGGGAGGGGGAAGGATAAGCTGGACGAAGTGAGAGAGTGGCATGGACATATATACACTACCAAATGTAAAATAGATAGCTAGCGGGAAGCAGCTGCATAGCACAGGGAGGTCAGCTTGGTGCTTTGTGACCACCTAGAGGGGTGGGATAGGGAGGAAGGGAGGGAGGCACAAAAGGGAGGGGATATGGGGATATATGTATACATATAGCTGATTCACTTTATTATACAGCAGGAACTAACACAACATTGTAAAGCAATTATACTCCAATAAAGATGTTAAAAAAAAGAAAACAAATGTATGGTTACCAAAGGGGAGAGGGAGGGGGGAGGCATAAATTAGGAGCATGGGATTAACAGATACAAACTACTATACATAAAATAGATAAGAAACAATCACAGGGACTTATATTCAATATCTTATAATAACCTATAATAAAAAATAATATGAAAAATGTATATAGAGAGATATACAGATATATAAAAAACTGAATCACTTTGCTGTACAGCTGAAACTAATACAATATTGTACATCAACTATACTTCAGTTAAAAAAGAAGAATGAAATATCATACAAATGAGGAACTCTGAGCTATAAGTGTTGGCCTGACATCTAAACTGATTCCTTTTAACCTATCTAAAAACATGTAAATCTCCAGCACAGAAAGCAAATTAGGATCAAGTGAAGAGCGCTTTCTCTGCAAAATATCTGAACATAGTATAATCAAGGGAGATATGAGTAGTAAACCACTCCACATCAAAAGCACAGTGCATCTTTTCTGGAGATAATCAGTACAAAAGTGCTTAGCATGCTATCTATGTACTTGTTCAGTAAATGTTAAATGCATTCAGGTAAGTTAATTTCATCAAACCAGTTCCAAGGGTGAGACAGTTTGTCCTTTGGCCCCTTTATTATCTTTACCCAAATCATGGATTTAAGCATATCAAAGCCTTTATCACAAACCTTCAAAACACAGCTTACTCCAAAGTACAGTCCCCACTCCAGCCTGGCATTCAGACTCTGGCTCACCTGTGCCCACCTAAGCTAAGAGGTGGTGAATCCAAAAAGAACTTCCCAGGCCAGGCAGGGGAAAGTCAAGGAGTGAGGCAAGGAGGGAGTGATTTGGTCAGTGGTTTCCACCTCAGTGTCCAGCGGAGCAAAGGGAAAGGTAGGAAGTGAAACATGTGGACTTGGCAGGCCACGTCTAATTGGAAATTTCGCCAACCCAGAATGTGGACCAAGCACAGTAAGAATGACCTGTTGACAGAGAAGCAGATTATCCAGATTTTTAGGTGAAAATTCCCTATTATTAACACTGAAAACTCATTCTAACTTAATAACTGTTTTCATCAAACCAAGTCCCTCCCTGGTGGACATGTGTACAGCTGTTGCATTTTCAGCCGGTCTGCTAAAAAAAAAAAAAAAATCAACCTTAAATAAGCCCATAGGCCATAACACGCTCCAAAACTGTGGCAAGGGCAGTGTATTTCCTGCCCTCCTCTTTCCCCCTGGCATGTCTTCTCTAGCCTACCAAATCCTGGAAGGCAGTCTGCCCATTCCCCCTGGAAGTCCTCCCACACTTCTCCAGCCCACGGGAGTCTCTGACACCTCTGCCCTCCTCCTACATCAACCACCACTGGCATTTAAGCACTGACATCCCTATTTTTTGTTTGTGTGTTTGTTTATCATTTAACTTAGATTTATTATACTTTAAAAGAAATTTTATTGGAGTATAGTTGATTTACAATGTTGTGTTAGTTTCAGGCATACAGTAAAGTGAATCAGTTATACATATACATATATCCACTCCTCTTTTAGATTTTTTTCCCATATAAGCCATTATAGAGTACTGAGTAGAGTTCCCTGTACTATGTAGTAGGTCCTTATTAGTTACCTACCTGTTTTTTCTTTAAATGCTCCATCTGTGCTGTTCAAAGGAAACCACTTTGTGAAATGCTACACGGATGGAGCAGAGAGAGCTGCCCCAGCAGGCTCCAAGATCAGTGAAGTTCAGACTGATCACAAGGCAGTGTCCAGGGCAGAAGGAAATGGATGTACCAAAGGACAGTGAGGGTGAAATTTTAGTAAATACCCACCTTTCTTCTAATTCTCCTGGGCCTATCAGCCATTTTCACGTTTCCCTGAGAGCTTTCCCAGAGATGAGCATAGCCTCCAAAACGCAGATCTGAGGAACTGAAAAGAAATGAGAGGCGCTGGGAGAAAGACCCTCTGCACCAGCTGAAGAGGGGCCTGTCCGAGGCCGCAAAATGAAGGCGAGGATTGCAGAAGACGCTGGCACTTCCCAGACCTCAGCTGATGGAAAAACGAGAGTCGAGAGGGGCCACAAGGCCAGTGGCACTAACTTCCAGTACTCCAGTCAGAGGAAAAGAGCCTCCAGCACCCACATGAGTTTAAAATGCCTCTGAGGGCTTCCCTGGTGGTGCAGTGGTTAGGAATCCACCTGCCAATGCAAGGGACACGGGTTCGAGTCCCGGTCGGGGAAGATCCCACATGCCACAGAGCAACTAAGCCCATGCCCCACAACTGCTGAGCCTGCGCTCTAGAGCCCGCGAGCCACAACTACTGAGTCCACGTACCACAACTATTGAAGCCCGCGTGCCTGGAGCCTGTGCTCCACAACAAGAGAAGCCACCACAATGAGAGGCCCGCACACCGCAACGAAGAGTAGCCCCTGCTCGCCACAACTAGAGAAAGCCCACGCACAGCAACGAAGACCCAATGCAGCCAAAAATAAAATAAATAAATAAATAAAATAAAATAAGATAAAAAATAAGCTGCCTCTGAGCGCCCCAGCTGCAGGAAAGGCCGGTTTCGAAACCCCTTTCCTGCCGCTAGTTCCAAGTAGGCGAGGCGCATGCGCAAGCGCATCATGTAGGCTGCTGTGCTTCAGGCTGGTTGGTGGGTTGATGGAGGGCGGGTGGATTGCAGGCTCCCCGGAAGCGAAAGTGGGGAGCTAGGACCTTGACGGGAGGTAGGCCTTTGAGGCAGAGAGGTATGAATATGTTTTTCTTTCGTATGCCTCAGATTAGGGCCCCGATATCTGGGGCTCACTTAGAATTCAGGATTAGGTCACACAGAAACTGTCTTAGTTTGCAGCAAGTCCATTTCACGAAGAAATTTGTTAAATGGTGAGGTCAGAACAGTGCTAAATCAAAAAGACTTAAGAGACAATTCATACCTGAAATACCAGGTGTGGGCTTTAACTGAGTTCTGGTTTGCACAAGTTAACTGCAAAAGACATTTTGAGAAACATTATGTATATTTTAACCTAAACTGAAAATTAGATTTTGTTGGGGCATTATTGTTAGTTTTCTTAGGTAACCAGAGAAGCGGCCAAGGAGGAAAAATAATTCTAATTTTCAGAGACACATGCTGAAGTATTAACCGTCTAATGATGTTTGGAATTTGTTTCAGAATATTTAAACTTTTGCTAAACCAAGGATATGGAGTAAAATGGAAGGAGAGGAACTGTTATGGAAGAAACAAACCCAAAATACTTAGGACCATGTGAACTGAATGCAATAGATGGACCTTGCTTGGATCAGTATTTTTCTCTGTGAGAAAGCAGTTATCACAATCAGGGAAATTTGAACATTGACTTTTTATTATACAACATTAAAAACAATCTTATTATTAGGTGTATTAGGCTGCTTAGCTAGGTATTTTTAAGTTTTTACATATTAGATAGATACATGGGAGAATTTATCATTAAAAATGTTTTCTGGGATTTGCTTTAAACTCTTCCAGGAAAAATGTTGGTGGGGAAATAGATAAAACAAGATTGGAAGTATTTATAATTGCTAAAGCTGAGAAATAGGTACATGGGCAGGCTTATTATACTATTCTCAAATATTTTCATATGTTTGAAATTTTCATAATGAATGTTTGAAGTGTACAATTTTCAATAGTGTAGTTTAGATAAAATACAAACACTGTAGAGAGAACACAGTTTTAGTACCTGAAGCTGTTCATGCAAATAATCAATACATAATCTATAATAAGAACAGAAGAGAGTTTTGATTGCACCAAACTGAGGACTG
The DNA here is from genome assembly GCF_000442215.2 of Lipotes vexillifer. NCBI lineage: Eukaryota > Metazoa > Chordata > Mammalia > Artiodactyla > Lipotidae > Lipotes > Lipotes vexillifer. The sequence goes on along the minus strand of NW_006798798.1, from coordinate 7,127,928 downwards.
TAGCCCAGGAATGCTGCCTCCACCAAGGAAGAAATTTCTCCAGAGAAGCATGGTTTTCAGCACAGCTTCATATCTTATCAGAACAAATATCAAAATGACAGGGTTACACTCCTTCAAGTTTTCCAAAGAGACAGATTAGCACATACATAGTGAGTCAGCATGACCTTGGTGTCTGGGAAGGGAGCCTTATCTTCAAAGGAGTACTAGCACTGACATCATGGAGGGGGGTGGGCATTTATCCCTATCTTCAAAGTGGACCTTCAAAACAATCTGGTAAATGCATTCTTTTCTTTAATGGTTAAAGGAGATGTACAAAATGCATGTTTGACAGGCCATGAGACAGGCTGTTCTCATTAGCATAAAGTTCAAGCCATATCGTGTATAAGCCAGAATGACTTCCCCATACATTAACATGTAAAAATTTCTTCCATCAAAGCGATAACTGTGAAAATTATTACTGTGGCTATCATGCGGAAATTGGAGGACAAAAGTTAGCCCAGGATACAAATTATTAATTTTGAAATACTGAAGTCCACCTTTTTAAGTTAAACCAGGGTTCAGCAAATGACAGCCTCTGAGCCAAATTCAGTCCACTGCTTGATTTTGTAAATAAAGTGTTACTGGAACAAAGCTGTGCACATTTGTTTATGTATTTTCTATGGTTGCTTTCCTGCAAGAACTGAGTTGTATGGTAGAAATTGCATAGCCAACAGAGCCTAAAATTTTATTAAAAGGCCCTTTATAGAAAAAAATTTCCAACACCAGGGTTAAATGAAAGAATATAGTTGGTAAGGGAAGTGATTACAGAGGAAAAAGAATGAAATTGAAAGCTGTATCAATTATCCTTTGCTGTGTAACAAACCTGTCCAAAACTTAGAGGCTTGAAACAACAGTGATTGATTAGCTATCACCTGAATGGTTTTCCTGCTGGTCTCACCTGGACTCAACCTTAAAATTCAGTTAGGGCCAGGTGGTTTGGGATGGCCTAGGAATGCATTACTTACGTGACACCTGACAAGCTGGTTGGTGAAGGGAGCCTCAGTTGGGAAGGCTCATCTCTACTTCATATCCAAAGAATGTGTGCCCATTTGCAGTTTACCACAAACATCTACCATAAGGACAGCAAAAGGCATTTTTGTTTTTAATGGGCTTTTCCCCAACATATTTGACATACAATTACCTGCACATATTTAAAGTACATAATTTTGATATTACCTGGCTTGTGTAAATATAGAGCAATAGAAAAATATATTCAATATAATTAGAAATATATATTATATAGTATATATAATCACAAGTAGCAAGGTAGTGAATATATATTCTGTCACTGTAGATTAGTCTTCATTTTCTAGAGCTTTCTATAAATGGAATCATATAGCATATACTCCTTTTCTGTCTGTCGTCTTACACTCAGCATAATTATTTTGAGATGCATCTGTTGGTGGATATTTGGGTTGTTTCCACTTTGGGGGTATTACAAATAAAGCTCCTAGGAACATACCTGTAAAACTCTTTTTCTAGATGTATGTTTTAATTACTCTCAGGTGAATATCTATGAGTAGAATGGCTGGGTCATTTGGTTAGTGTATGTTTAATTTTTTTTTTTTTTGAGGTACGCGGGCCTCTCACTGTGGTGGCCTCTCCCGTTGTGGAGCACAGGCTCCGGACGCTCATGCTCAGCGGCCATAGCTCACGGGCCCAGCCGCTCCGCGGCATGTGGGATCCTCCCGGACCGGGGCACGACCCCGTGTCCCCTGCATCGGCAGGCAGACTCTCCACCACTGTGCCACCAGGGAAGCCCTGTATGTTTAATTTTTAAAGAAACTGGCAAACTATTCCCCAAAGTAGTTGTACCATTTTACATTCCCACCAGCAGTGTGTGAGAGTTCCAAATCCTCCAGATCCTTGCTAACCCTTGGTATGGGCAGGCTGTCTAATTTTAGTTACTATAATTAATTAATATTTTATGGCTAGGCAGAATCCAGAGGATGCAAAAGAGTATAAAGTGAAAAGTCAGATTTCCCTCAGTACTCCTTACCAAGTCCATCTCTTCTCCAAGGGTAATCTCTGTTAACTATTTAGTGAGCATCTTCAATTCTGTGCATTTGTACACACACACACACACACACACACACATTTGCATAGATAGTTTATTTCCATAAGTGGGAAACATGAGCAATGCTCTAAGGTTCACTTTCTTAATCTACTCTCTTGGTAATATTCCACACACAGAGCTGAACTATAAGTGTGGGTATACTTTATTTGGGAGTATCGTATCTTTTAAAAAAATTCCCGGTGGTGCAGTGGTTGAGAGTCTGCCTGCCGATGCAGGGGACACGGGTTCGTGCCCCGGTCCGGGAGGATCCCACATGCCGCTGAGCGGCTGTGCCCGTGAGCCATGGCCGCTGAGCCTGTGCGTCCGGAGCCTGCGCGTCTGGAGCCTGTGCTCCGCAACGGGAGAGGCCACAGCAGTGAGACGCCCGAGTATCGAAATTAAAAAAAAAAAAATTCCCTGATACTTGAGTATGAGGATATTTCCAGGAATTCTCTATTATAGACAATGCTCCAATCAGCAGTCACACATATTATACTTGTACATATGAGCAAGAGTTTCCTTATGAGAGATAAGGAAAAAAATTCTCTGAATACATTTTAAATACTTTAGATCTTGCCAAATTGCCCTTCAGAAAGACTATACTAACTTAATTGCACCAACAAAGCTTGACAATGCCCCTTGCTTAGGATTGCCATATACTCCGAGTTTCAATACTTGGGATATACTGACAAATTAGTCACTGTTTATCACAAATTCAAATTAAACTGAGCATCCTGCATTTTTATTTGCTAAATCTGGCAACCCTTCTTTTTCCTGACATCTTACTGATACTCAGTATTTTACATTTGTAAAAATCTGAAGGGAAAAATATTACACTACTGTTTTGATTTGTGTTCAGATCATATAAGTAGGAGAACAACATAATGAAACTAATGAAAAAGTAATATATAAAAGAACAGAAATAAATGAAATTTAAAACTGTAGCATAAATATATCAATCCAAAATCTGGCGTTAGAAAATAAAATAAAATAGATAAATCACCTACTAATATTATCAAAAAGAATAGAAGAAGCACAAACACAAAAATAAAAAAAGGGGGGGGAATAACCAGAAATACAAAAGGTGTCACAAGAGTTATTACTCATATATAAATCTGTATAAGTGTATAAAAATAAATATGAATATCTGCTAGAAACAGATGTTATGCTTGTATTATAAAAGTTGACTCTAAATGTATGAACAAACTAAAAGGCTAATAACTGTGGAAGAAATCAAAGTATCAAAATGCTTAACTCCCAGAAGTTACCAGGTTTGGAGAGTTCATTGGTCAACTCGTTTCCAATTTTCAAGGAAAAAAATTACCAGTATAATTTTAAATTTCTAATGCTTTAAAGACAGAAATTTTCATGATTTAAAAAAATGGACTAATTTTTGGAACAGTTTTAGGTTCACAGCAAAACTGAGCACCAAGTACAAGAGAGTTCCCATATACTCCCTGTTCCCAAACGTGTACAACCTCCCCCACTACCACATTCCAAATCTCAGTGGTACCTTTGTTACAATTGGTGAGCCTACATTGACACATCATTATCACCCAAAGTCCGTAATTTACATTACAATTCACTTTTAGTGTTGTACAGTCTATGGGTTTTGACAAATATATAATGACATGTATCCACCATTGTAGTATCATGCAGAATGGTTTGACTACCCTAAAAATCCTCTGCGTCCTATCTATTCAGCCCTCCTCCCTAACCCCTAGCAACCACTCATCTTTTTGCTGTCTCCATAGTTTTGCCTCTTCTGAAATGTCATGTGGTTGGAAGTACTTGGCCTTTTCAGATTTTCATTTAGTAATATACATTTAAATTTCTCCATGCCTTTTTGTGACTTGGTAACTCATTTCTTTTTTTTTTTTTTTTTTT
>NW_006798798.1:7120216-7123755 GCF_000442215.2 Lipotes vexillifer | reverse complement strand
CCCGCATCCCCTGCATCGGCAGGCGGACTCTCAACCACTGCACCACCAGGGAAGCCCTCATTTCTTTTTAATGCTGAAAAATACTCCACTGTCTGGATGTACTAGAGTTTATCCATTCATCTACTGAAGGACATCTTGGTTGCTTCCAAATTTTGGCAATTTTGAATAAAGTTGCTATAAACATACCTATGCACGTTTTTGTGTGGACCTAAGTTTTCAACTCCTTTGGGTAAATATAAAGAAGCATGCCTGCTAGATCATATGGTAAGAGTATTAGTTTTATAAGAAACTGCCAAACTGTCTTTCAAAGTAGCTATACCATTTGGATGGGTATGGCTCCCATCAGGTCCCTGGAAGGGCTGCTACTTAGTCACTGGATGGGCCCCTGGGTGGTAAGGACAGGCTCTGGACTGTGGCTGAGAGGGGCTACAACCAAGCCCCAGGGCTGTTTCAGTTTCCACAGCTAAAATTGAGGTCTACAAACCTGGCTGTGGAGGTACAGATGGGTGTTTCTCCTGCCAGGTCCCTGGATTAGCTGGACTGCTCCCTGACTGGCTAGAGAGGCTGGAGCCAAGTATAGGGCCATTTCAGGATCTCCTGAGTTGCAGATGTGTCTCCCATAGGGTCCCTGTGCCAGCAGGGCTGCTCATGGACTGTGGCTGGAAGGAGCTGGAGCCAAGTATAAGGCCTTTTCAGGCTCTCTGGGGATGGAAATGAAGTGTCTCCTACTGGGAACCTGGACCCTCAGGACTGTTGGCAGACTGTAGCTGCTGAGGGTCCTTTCAGGATCTACAGGGTCAGAGATGGGAATGTCTCCTGCAAAGTTCTTGTGCCAACAAGACTTTATGGACTGTGGCTGTGATGGCCTGGAGCCCAGTTATAAGTCTTTCAGAATCTACAATCTGACTGAGCTCAGATTGCTTTGGTGGGCTTACCTCCAAGGACTCCTGAACCCTGGCTGAAAAGGAATAGAACTTTTTCACACACCAATTCAGGGTCTACAGCTGGGACTGAGGTCTATTACCCAACGCATAGGTGCACGTTCATCCTTCCAGGTTCCTTAGTGGATGGTACTGGTGACAGAACCAAAGTCAAATGGGACTGTAGCTGAATTCTTGGGGTACAGAGCCGTTTCTTGGTCTGTAGCCAGGACCACGGTTGGTGGGTCAGTTGCCTGTGTATGAACAAACCTTATCAAAATGGCTCCTCAGTCTTGGACTCTGCTGGGGTTTCACTGGATCACAAAGACCCCACAAAGTCACTTTTGTTCATGGGTGGATGCCAAATTATTGCTGAAGGGGGCATATAAGTGAGGGACATCTTATTTGGCCCTTGTTGGTGTCACTCCCTAGATTCAATTTCTTTAATACTTATAGGAATATTCATATTATGTTCATCTCATGAGTTTTGGTAAGAGGGTCTTTGTTTTGTTGTTGTTTTTTTTAAAGAATTGGCCCATTTTATGTAAGTTATTGAATTTATGGGTGGAGAGTGGTTCATAGTATTTATGTATCCTGTTAATGTTTGCAAGGTCCCCTTTCTCATTTCCAAGTGGTTTGAGAGTTTTCTATATTTGTTACTAATTTCTAGTTTGATTCCACTGTGGTTGGAGAAGAAACTCTGTATGATTTCAAGTATTTAAACAATTTTGAGGTTTATCATATAGCTGAGGATATGGTTGATTTTGTTATAGATTCTGTTGGTACTTGAAAAGTACATGTATTCTGCTGTGGTTGAGTGGACTGTTCTATGTCAATTGGATCCTGTTGACTGCTATTTATTCCAAATCTTTGATAATTTTCTGTATAGTCATTATTTCAAGTACTCAAAGAGGGGGATTAAAGCCCCCAAGTATAATTTTGGATTTGTCTATTTCTCATTTCAGTTGTTAGGTTTTACTTCATGTATTTTGAATCTCTATTATTTGGTGCATACATAGTTAGGTTTGGTATCGTCTTTCTGGTTTTTCTTTTATCAGTATGTAGTGTATCTCTCTGTCTCTGGAAAATCTCTTTGCTCTGAAGTCTACTTTATTCTGGTATATCTTTTTCCATCCATTTACTTTTTGTTTTCAGGTGAAATTCAAAATTAACATAAAATTAGAGCTTCCCTGGTGGCGCAGTGGTTGAGAGTCCGCCTGTCGATGCAGGGGATGCGTGTTTGTGCCCCGGTCTGGGAAGATCCCACATGCTGCGGAGCGGCTAGGCCCATGAGCCATGGCCACTGAGCCTGCACGTCTGGAGCCTGTGCTCTGCAACGGGAGAGGCCACAACAGTGAGAGGCCCGCGTACCGAAAAAAAAGAAAATAAAAAAATTAACATAAAATTAGCCATTTAAAAAAGTACAATTTGGTGGCATTTAATGCATTCACGTTATGAAACGATCTTAGTTTCAAATTTTTCATCACCTCAGAATAACCCATACCCACTAAGTAATCACTATCCATTCCCCTTCTCCCATTCCCAGGTAGACATTAATCTGCTTTCTGTCTATGGATTTGCTTATTTTGGATATTTCATATAAAAGGAATCATACAATATGTGACCTTTTCTTTTGGCTTCTTTCACTTAGCAAAATGTTTTTGAAATTCATTTAAGTTGTAGCACGTATCAGTACAGTACTTCACTCAACTTTGTGGCTGAATAATATTCCATTGTATGTATCTACTATAACTTGTTTATCCATTCATCCGTTGACGGACATTTGGGCTCTTTCCACCTTTTGGCTACTGTGTATAGTGCTCCTATGAATATTCATGAACAAGTATTTTTTGAGTACTTGTTTCCATTTTTTTGGGTATGTACCTAGGAATGGATTTGCTGGGTAATATAGTTATATGTTTCATTTTTGAGGAATTGCCAAACTGTTTTCCATAGTAGCCACACGATTTTACATTGTGCCACCAACAATGTATGAAGGTTCCCAATTTTCCACATCCTTGCCAACACTTGCCAACACCTTTTATTACAGCTATCCTAATAAGTGTGCAGTGGTATCTTACTGTGGTTTTGATTTGCCTTTCCTTAATGACCAATGATGGTGAATGTTTTTAAATGCTTTTTGGCCATTGGTATATATTCTTTGGAGAAGTGTCTTCCCAAGACCTTTGCCCATTTTAAAATTGTGGGATTTTGTTGTTGTTGTTGTTGTTCTGAGCTGTAAGAATTCTTTGTATACTTTGGATACTAAATCCTTATCAGATATATCATTTGCAGATATTTTCTACCATTCTGTAGGTTGTCCTTTCACTTTCTTAATATCCTCTGATGCACAAAGCTTTTAATTTTTATGAAGTCCAATTTATCTTTTTTTTTTTTGCTCATATATTTGGTGTCAAATCCAAGAATCTACTGTCAAATAGGTCATAAAGATTTATTCCTGTTTTCTTCTAATAATTTTACAACTTAGCTCTTATATTTAAGTTGTTGATCTATTTTGAATTAATTTTTGTATGTAGACTAAGGTAGGGGTTCAACTTAATTTTTCTGCATTAGGTTATCCATTTGTCCCATCATGTGTGTAACAGACTGTTCTTTCCC
>NW_006798798.1:7112442-7120206 GCF_000442215.2 Lipotes vexillifer | reverse complement strand
CTTTCCCTATTAAATGGTCTTGGCACATTTATCAAAATTCTATTGGCCATGGAAGTTCAGGTTTATTAATGGGGCTCTCAATCCTATTCTGTTTGTCTATATGTTTATGTTTATGCCTCTACCACACTCTTGATTACTGTACCTTTGTAATTAGTTTTGATATCAGGAAGCGGGAGTCCTACAACTTTGCTTTTCTTTTCCAGTATTGTTTTGGCTACTTCAGTCCCCTTTCAATTCCATAAATATGGAGACTAGCTTTTCTATTTTAGCCAAAAAGGCCATCAGAATTTTGACAGGAATTGAAGTGAATATGTAGATCTCTTTTGGTAGTACTGACATCTTACCAGTTTTAAGTCTTCCAATCCATGGACATGGCATATGTTTACATTTATTGAGGTCTTCTCAAATTATATAGTTTTATAGGTTCTTTTATGTTTTATAGTTTTCAGTGTACAAGTCTTTTCACATCTTTCATTAAATTTATTCTTAGGTATTTTATTCTTTTTGATTCTGTTGTAAATGGGATGGTTTTCTCAATTTCCTTTTCTGATGGTTCATTGGTGGCGTATGAAAATACAACTTTTTAAAGTATAGTTAGTTTACAATGTTGTGTTAGTTTCTTGTATACAGCAAAGTGGTTCATTTATATATATATGTAAAATACAACTGATTTTTGTGTGTTCATCTTGTATTCTGTAGCTTTGCTGAATTTATTAGGCTTAGTAGTTTCTTTGTGGATTCACCTGGATTTTCTGTGTATAGAATGATGTTTGCAAACAGAGGTAGTTTGACTTCTTCCTTTCCAATTTAGATGCCTTTTATTTCTCTTTTGTACCTAATTGTTTCTGACTATGGCTTCCAGCACTATGTTGAATAGGACACTCTATTCACAAAATAAGAGTATCAAGATGAAAACAAAGAATTGAGAAAAGTAAATACTACCAAAAAAGGCAAGTGCAACAATATTGAGAGCAGACTAATTAGAAGCACTGAATGGGTTTTTAAAGGGAAAAATTCATCAGGAAGAAATGTTATTAATTTCTACAGGTCTAAATAAAACAGCTCTGAAATATGTTAAGCAAAATTTGATTGAAATACATGAAGAAATGCTTCCTAACATGATCATAAATTTATTTATTATATCACTTACAGAAATGGAAGTACTAAGTTTTTAAAAATAATTAAGGCTTATTTCTTCTGCTGGGGTGAACACAATGGCATTTGTTCTATTAATAATATTTATACCTACATTTATATCACAGATTTAATTTTACATGTGTTAAACATATAAATTAATAAATAAAAATACAGATTAATATAAAACAACAGGAGAATAAAATAACTATCTAGAAAAATATCAAATTTTATAACCGTTTGTATTAATTTTGGCATATTACTAAAATAGATATACACACACTCACACATTAAATACTTGCTTTACGATACAGAGCTTGATCACATTCAAAACTGAACTTTATGAATTAAAATGGAAGAGATCACAAAATACACTGATTACAATGCTACAAAATAAAAAGCTGAATACTAGGATATTGCAAAAATGAATATGTCCATCTAGCCATTTGTAAGCACTCTTTGAAACAGTAATTCTTGTCTAAAAGAGAAAATAAAAATGAAAATTATATGCCACTTAGAAATGAAATGAATTTCAGAACAGTAAAAAGATAAATAAACCAAATTATGATTAAATAAGCTTGAAAAATCAATACAATAAAAAGAAATTAGCTTGAGATTAGTAAACAGTAACAGAAATTAACAAAATATAAAATAAAAAAGACACACTGAAGAAATGATTAAAAGCATAAAGCTGCTTCTTTGATTTAAAAAATAGAAAAAAATAATTGCCAAGTATAATCAGAAAGAGACATAGCCAAAAGCATAAAGATTAATTATATCACTTAGTTCTAGAAGTGAATATGCCCCAAGTTTGTGTTCTGTCTAGATAGATCAGCATACATCAGCTTGTAGGTTTATATCTGTCAGTAGGTGTTAAGTATTTTCTTTGCATTTGTTTCTTCTATGCCTAGTTTAAATTATATAAAGCATAGATGTTAATAGTATGTTAGGTATTATAACATGTAACTTTTTTTCTGATGTGTGTGTGTGTGTGTGTGTGTAGTATTTTCAGTGTGGGTTACAGACCATAAACATCTAGAAACAACACACATAAAGGGGAAAAGTAAACTGTTTCACTTTCACTTGGGTGTGAACATTTTCCACCATAAAAAAAAAAGTGAGAAGAGTGGCATTGTTTTATATTTTTGCAAATCTCCTTAATGTCCAGTTTAATAGAATATAGCTGGTATTTTATATGTGCTCCTGCACTTAATCTGCTGACATAAATAAAATCTGGCCTGACACAGATATAGAGTTAGAAAATGGAGGAGTGTTTTAATAGCCTTTTCAGGTAATTGTCAACATTATCCTTTGATAATACACCAAAAATCAACAAGTAGTAATTTCTTAAAGGTTACTTATAATGTGGAATCTGGCTTTTATCTCTTGAAATCCATTTGTCTGTCTTATACTTTAATATACCCACAGATGATTTTGCAGCATTATGTACTAATTGGAAAATATTGGTTCAGTGAATTAGGCAGATCTTCCATCAACATATTTCATTATATGGTATTATAAAATCACATTCATTAAAATCATCACCAATCTCACCAAAGGAGTAAGTATTGGGAAACTGTCAAGTTCTTGGTGGCAGATAACTTGTTTTTCAATATTCTAATTTTTTTGCTTGAAAGTCAAATTAACAAAATTACTGTCAGTTTTCTTTACTGTTTTAAAAAATCACTTCATTTTTTTTTACAAATGTCTACCAAATATCCAAGTCTGAGTCACCTTATTCAAAATTTGTCAGCTAATCTTTCAAATAAAATTGGTGTCCATAAAAAGGTAGCTGGTTCAGCTCGCAAATCATTGAAGTGCACTTCCTTGAAACAACTTCATACTTCAGCATGAAGGACTTTATGTGTATTTCTCTTTTCATCACGTATAGTTTTTAAAAGATGTGTACATATCAATTTTAGTATCGTGGTTGTGATATTATAGTATCATTTTGTAAGATATTACGATTGGAGTAAATTGAGTAAAGAGTACATGGGATCTCCCTATATAATTTCCTGCAACCGTGTGTGAATCTACAGTTATCTCAAAATTAAAAATATAATTTTATTATTATTTTTTATTTTATTTTTTTGCGGTACGCGGGCCTCTCACTGTTGTGGCCTCTCCCATTGCGGAGCACAGGCTCCGGACGCGCAGGCTCAGTGGCTATGGCTCACGGGCCCAGCCGCTCTGCGGCATGTGGGATCTTCCCAGACCGGGGCCCCTGCATCGGCAGGCAGACCCGTGTCCCCTGCATCGGCAGGCAGACTCTCAACCACTGCACCACCAGGGAAGCCCTAAGAGTATAATTTTAAAATGTACCCAAAGGTCAAGATTTAACAAAATTAATTTTTCATTTTTTATGAAGAACATTCTTAAGTGGAACTTGCATTTTTTTTTTTTAACCACAGTAGGGGGTGGTAAAAAATACAATAATACTAGTAGTACAGTTTGGTGACACTGCCTTGATTCATGCTAGAAGCCCAGCAGTTTTATCCACGATTGTTTCTGCACCATCAATGCAAATTTCAGCACAACAGAAAAAAGCAAGTAATGTCTTAGTGTTATAATGAAATTTGTTTTGACCATGCAGATGACTTGAAAGGGCCCCCAAACATCCTCTGACCATACTTAGGGAACCACTGATCCATAATAATAAATTAGAATTAGAATTAAATGAAACAATTACATTAAAATTTACTGCTACTCCTTTTAAAATGGAACATTTCAATGGTGACCATAACAGGCTTAGCGGATTTGAAGCAATATTCATTGTTTCATACTGTTCATCATCTTTTCTTCAAAATTTTCTGCAGTATAGTCTACTACTTACCATAGGATTGGTAGGATGGGCAATGGTTGCTCTGGGGCACATTTTCTGCCTGTTTTAAACATCTAGAGCTGTCACCTCAGGTTATGAAATATGGGGCAATAGTGGATGGATAGTCCAGACACAGACTGAAAGACAAAACAAAAAAAACCCTCCAAGACTGAGAGGATTCACATATCTGAATACCACGTGGTGTTTGCCTCCTAATCAGTTTCCAAATTTGCACACAGATTTTAATGCTAGGCCCAGGCAGACAACTCAGGTTACCTGTCCTAATTCTGTCTCTTCTGAGAGGTTTTAAGCAGAAGGCCTGATGTGGGTTTAAGAATCAGTAGAGGTAGGCTTGGGCAGGGTCAAAGGATGGGACTTCTTTCTACCTATTTCTCATAACATTTCCAGATCTTTCTGTTTGGTTGCTGCTCCATAGAAATGTTTCCCAGAGTTTAAATCTCTTTGAATCTATTTAAATCTTCATATATCAGCAGTGCTCTATTTTTTCCTGTTGAGAGTTTTAAATAATTTAAGGCAAAATCTTTTATTTTTATGAGGCAATTACACTGAAAACTGAAATATTCCTTCCGAAAGCTAAAAAACTGGTGAAAGGTACATGTTTAATTTTGGAATCTTTATTCTTGTGACATGATTTTATGGAAAAGAGTAATTAAGTCCTAAGACTTAAAGAGATTAAAACTTAAAAGGTATTTTTCTGTTGAGAAAATGTAAGAGCATGAGGCCAGGATTTAACATGGGGAGGGCTAAGAAGGGCAGGCCATGCCAGCTGCTCCATTTAAGATAGTATTTCATAATTTTTCACCAGGTTCTGCTCACTCCACTCAAACTTAGATTTTGAACAAAACTTATGACTCTTACACCTCATATTATTTGAGATAGTGATTCCCTAACTCTAACTCCGTTGGATATCAAGACTTTGGGACCTATGTTTATTTTTTCCCTAACTGAAGGCCAATGACCCAACCACTGAGTATTGTACTTTAAATCCTACATCACCACTTTCTAAATACTCATATACTTTCTCTTATGTTTTCAAATTTATTCTAAATACCTGTACAGAGATAAAAAGATAAGTTATTATACAATTTCTATATTTTCCTGTCTGTTCTTAGAAAACTTATTTTCCAAAGAAAATTTAGTCAAGTTTCATGAAAAAAAACTGGGCCTTGGGACACGACTCTAAATGAATTTGTGGGATACTGCCATTTTCAAAAAGAGTATTCTCAACCAAAAAAGTAGTGTATTTTACAATGGTTGGGAAAATTTAAACCAAATAATTACTAATGGGATGCTGTATGGTAACTCAAAGAAGAATAGAAAGTAATTTCATTTTGTATTTCTGTATATGTGTACATATTTTCTTCATAACACTACATAGTACATTTCTAGTCAATAAAAACATTTTCAGTATGGATTCAACCTCAAAACCAGAGACAGCCCCAGGAAGCAAGCAAAGATACGATATTTCCAAAAATGGACACCGCTTCCCAAACTTAGAGCTAGGATACCTACAATCTTTCTTACCTGTCAGCCTTTTGTATAATAAAACCTTCTACCCAAGCACTATCTCTGTCCCCATGAGTTGGCCATTTTCCAAACTCTCCCTGAAGCTGACTCTGCTGGGTCATGCTCTGTGGAACCAAGATTAAATCAGCCATGGTTTCTGTCTCTTGTTCTCAGAAGGTAAGACAGACATCAAGAGATGGACTCTAGAACTGCTGTTTTTGTAACATCCAGGTTACTGTGGAAGGAGTGTTCAAGTATACTTGGGAAATGATATTGGAATAGTATCAATTCTCTAATTTCAACCTACTTAATAAGTACTCTCTCCATCAAGTTACCTGAGAGACCTTCCACAACCTACCATCCCCACTAGGGAAAGCCAGAGCCCCTGAAAATGGGCCAGCAATTCTCCTTCAGGTGGATTGGAGATGTTCACCCTTACCATTAGTCTCCTGAACACTCCCATCACACATAAGATGTCTCTACTTTAGTGTCTGGCAATGGCTGACATTACTAAAGCTACAGCCCTGGGTGGGACTTCTGGTGTCTCATGCAGTGTGACTATTGGCTAAAGGTTTCATTACTTGTCCACACAAGGTTTCTATCCTGAGTGTGTCCTCTGATGTCTGATGAGGTTTGATTTCCGACTAAAGCCTCGCCCACACTTCCTACAAATATAAGGCTTCTCTCCTGAATGGATCCTCTGATGTCTAATAAGGTGCGACTGCCGGCTAAAGCCTTGCCCACACTCCCTGCATACATGAGGCTTCCCTCCCGAGTGTGCCCTCTGGTGTGTAATGAGAGTTAATTTATCACAAAAGCCTTGTCCACACTCCCTGCACACAAAGGGTATGCTCCCTGAATGTGCCCTCTTGTGCCTAAACAGGTTTGGCTTCTGGCTAAACTTTCTACCACACTCCCTGCATATGAAAGGCTTTTCCCCTGAATGTGTCCTCTGGTGTGAGATGAGGGTTGACTTATCATTAAAGCCTCGCCCACACTCTGTGCATACAAATGGCTTCTCTCCTGAGTGTGTCCTCTGGTGTGTGATGAGGGTTGATTTCCGGGTAAAGGCTCTCCCACACTCCCTGCATACAAATGGCTTCTCCCCTGTGTGTGACCTCTGGTGTTTGTTAAGGTTTGACTTCAGGCTAAAGCACTGCCCACATTCCAGGCACACATAAGGTTTAACCCCTGAGTGCGTCCTCTGGTGTGTCTTGAGGTTTGATTTCCAGCTAAAGTGACGCCCACATTCTGTGCACACATAAGGTTTCTCCCCTGTGTGTGTCCTTAAGTGTCTAATGAGGTGTGACTTCTGGCTAAAGCCTTGCTCACACTCCCTGCAAACATAAGGCTTCTCTCCTGAATGTGTCCTCTTATGTCTGATGAGGTGTGAATGCTGGCGAAAGCCATGTCCACATTCCTTGCAAATGTAAGGCTTCTCCCCAGAGTGTGCCCTCTGGTGTGTGATGAGGTTTGACTTCAGGCTAAAGCTCTGCCCACATTCCTTGCACACATAAGGCTTGACCCCCGAGTGTGTCCTCTGATGTGTGAAGAGGTTTGATTTCCAAGTAAAGCCTCGTCCACACTCCTTGCACACATACAGTTTCTCCCCTGAGTGTGTCCTCTGGTGTGTGATGAGGTTTGACTTCCAAGTAAAGCCTTGTCCACATTCCCTGCACACAAAAGGCTTTTCCCCAGAGTGTGTCCTCTGGTTTTTGATGAGGACTGAAATACTGCTAAAGCTTTCTCCCCACTCAGTGTACATGTAAGGGGTCTCCCCTGTGTGTGTCTTCTGGAGGCTGAGCTGGTTTGACTCCTTGATAAAGCCTAGCCCAAACTCTCCATATTTGATTGCTCCAAATCCTGAGACTTCTAAACCATGTAATATTTTGTCTGTTTCCTCAAGGTTTGTCCTCTGGGCAGGGCTGGGCACTATGTCCACCACTGTGTTGTCCTCCTTGGACCTTACTGGCTGTTCTTCCAGGGTTCTGGAGAATGCCTTTGAAGCGCTGCTTTTACTTACTCTCCCAAAAAAAAGCTTGGAATCTTCTTCTCTCTCTTGAATTTCTGCTTTGTTGCTTGAGCAGGTTTGATCAAAGACTTGCTCCTGCTGCTGTTTCTGATCTTCTGAATATTGTTTCCCTGAATGGAGATGATTTCCTGCACATAAACTTGAGAAAAACTGAGGGAGATGACTGAGCCACACATGTTGGCTGAGGGCTTGCTGACTAGAGAATGCCAGAGGACAGGAGGGACAAGGTTGAATTTCTAGCTTTGATCCT